>NC_140579.1:1040389997-1040900114 GCF_964204655.1 Triturus cristatus
AGTGCAGTGGTGTTTGTGTACTATAGGGGGTCATGCTGGGGTAATGTTTTAGGGTTTAGGGTAGTGCAGTGGTGTTTGGGTAGTGTAGGGGGTCATGTTGGGTAGTGTTTTAGGGTTTATTGTAGTGCAGTGGTGTTGGTGTAGTGTAGGGGTTCATGGTGGGGTAGTGTTTTAGAGTTTAGGGTAGTGCAGTGGTGTTTGGGTAGTGTAGGGGGGCATTCTGGGGTAGTGTTTTAGGGATTAGTGTAGTGCAGTGGTGTGATGTGGTGTAGGGGTCATGCTGGGGATAGTGATTTAGGGTTTAGGGTAGTGCTGTGGTGTTTGGTTAGTGTAGGGGTCGTGCTGAGGGTAGATTTAGGGTTTAGGGTAGTGCATTGGTGTTTGGGTAGTGTAGGGGGTTGTGCTGGGGTAGTGTTTTAGGGTTTAGGGTAGTGCAGCGGTGTTTGTGTAGTGTAGGGGAACGTGTTTTAGGACTTAGGGTAGTGTATTGGTCTTTGGGTAGTGTAGGTGGTCGTGCAGAGGGTAGTGTTTTAGGGTTTAGAGTCGTGCAGTGGTGTTTTGGTGTTGTACGGGGTCAAGCGGTGGATAGTGTTTTAGGGTTTAGGGTAGTGCATTGGTCTTTGGGTAGTGAAGGGGTCATGCAGGGGTATTGTTTTAAGGTTTATGGCAGTGCATTGGTGTTTGGGCAGTGTAGGGGGTCGTGCAGGGCATGGTCTTTCAGGGTTTAGGGCAGTGCAGTGGTGTTCGGGCAGTGTAGGTGGTCTTGCTGGGGTGGTGTTTCAGGGTTTAGTGCAGTGGTGTTCGGCAGTGTAGGGGGTCTTGCTGGGGGTGGTGTTTCAGGGTTTAGGGCAGTGGTGTTCGGGCAGTGTAGGGGGCCTTGCTGGGTTTGGTGTTTCAGGGTTTAGGGCAGTGCAATGGTGTTCGGGCAGTGTAGGGGGTCTTGCTGGGGGTAGTGTTTCAGGGTTTAGGGCAGTGCAATGGTGTTCGGGCAGTGTAGGGGGTCGTGCTGGGGGTAGTGTTTCAGGGTTTAGGGCAGTGCAGTGGTGTTTGTGTACTGTAGGGGGTCATGCTGGGGGTAATGTGTTAAAGTTTAGGGTAGTGCAGTGGTTTTTTGGTAGTGTAGTGGGTCATGCTGGGATAGTGTTTTAGGGTTTATGGTAGTGCAGTGGTGTTGGTGTAGTGTAGGGGGTCATGCTGGGGTAGTGTTTTAGGGTTTAGGCTAGTGCAGTGGTGTTTGGTAGTGTGGGGGGTCGTTCTGGGTTAGTGTTTTAGGGTTTAGGGTAGTGCAGTGGTGTGGTGTAGTGTAGGGGGTCGTGCGGGGGTGGTGGTTCAGGGTTTAGGGCAGTGCAGTGGTGTTCGGGCAGTGTAGGGGGTTGTGGGGGGGTGGTGTTTCAGGGTTTAGGGCAGTGCAGTGGTGTTAGGGCAGTGTACGGGGTCGTGCGGGCGGTAGTGTTTCAGGGTTTAGGGCAATGCAGTGGTGTTCGGGCAGTGTGGGGGGGTCATGCGGGGGGTGGTGTTTCAGGTTTTATGGCAGTGCAGTGGTGTTCGGGCTGTACGGGGGGTCATGAGGGGGGGGTGTTTCAGGATTTAGGGTATTGCAGTAGTGTTTGGGCAGTGTAGGGGGTCATGTGGGGGTGTTGTTTTAGGGTTTAGGGCTGTGCAGTGGTGTTCTGGCAGTGTAGGGGGTCGTGCGGGGGTGGTGTTTCAGGGTTTAGGGCAGTGCAGTGGTGTTCGGGTAGTGCAGGGGGTCGAGCTGTGGCTGATGTTTCGGGGTTTAGGGCAGTGCAGTTGTGTTCGGCAGTGTAGGGGTTCACGCTGGGTGTATTGTTTCAGGGTTTTGGGCAGTGCTGTGTTGTTCGGGCAGTGTAGGGGGACGCGCTGGGGTAGTGTTTCAGAGTTTAGGGCAGAGCAGTGGTGTTCAGGCAGTGTAGGGGGTCATACTGGGGGTAGTATTTTGGGGTTTAGGGCAGAGTAGTGGTTTTTGGGTAGAGTAGGGGGTCGTGCTGTGGGCGGTGTTTAGGGTTTAGGGCAGTGCAGTGGTGTTCAGGCAGTGTAGGGGGGCGTGCTGGGGTGGTGTTTCAGGGTTTAGGGCAGTGCAGGGGTGTTCGGGCAGTGTACGGGGTCGTGCGAGCGGTAGTGTTTCAGGGTTTTGGGCAATGCAGTGGTGTTCGGGCAGTGTGGGGGGTCATGCGGGGGGTGGTGTTTCAGGTTTTATGGCAGTGCAGTGGTGTTCGGGCAGTGTGGGGGGTCATGAAGGGGGGGTGTTTCAGGATTTAGGGCAGTGCAGTGGTGTTCGGGCAGTGTAGGGGGTCATGTGGGGGTGGTGTTTTAGGGTTTAGGGCTGTGCAGTGGTGTTCGGGCAGTGTAGGGGTCGTGCGGGGGTGGTGTTTCAGGGTTTAGGGCAGTGCAGTGGTGTTCGGGTAGTGTAGGGGGTCGTGCTGTGGCTGATGTTTCGGGGTTTAGGGCAGTGCAGTGGTGTTCGGGCAGTGTAGGGGGTCACGCTGGGGGTATTGTTTCAGGGTTTTGGGCAGTGCTGTGTTGTTCAGGCAGTGTAGGGGGACGCGCTGGGGTAGTGTTTCAGAGTTTAGGGCAGAGCAGTGGTGTTCAGGCAGTGTAGGGGGTCATACTGGGGGTAGTGTTTTAGGGTTTAGGGCAGAGTAGTGGTGTTTGGGTAGAGTAGGGGTTCGTGCTGTGGGTGGTGTTTAGGGTTTAGGGCAGTGCAGTGGTGTTCAGTCAGTGTAGGGGGCGTGCTGGGGTGGTGTTTCAGGGTTTAGGGCAGTGCAGGGTTGTTCGGGCAGTGTAGGGGGTCATGCAGGGGTTGGTGTTTCAGGGTTTAGGGCAGTGCAGTGTTGTTCAGGCAGTGTAAAGGGTCTTGCTGGGGGTGGTGTTTCATTGTTTAGTGCAGTGGTATTCGGGCTGTGTAGGAGGTCTTCCTGGGGGTGGTGTTTCAGGGTTTAGGGCAGTGATGTTTGGGCAGTGTAGGGGGCTTGCTGGGGGTGGTGTTTCAGGGTTTAAGGCAGTGGTGTTTGGGCAGTGTAGGGGGTCTGGCTGGGGGTCTGGCTGGGGGTGGTGTTTCAGGGTTTAGGGCAGTGGTGTTCGGGCAGTGTAATGGGGTCTTGCTGGGGGTGGTGTTTCAGGGTTTAGGGCAGCGCAGTTGTGTTCAGGCAGAGTAGGGGGTCTTGCTGGGGGTGCTGTTTCAGGGTTTAGGGCAGCGCAGTGGTGTTCGGGCAGTGTAGGGGGTTTGCTTCGGGTGGTGTTTCAGGGTTTAGGGCAGTGCAGTGGTGTTCACGCAGTGTAGGGGGTGGTGCTGGGGGTAGTGTTTCAGGGTTTAGGGCAGTGTAGGAGTAATGCAGGGGTGGTGTTTCAGGGTTGAGGGCAGGGCAGTGGTGTTCGGGCAGTGTGGGGGGTCTTGCTGGGGGTGGTGTTTCAGGGTTCTGGGCAGTGGTTTTCGGGCAGTGTAGGGGGTCTTGCTGGGGGTGGTATTTCAGGGTTTAGGGCAGTGCAGTGTTGTTCGGGCAGTGTAGGGGGTCATGCAGGTGTGGTGTTTCAGGGTTTAGGGCAGTGCAGTGGTTTTTGGGCAGTGTAGGTGGTCTAGCTGGGAGTGATGTTTTAGGGTATAGGGCAGTGCAGTGGTGTTCGGGTAGTGTAGGGGGTCATGCTGGGGGTGGTGTTTTAGGGTTTAGAGCAGTGCAGTGGTGTTCAGGCAGTGTAGGGGGTCATGCTGGGGGTGGTGTTTCAGGGTTTGGGGCAGTGCAGTGGTGTTCGGGCAGTGTAGGGGGTCATGCAGGGTGGTATTTCAGGGTTTAGGGCAGTGTAGGGGGACGCGCTCGGGTAGTGTTTCAGGGTTTAGGGCAGTGCAGTGGTGTTCGGGCAGTGTGGGGGGTTGTGAAGGGGGTGGTGTTTCGGCATTTAGGGCAGTGGAGTGGTGTTCAGGCAGTGTAGGGGTCATGCGGGGGGTGGTGTTTTAGGGTTTAGGGCAGTGCAGTGGTGCTCGGACAGAGTAGGGGGTCTTGCTGGGGGTGGTGTTTCAGGGTTTAGGGCAGTGCAGTGATTTTCGGGCAGTGTAGGGGGTCGTGCGAAGGGTGGTGTTTCAGGGTTTAGGGCAGTTAAGTGGTGTTCAGGCAGTGCAGGGGGTCATGCGGGGGTAGTGTTTTAGGGTTTAGGGTAGGGCAGTGGTGTTTTGATAGTGTAGGGGGTCATGCGGGGTAGTGTTTTAGGGTTTAGGGTAGTGCATTGGTCTTTGGGTAGTGTTGGGGGTCGTGCATGGGGTAGTGTTTTAGGGTTTAGGGCAGTGCAGTGGTGTTCGGGCAGTGTAGGGGGTCTTGCTGGGGGTGGTGTTTCAGGTTTTAGTGCAATGATGTTCGGGCTGTGTAGGGGATCTCGCTTGGGGTAGTGTTTCAGGGTTTTGGGCAGAACAGTGGTGTTCGGGCATTGTAGGGGGACGTGCTTGGGTAGTGTTTCAGGGTTTGGGGCAGAGCAGTGGTGTTCGGGCAGTGTAGGGGTCATGCTGGGGGTAGTGTTTCAGGGTTAAGGGCAGAGCAGTGGTGTTCGAGCAGTGTAGGGGGTCATGAAGGGGGGGTGTTTCAGGATTTAGGGCAGTGCAGTGGTGTTCGGGCAGTGTAGGGGGTCATGTTGGGGTGGTGTTTTAGGGTTTATGGCTGTGCAGTGGTGTTCGGGCAGTGTAGGGGGTCGTGCGGGGGTGGTGTTTCAGGGTTTAGGGCAGTGCAGTGGTGTTCGGGTAGTGTAGGGGTTCGTGCTGTGGCTGATGTTGCGGGGTTTAGGGCAGTCCAGTGGTGTTCGGGCAGTGTAGGGGGTCACGCTGGGGGTATTGTTTCAGGGTTTTTGGCAGTGCTGTGTTGTTCAGGCAGTGTAGGGGGACGCGCTGGGGTAGTGTTCCAGAGTTTAGGGCAGAGCAGTGGTGTGCAGGCAGTGTAGGGGGTCATACTGGGGGTAGTGTTTTAGGGTTTAGGGCAGAGTGGTGGTGTTTGGGTAGAGTAGGGGGTCGTGCTGTGGGTGGTGTTTATGGTTTAGGGCAGTGCAGTGGTGTTCAGGCAGTGTAGGGGGGCATGGTGGGGTAGTGTTTCAGGGTTTAGGGCAGTGCAGGGGTGTTCGGGCAGTGTAGGGGGTCATGCAGGGGTTGTTGTTTCAGGGTTTAGGGCAGTGCAGCGTTGTTCAGGCAGTGTAGAGGGTGTTGCTGGGGGTGGTGTTTCAGTGTTTAGTGCAGTGGTATTCGGGCAGTGTAGGAGGTTTTCCTGGGGGTGGTGTTTCAGGGTTTTGGGCAGTGATGTTTGGGCAGTGTAGGGGGGCTTGCTGGGGGTCGTGTTTCAGGGTTTAAGGCAGTGGTGTTTGGGCAGTGTAGGGGGTCTGGCTGGGGGTGGTGTTTCAGGGTTTAGGGCAGTGGTGTTCGGGCAGTGTAATGGGGTCTTGCTTGGGGTGGTGTTTCAGGGTTTAGGGCAGCGCAGTGGTGTTCAGGCAGAGTAGGGGGTCTTGCTGGGGGTGCTGTTTCAGGGTTTAGGGCAGCGCAGTGGTGTTCGGGCAGTGTAGGGGGTTTTGCTTCGGGTGGTGTTTCAGGGTTTAGGGCAGTGCAGTGGTGTTCACGCAGTGTAGGGGGTGGTGCTGGGGGTAGTGTTTCAGGGTTTAGGGCAGTGTAGGAGTAATGCAGGGGTGGTGTTTCAGGGTTGAGGGCAGGGCAGTGGTGTTCGGGCAGTGTGGGGGGTCTTGCTGGGGGTGGTGTTTCAGGGTTTAGGGCAGTGGTTTTCGGGAGGTGTAGGGGTTGTTGCTGGGGGTGGTATTTCAGGGTTTAGGGCAGTGCAGTGTTGTTCGGGCAGTGTAGGGGGTCATGCAGGTGTGGTGTTTCAGGGTTTAGGGCAGTGCAGTGGTGTTTGGGCAGTGTAGGTGGTCTAGCTGGGAGTGATGTTTTAGGGTTTAGGGCAGTGCAGTGGTGTTCGGGTAGTGTAGGGGGTCATGCTGGGGGTGGTGTTTTAGCGTTTAGAGCAGTGCAGTGGTGTTGGGGCAGTGTAGGGGGTCATGCTGGGGGTGGTGTTTCAGGGTTTGGGGCAGTGCAGTGGTGTTGGGGCAGTGTAGGGGGTCATGCAGGGGGTGGTATTTCAGGGTTTAGAGCAGTGCAGTGGTGTTCGGGCAGTGTAGGGGGTCATGCAGGGGGTGGTATTTCAGGGTTTAGGGCAGTTTAGGGGGACGCGCTCGGGTAGTGTTTCAGGGTTTCTGGCAGTGCAGTGGTGTTCGGGCAGTGTGGGGGGTTGTGAAGGGGGTGGTGTTTCGGCATTTAGGGCAGTGGAGTGGTGTTCAGGCAGTGTAGGGGTTATGCGGGGGTAGTGTTTCAGGGTTTAGGGCAGTGCAGTGGTGCTCGGACAGAGTAGGGGGTCTTGCTGGGGGTGCTGTTCAGGGTTTAGGGCAGTGCAGTGATTTTCGGGCAGTGTAGGGGGTCGTGCGAAGGGTGGTGTTTCAGGGTTTAGGGCAGTGCAGTGGTGTTCAGGCAGTGCCGGGGGTCATGCGGGGGGTAGTGTTTTAGGGTTTAGGGTAGGGCAGTGGTGTTTTGATAGTGTAGGGGGTCATGCGGGGTAGTGTTTTAGGGTTTAGGGTAGTGCATTGGTCTTTGGGTAGTGTTGGGGGTCGTGCGTGGGGTAGTGTTTTATGGTTTAAGGCAGTGCAGTGGTGTTCGGGCAGTGTAGGGGGTCTTGCTGGGAGTGGTGTTTCAGGTTTTAGTGCAATGATGTTCGGGCTGTGTAGGGGATCTCGCTTGGGGTAGTGTTTCAGGGTTTTGGGCAGCACAGTGGTGTTCGGGCATTGTAGGAGGACGTGCTGGGGTAGTGTTTCAGGGTTTAGGGCAGAGCAGTGGTGTTCGGGCAGTGTAGGGGTCATGCTGGGGGTAGTGTTTCAGGGTTAAGGGCAGAGCAGTGGTGTTCGAGCAGTGTAGGGGGTCGTGCTGGGGGTATTGCTTTAGGGTTTAGGGCAGAGCAGTGGTGTTCAGGCAGAGTAGGGGGTCATGCTGGGGGTGGTGTTTATAGTTTAGGGCAGTGCAGTGGTGTTTGGGCAATGTAGGGGGTCGTGCAGGGGGTGGTGTTTTAGGATTTATGGTAGTGCAGTGGTGTTCGGGCAGTGTATGGGCTTTTGCTGGGGGTGGTGTTTCAGGGTTCAGTGCAGTGGTGTACGGGCAGTGTAGGGGGTCTTGCTGGGGGTGGTGTTTCAGGGATTAGGGCATAGGTGTTCGGGCAGTGCAGGGGGTCTTGCTGGGGGTGGTGTTTCAGGGTATAGGGCAGTGGTGTTCGGGCAGTGTAGGGGGTCTTGCTGGGGGTGGTGTTTTAGGGTTTAGGGCAGTGCAATGGTGTTCGGACAGTTTAGGGGGTCTTGCTGGGGGTGTTGTTTCAGGGTTTAGGGCAGCGCAGTGGTGTTTGGGCAGTTTAGGGGGTCTTGCTGGGGGTGCTGTTTCAGGGTTTAGGGCAGCGCAGTGGTGTTCGGGCAGTGTTGGGGGTCGAGCTGGGGGTAGTGTTTCAGGGTTTAGGGCAGTGCAGTGGTGTTTGTGTACTATAGGGGGTCATGCTGGGGGTAATGTTTTAGGGTTTAGGGTAGTGCAGTGGTGTTTGGGTAGTGTAGGGGGTCATGCTGGGGTAGTGTTTTAGGGTTTATTGTAGTGCAGTGGTGTTGGTGTAGTGTAGGGGTTCATGCTGGGGTAGTGTTTTAGAGTTTAGGGTAGTGCAGTGGTGTTTGGGTAGTGTAGGGGGCATTCTGGGGTAGTGTTTTAGGGATTAGGGTAGTGCAGGGGTGTGGTGTAGTGTAGGGGTCATGCTGGGGGTAGTGATTTAGGGTTTAGGGTCGTGCTGTGGTGTTTGGTTAGTGTAGGGGTCAACCTGAGGGTAGATTTAGGGTTTAGGGTAGTGCAGTGGTGTTTGGGTAGTGTAGGGGGTTGTGCTGGGGTAGTGTTTTAGGGTTTAGGGTAGTGCAGCGGTGTTTGTGTAGTGTAGGGGAACGTGTTTTAGGACTTAGGGTAGTGTATTGGTCTTTGGGTAGTGTAGGGGGTCGTGCAGAGGGTAGTGTTTTAGGGTTTAGAGTCGTGCAGTGGTGTTTTGGTAGTGTAGGGGGTCATGCGGGGGATAGTGTTTTAGGGTTTAGGGTAGTGCATTGGTCTTTGGGTAGTGTTGGGGGTCATGCGTGGGGTAGTGTTTTAGGGTTTAGGGCAGTGCAGTGGTGTTCGGGCAGTGTAGGGGGTCTTGCTGGGGGTGGTGTTTCAGGTTTTAGTGCAATGATGTTCGGGCTGTGTAGGGGATCTCGCTTGGGGTAGTGTTTCAGGGTTTTGGGCAGCACAGTGGTGTTCGGGCATTGTAGGGGGACGTGCTCGGGTAGTGTTTCAGGTTTTAGGGCAGAGCAGTGGTGTTCGGGCAGTGTAGGGGTCATGCTGGGGGTAGTGTTTCAGGGTTAAGGTCAGAGCAGTGGTGTTCGAGCAGTGTAGGGGGTCGTGCTGGGGGTATTGCTTTAGGGTTTAGGGCAGAGCAGTGGTGTTCCGGCAGAGTAGGGGGTTATGCTGGGGGTGGTGTTTACGGTTTAGGGCAGTGCAGTGGTGTTCGGGCAATGTAGGGGGTCGTGCAGGGGGTGGTGTTTTAGGATTTAGGGTAGTGCAGTGGTGTTCGGGCAGTGTATGGGCTCTTGCTGGGGGTGGTGTTTCAGGGTTTAGTGCAGTGGTGTACGGGCAGTGTAGGGGGTCTTGCTGGGGGTGGTGTTTCAGGGATTAGGGCAGAGCAGTGGTGTTCGAGCAGTGTAGGGGGTCGTGCTGGGGGTATTGCTTTAGGGTTTAGGGCAGAGCAGTGGTGTTCCGGCAGAGTAGGGGGTCATGCTGGGGGTGGTGTTTACGGTTTAGGGCAGTGCAGTGGTGTTCGGGCAATGTAGGGGGTCATGCAGGGGGTGGTGTTTTAGGATTTAGGGTAGTGCAGTGGTGTTCGGGCAGTGTATGGGCTCTTGCTGGGGGTGGTGTTTCAGGGTTTAGTGCAGTGGTGTACGGGCAGTGTAGGGGGTCTTGCTGGGGGTGGTGTTTCAGGGATTAGGGCAGAGCAGTGGTGTTCGAGCAGTGTAGGGGGTCGTGCTGGGGGTATTGCTTTAGGGTTTAGGGCAGAGCAGTGGTGTTCCGGCAGAGTAGGGGGTCATGCTGGGGGTGGTGTTTTCGGTTTAGGGCAGTGCAGTGGTGTTCGGGCAATGTAGGGGGTCATGCAGGGGGTGGTGTTTTAGGATTTAGGGTAGTGCAGTGGTGTTCGGGCAGTGTATGGGCTCTTGCTGGGGGTGGTGTTTCAGGGTTTAGTGCAGTGGTGTACGGGCAGTGTAGGGGGTCTTGCTGGGGTGGTGTTTCAGGGTTTAGGGCAGAGGTGTTCGGGCAGTGCAGGGGGTCTTGCTGGGGGTGGTGTTTCAGGGTTTAGGGCAGTGGTGTTCGGGCAGTGTAGGGGGTCTTGCTGGGGGTGGTGTTTCAGGGTTTAGGGCAGTGCAATGGTGTTCGGACAGTTTAGGGGGTCTTGCTGGGGGTGGTGTTTCAGGTTTTAGTGCAGAGCAGTGGTGTTCGGGCAGTGTAGCGGGTCTTGCTGGGGGTGCTGTTTCAGGGTTTAGGGCAGCACAGTGGTGTTCAGGGAGTGTTGGGGGTCGAGCTGGGGGTAGTTTTTCAGGGTTTAGGGCAGTGCAGTGGTGTTTGTGTACTATAGGGGGTCATGCTGGGGGTAGTGTTTTAGGGTTTATAGTCGTGCAGTAGTGTTTTGGTAGTGTAGGGGGTCATGCGGGGGATAGTGTTTTAGGGTTTAGGGTAGTGCATTGGTCTTTGGGTAGTGTAGGTGGTCATTCGGGGGGTATTGTTTTAGGGTTCATGGCAGTGCAGTGGTGTTTGGGCAGTGTAGGGGGTCGTGCAGGGCGTGGTGTTTCAGGGTTTACGGCAGAGCAGTGGTGTTCGGGCAGTGTCGGTGATCTTGCTGGGGTGGTGTTTCAGGGTTTAGTGCAGTGGTTTTTCGGCAGTGTAGGGGGTCTTGCTGGGGTGGTGTTTCAGGGTTTAGGGCAGTGGTGTTCGGGCAGTTTAGGGGGTCTTGCTGGGGGTGGTGTTTCAGGGTTTAGGGCTGTGGTGTTCGGGCAATGTAGGGGGTCTTGCTGGGGGTGGTGTTTCAGGGTTTAGGGCAGTGCAGTGGTGTTCGGGCAGTGTAGGGGGTCTTGCTGGGGGTGGTGTTTCAGGGTTTAGGGCAGTGCAATGGTGTTCGGGCAGCGTAGGGGGTCGTGCTGTGGGTAGTGTTTCAGGGTTTAGGGCAGTGCAGTGGTGTTTGTGTACTGTAGGGGGTCATGCTGGGGGTAATGTGTTAGGGGTTAGGGTAGTTTTTGGGTAGTGTAGTGGGTCATGCTGGGGTAGTGTTTTAGGGTTTATGGTAGTGCAGTGGTGTTGGTATAGTGTAGGGGGTCATGCCGGGGTAGTGTTTTAGGGTTTAGGGTAGTGCAGTGGAGTTTGGTAGTGTAGGGGGTCATTCTGGGTTAGTGTTTTAGGGTTTAGGGTAGTGCAGTGGTGTGGTGTAGTGTAGGGGGTCATGCTGGGTGTAGTGATTTAGGGTTTAGGGCAGTGTAGTGTTTTTCGGGCAGTGTAGGGGGTCGTGCGGGGGTGGTGTTTCAGGGTTTAGGGCACTGCAGTGGTGTTCGGGCAGTGTACGGGGTCGTGAGGGCAGTAGTGTTTCGGGGTTTAGGGCAATGCAGTGGTGTTCAGGCAGTGTGGTGGGTCATGCGGGGGGTGGTGTTTCTGGTTTTAGGGCAGTGCAGTGGTGTTCGGGCAGTGTGGGGGTCATGAAGGGGGGGTGTATCAGGATTTAGGGCAGTGCAGTGGTGTACGGGCAGTGTAGGGGGTCGTGCGGGGGTGATGTTTTAGGGCAGTGCAGTGGTGTTCGGGCAGTGTAGGGGTCGTGCTGGGGGTAGTGTTTCAGGGTTTAGGGCAGTGCAGTGGTGTTTGTGTACTGTAAGGGGTCATGCTGGGGGTAGTGATTTAGGGTTTAGGGTAGTGCAGTGGTTTTTGGGTAGTGTAGGGGGTCGTGTGGGGGTGGTGTTTCAGGGTTTAGGGCAGTGCAGTGTTGTTCGGGCAGTGTAGGGGGTTGTGGGGGGGGTGGTGTTTCAGGGTTTAGGGCAGTGCAGTGGTGTTTGGGCAGTGAACGGGGTCGTGAGGGCGGTAGTGTTTCAGGGTTTAGGGCAATGAAGTGGTGTTCAGGCAGTGTGTGGGGGGTCATGCGGGGGTGGTGTTTCTGGTTTTAGGGCAGTGCAGTGGTGTTCGGGCAGTGTGGGGGGTCATGAAGGGGGGTGTATCAGGATTTAGGGCACAGCAGTGGTGTTCGGGCAGTGTAGGGGGTCATGCGGGGATGATGTTTTAGGGCAGTGCAGTGGTGTTCAAGCAGTGTAGGGGTCGTGCTGGGGGTAGTGTTTCAGGGTTTAGGGCAGTGCAGTGGTGTTTGTGTACTGTAGGGTGTCATGCTGGGGGTAATGTGTTAGGGTTTATGGTAGTGCAGTGGTGTTGGTGTAGTGTAGGGGGGCATGCTGGGGTAGTGTTTTAGGGTTTAGGGTAGTGCAGTGGTGTTTGGTAGTGTAGGGGGTCATTCTGGGTTAGTGTTTTAGGGTTTAGGGTAGTGCAGTGGTGTGGTGTAGTGTAGGGGGTCATGCTGGGGGTAGTGATTTAGGGTTTAGGGTAGTGCAGTGTTTTTTGGGGCAGTGTAGGGGGTCGTGCGGGGGTGGTGTTTCAGGGTTTAGGGCAGTGCAGTGGTGTTCGGGCAGTGTAGGGGGTTGTGGGGGGTGGTGTTTCAGGGTTTAGGGCAGTGCAGTGGTGTTCGGGCAGTGTACGGGGTCATGAGGGCGGTAGTGTTTCAGGGTTTAGGGCAATGCAGTGGTGTCCAGGCAGTGTGGGGGGTCATGCGGGGGGTGGTGTTTCAGGTTTTAGGGCAGTGTAGTGGTGTTCGGGCAGTGTGGGGGGTCATGATGGGGGGTGTTTCAGGATTTAGGGCAGTGCAGTGGTGTTAGGGCAGTGTAGGGGGTCGTGCGGGGGTGGTGTTTTAGGGTTTAGGGCAGTGCAGTGGGGTTCGGGCAGTGTAGGGGGTCATGCGAGGGTGGTGTTTTAGGGTTTAGGGCAGTGCAGTGGTGTTCGGGTAGTGTAGGGGGTCGTGCTGTGGCTGATGTTTCAGGGTTTAGGGCAGTGCAGTGGTGTTCGGGCAGTGTAGGGGGTCACGCTGGGGGTATTGTTTCAGGGTTTTGGGCAGTGCTGTGTTGTTCGGGCAGTGTAGGGGGACGCGCTGGAGTAGTGTTTCAGAGTTTAGGGCAGAGCAGTGGTGTTCAGGCAGTGTAGGGGGTCATACTGGGGGTAGTGTTTTAGGGTTTTGGGCAGAGTAGTGGTGTTTGGGTAGAGTAGGGGGTCGTGCTGGGGGTGGTATTTAGGGTTCAGGGCAGTGCAGTGGTTTTCAGGCAGTGTAGGAGGGCGTGCTGGGGTGGTGTTTCAGGGTTTAGGGCAGTGCAGGGGTGTTCGGGCAGTATAGGGGGTCATGCAGGGGGTGGTGTTTTGGGGTTTAGGGCAGTGCAGTGTTGTTCGGGCAGTGTAGAGGGTCTTGCTGGGGGTGGTGTTTCGGGGTTTAGTGCAGTGGTATTCGGGCAGTGTAGGAGGTCTTCCTGGGGGTGGTGTTTCAGGGTTTAGGGCAGTGATGTTTGGGCAGTGTAGGGGGGCTTGCTGGGGGTGGTGTTTCAGGGTTTAGGGCAGTGGTGTTCGGGCAGTGTAGGGGGTCTTGCTGGGGGTGGTGTTTCAGGGTTTAGGGCAGTGGTGTTCGGGCAGTGTAAGGGAGTCTTGCTGGGGGTGCTGTTTCAGAGTTGAGGGCAGCGCAGTGGTGTTCGGGCAGTGTAGGGGTCTTGCTGCGGTTGGTGTTTCAGAGTTTAGGGCAGTGCAGTGGTGTTCACGCAGTGTAGGGGGTGGTGCTGGGTGTAGTGTTTCAGGGTTTAGGGCAGTGTAGGGGGGAATGCGGGGGTGGTGTTTCAGTGTTAAGGGCAGGGCAGTGGTGTTCGGGCAGTGTGGGGGGTCTTGCTGGGGTGGTGTTTCAGGGTTTAGGGCAGTGGTTTTCAGGCAGAGTAGGGGGTCTTGCTGGGGGTGGTGTTTCAGGGTTTAGGGCAGTGCAGTGGTTTTCGGGCAGTGTAGGGGGTCATGCAGGTATGGTGTTTCAGGGTTTAGGGCAGTGCAGTGGTGTTCAGGCAGTGTATTGGTCATGTGGGGGTGGTGTTTCAAGGTTTAGGGCAGTGCAGTGCTGTTTGGGCAGTGTAGGGGTCGTGTGGGGATAGTGTTTCAGGGTTTAAAGCAGTTTAGGGGGTCTTGCTGGGGTGGTGTTTTAGGGTTTAGGGCATTGCAGTGGTGGTCGGGCAGTGTAGGTGGTCTAGCTGGGGGTGATGTTTTAGGGTTTAGGGCAGTGCAGTGGTGTTCGGGTAGTGTAGGGGGTCATGCTGGGGGTGGTGTTTTAGGGTTTAGAGCAGTGCAGTTTTGTTCGGGCAGTGTAGGGGGTCATGCAGGGGATGGTGTTTCAAGGTTTAGGGCAGTATAGGGGGACGCGCTCGGGGTAGTGTTTCAGGGTTTAGGGCAGTGCAGTGGTGTTCGGGCAGTGTGGGGGGTCTTGCTAGGTGTGGTGTTTCAGGGTTTAGGGCAGTGGTGTTCGGGCAGTGTAGGGCGTCTTGCTGGGGGTTGGTGTTTCAGGCTTTAGGGCAGTGCAGTGGTGTTTGGGCAGTGTAGGAGTCATGCGGGGGTGGTGTTTCAGGGTTTAGGGCAGTGCAGTGGTGTTCGGGCAGTGTAGGGGGTCGTGCGGGGCTGGTGTTTCAGGGTTTAGGGCAGTGCAGTGGTGTTCGGACAGTGTAGTGTGTCATACAGGGGTGGTGTTTCAGGGTATAGGGCAGTGCAGTGGTGTTCGGACAGTGTAGGGTGTCACGCTGGGGCTGGTGTTTCAGGGTTTAGGGCAGTGCAGTTGTGTTTGGTCCTTGTAGGTGATCACACTGGGGCTGGTGTTTCAGGGTTTAGGGCAGTGCAATAGTGTTCGGGCAGTGTGGGGGATCTCGTTTGGGGTAGTGTTTCAGGGTTTAGGGCAGAGCAGTGGTGTTCGGGCAGTGTAGTGGTCGTGCTGGGGTAGTGTTTCAGGGTTGAGGGCACAGCAGAGGTGGTCGAGCAGTGTAGGGGTCGTGCTGGGGTTAGTGTTTTAGGGTTTAGGGCAGAGCAGTGGTGTTCCGGCAGACTAGGGGGTCATGCTGGGGGTGGTGTTTAGGGTTTAGGGCAGTGCTGTGGTGTTTGGGCAGTGTAGGGGGTCGTGCTGGTGGTGGTGTTTTAGGTATTAGGGCAGAGTAGTGGTGTTCGGGCAGAGTAGGGGGTCATGCTGGGGATGGTGTTAGGGTTTAGGGCAGTGCGGTGGTGTTTGGTCAGTGTAGGGGGTCGTGCAGGTGGTGGTGTTTCAGGGTTTAGGGCAGCGCAGTGGTGTTCGGGCAGTGTAGGGGGTCTTGCTGGGGGTGCTGTTTCAGGGTTTAGGGCAGCGCAGAGGTGTTCGGGCAGTGTAGAGGGTCGAGCTGGGGGTAGTGTTTCAGGGTTTAGGGCAGTGCAGTGGTGTTTGTGTACTATAGGGTGTCATGCTGGGGGCAATGTTTTAGGGTTTAGGGTAGTGCAGTGGTGTTTGGGTACTGTAGGGGGTCATGCTGGGGTAGTGTTTTAGGGTTTATTGTAGTGCAGTGGTGTTGGTGTAGTGTAGGGGTTTATGCTGGGGTAGTGTTTTAGAGTTTAGGGTAGTGCAGTGGTGTTTGGGTAGTGTAGGGGGCATTATGGGGTAGTGTTTTAGGGATTAGGGTAGTGCAGTAGTGTGGTGTAGTGTAGGGGTCATGCTGGGGGTAGTGATTTAGGGTTTAGGGTAGTGTTGTGGGGTTTGGTTAGTGTAGGGTTTGTGCTGAGGGTAGATTTATGTTATGTTATGTTATCCGGATTTGTAAAGCGCACAGCCTCTCCAGCAAAGGGGCGTCCCGGCGCTATAGAGAACAGAAAGCCGGACACAAGTAATACCACAAACAGGAACACAACAGTACTAAGATTCCAGAGGAAAGAGGAAGGTTTTAACAGCCTTCCTAAAGGCAAAAAGTTTGTTGATTGCACGGATATGAACAGGTAGAGAATTCCAGAGCCTGGCAGCAAGAACTCTGAAAGAGCGACCTACGGACCTAGCTCTCTTAAAGCGCGGAACTGTGACCAAATAGTCACCTGAGGATCTGAGAAGGCGCGAGGGAACATAAGGCAGAATGAGATGCTCCAAAATCTGAGGAGAAGAGTGCTTCAGAATTTTAAACACAAGGCACAAAGATTTAAACTTAATCCTCTGAACAACAGGGAGCCAATGCAGTTTAACAATGGTATTTTTGGCCGACCAAAATCTCGGTAAGCCAACCAGAGCCCTGGCGGCAGCATTTTGAACGCATTGAAGTCTGGAGAGTTCAGCCAGATTAGCTCACAACAAGAGAGAGCTCGCATAGTCCAACCTAGACAAAATCGTAGCTTGAACAATAAGCTGTCTGGTTGGAGCGTCAAAGAATTTAAAAATAGGTCTAAGCCCCCGTAAGATCCCAAAACACGTGGCAGCAGTTTTCTTAGTATGACATGCAAAGCTAAGTTTGGAATCCAGCCAAGTCCCAAGGTTCTTAACCTCAGTAACAGGAAGGGGAGTTGGACCAAGCTCAGATGGCCACCAATGATCACCCCATAGATGACTCTGCTTGCCTACAATGAGCACTTCGGTTTTTTTAGCGTTCAGTTGCAGGCAGTTATCTGTCATCCAGCGGGCCACTGAGCTCAGTCCTTCGCGGAACTTGGCAGCCTCAAGGTCGGAGGCCCCACTTAATGCAACCGCCAGCTGCGTGTCGTCAGCGTAGGATACCATAGTCAGGTTCCAGCGCTTGGCGACAGCAGCCAGCGGCTGCACATAAAGGTTGAAAAGTGTGGGGCTCAATGCTGACCCCTGCGGCACACCCTGAGCGATAGGATAGGGTTTGGATTGAAAAGGAGGAGTAACAACCCTAAACGTACGACCGGATAAAAACGATCGAAACCACTCAAGTGCCACGTTATCGACACCAGCCTCACCCAAACGCTGTAATAAGATAGCGTGGGAGACGGTGTCAAAGGCGGCACTGAGATCGAGAAGCACCAGTGCCGCCGTTTGACCCGAGTCAACCACGGTACGCAGGTGCTCAACCATGAATAACAACGCAGTCTCAGTGCTATGGCCGGGTCGAAAGCCATTCTGCGAGGGATCCAGAATGTTAGCACGATGAAGATGGTTAGATAAGATGGCGTTAACATGAACCTCAGTATGTTTTGCAGCCCACGGAAGAAGAGATATAGGGCGATAGTTCTCCAGCTTTAGTGGATCCAAGGCAGGTTTTTTTAAGATCGGCATCACCTGAGCTTGTTTCCAGCTAGCAGGGACACAACCAGACGTCAGCGATAGATTGACAAGATCACGCAGGGGAGGGAAACAAAGTGACGCTGATTCTCTAAATTGTGCAGGTCGTAGAGGATCCCTGGGGGAGCCAGATTTAACTTTCGCCACAATTTTATTAAACTCTTCCATCGAAAGCTCTGGAAGAGAGGACAAAGACAAAATAGTCATAGAGCAGGGTTCCGGCTTCTCCACAGGAACAGATGTAACAGAGAAGGAGAGATAGATGACCTCCATCTTTTCCACAAAAAAGGCGGCCAGGTCCTCACAGTGCGAGGCAGAGCAGATCTCAGCGACTGGGGCTCTACTGGCAGTAAGATCCTTAAGCACCTTAAATACTAGTTTAGTAGGATTGGTGCTGATGTTAAATTCACGAGAGTAATAGGCCGCTCGGGCTTTATTAACCGCTCTATGATATATCCCAGTCCTAGCACGATAGATCGCTTTCCTATCTGGCGAGTAGGACTTACGTCAGGCTCTTTCAGCTTGTTTGCATGATTTCCTTAAGAGCTGGAGCGAATCATCGTACCATGGACTGGGCTCAACCCGACGGCGTTTACTCTCAGCGATAGGGATCAGACAATCCAGGGCTCCAGTCAGCCAATTACAAAAGAGATCATATCCCGACTCAACATCCAAAAAAGGGCCCAGAGGATATTGATCAAGAAGCCGATGAAAATCAGCTAATTGCAGCTTTCTCCATGGACGCCTAAGAGGCACGGGCGAAGTTGCTTTTTGAGAAAGATCTTTAATCACAAGGTGAAGCTCTATAGGATGGTGATCAGTCCAGGCCATAGGCCTGGGAGGCAGCACTTTAGCCGCAGATAAATTGGTGAAAATCGGGTCCAAAATATGTCCACCAACATGAGTACAATGATTAACCAGCTGAACTAGCTGGAAAGCTTCCAAATCGGCAAGGGTGCTACTAACAGCAGGAGAAAGAGGCGTATCAAAATGAAGATTTAAATCGCCGATGATGCTAAAGTTAGCAGCCCTTAAGGCTAGTGTGCTGACAGCTTCAGGGAGCGGCGTCCGGGCCCGGAGGCCGGTAAATAAGTAGCCCAGAGAAAGTAAAATGTGGATTGACCAAGATGCGAAAGAAAGCACTTTCGCATCCAGCTATATCCATAACTTTCCATACGCATGTATAGCAGGATTTAATAGCGGCCGCAATGCCACCTCCTCTCGAGTTGCGGTTGTGAGTAAAAATCACATACTCAGGGGGAAGAGCCAAGTTCACTGCAGCCGAAGCATCAGCATGCAACCAAGTCTCTGACATGAACAGAACGTCAGGGGCTGCGTCCGTAAGTAAGCTATACACATCCTGATGATGTTTGACCAAAGACTGCACATTAAGATGACAGACCTTAAAATTATGCGAGTCCTGAGAATTTACCAGTGGAGGCGTGTTAGCAACAGGGCAGCCTAGGAGGACTTTCCCATATGCAGAGATGGGAACAGGAGATGGAAGACTGAACACGCACTTTGGGCAAATAGTAGGGCCAGAAAGAGGATGAAGCGAAATATGCGTACAGGGCAATGGGTCACGAAGACTAAGCAGCACATCTCTGGTATACATGATACAGAAATATGCAGAGATACAACAGCCAAACAAAAAGAACAACAGTGCCCTGCCTTAGCCCTGACTCGGCGCGGACGAGCGCAGACGGGCAGGACTCTGGCACGACTCAGGCACAGGGAAGGCGCCCCCACTGCACTACCCTGCAGTGGTGTTTGGGTAGTGTAGGGGGTTGTGCTGGGGTAGTGTTTTAGGGTTTAGGATAGTGCAGCGGTGTTTGTGTAGTGTAGGGGAACGTGTTTTAGGACTTAGGGTAGTATATTGGTCTATGGGAAGTGTAGGGGGTCGTGCAGAGGGTAGTGTTTTAGGGTTTAGAGTCGTGCAGTGGTGTTTTGGTAGTGTAGGGGTTATGCGGGGGATAGTGTTTTAGGGTTTAGGGTAGTGCATTGGTCTTTGGGTAGTGTAGGAGGTCATGCGGGGGTATTGTTTTAGGGTTTATGGCAGTGCAGTGGTGTTTGGGCAGTGTAGGGGGTCATGCAGGGCGTGGTGTTTCAGGGTTTAGGGCAGTGCAGTGGTGTTCGGGCAGTGTAGGTGGTCTTGCTGGGGTGGTGTTTCAGGGTTTAGTGCAGTTGTGTTCGGCAGTGTAGGGGGTCTTGCTGGGGGTGGTGTTTCAGGGTTTAGGACAGTGGTGTTCGGGCAGTTTAGGGGTCTTGCTGGGGGTGGTGTTTCAGGGTTTAGGGCTGTGGTGTTCGGGCAGAGTAGGGGGTCTTGCTGGGGGTGGTGTTTCAGGGTTTAGGGCAGTGCAGTGGTGTTCGGGCAGTGTAGGGGGTCTTGCTGGGGGTGGTGTTTCAGGGTTAAGGGCAGTGCAATGATGTTCGGGCAGCGTAGGGGGTCGTGCTGGGGGTAGTGTTTCAGGGTTTAGGGCAGTGCAGTGGTGTTTGTGTACTGTAGGGGGTCATGCTGGGGGTAATGTGTTAAGGTTTAGGGTAGTGCAGTGGTTTTTGGGTAGTGTAGGGGGTAATGCTGGGGTAGTGTTTTAGGGTTTAGTGTAGTGCAGTGGTGTTTGGTAGCGTAGGGGGTCGTTCTGGGTTAGTGTTTTAGGGTTTAGGGTAGTGCAGTGGTGTGGTGTAGTGTAGGGGGTCATGCTGGGGGTAGTGATTTAGGGTTTAGGGCAGTGCAGTGTTTTTCGGGCAGTGTAGGGGGTCGTGCGGGGGTGGAGTTTCAGGGTTTAGGGCAGTGCAGTGGTGTTTGGGCAGTGTGGGGGGTCATGCGGGGGTGGTGTTTCAGGTTTTAGGGCAGTGCAGTGGTGTTCGGGCAGTGTGGGGGGTCATGAAGGGGGGGTGTTTCAGGATTTAGGGCAGTGCAGTGGTGTTCGAGCAGTGTATGGGGTCGGGCGGGGGTGGTGTTTTAGGGTTTAGGGCAGTGCAGTGGTGTTCGGGCAGTGTAGGGGGTCGTGCGGGGGTGGTGTTTCAGGGTTTAGGGCTGTGCAGTGGTGTTCGGGTAGTGTAGGGGGTCGTGCTGTGGCTGATGTTTCAGGGTTTAGGGCAGTGCAGTGGTGTTCGGGCAGTGTAGGGGGTCACTATTGGGGTATTGTTTCAGAGTTTTGGGCAGTGCTGTGTTGTTCGGGCAGTGTAGGGGGACGCGCTGGGGGTAGTGTTTCAGAGTTTAGGGCAGAGCAGTGGTGTTCAGGCAGTGTAGCGGGTCATGCTGGGGGTAGTGTTTTAGGGTTTAGGGCAGAGTAGTGGTGTTTGGGTAGAGTAGGGGGTCATGCTGGGGGTGGTGTTTAGGGTTTAAGGCAGTGCAGTGGTGTTCAGGCAGTATAGTGGGGTGTGCTGGGGTGGTGTTTCAGGGTTTAGGGTGGTGCAGGCGTGTTCGGGCAGTGTAGGGGGTCTTGCTGGGGTGGACTTTCAGGGTTTAGTGCAGTGGTATTCGGGCAGTGTAGGAGGTCTTCGTGGGGGTGGTGTTTCAGGGTTTAGGGCAGTGATGTTTGGGCAGTGTAGGGGGTCTTGCTGGGGGTGGTGTTTGAGGGTTTAGGGCAGTGGTGTTCGGGCAGTGTAAGGGGGTCTTTCTGGGGGTTTTGTTTCAGGGTTTAGGGCAGCGCAGTGGTGTTCAGGCAGAGTAGGGGGTCTTGCTGGGGGTGCTGTTTCAGGGTTTAGGGCAGAGTAGTGGTGTTCGGGCAGTGTAGGGGGTCTTGCTGCGGGTGGTGTTTCAGGGTTTAGGGCAGTGCAGTGGTGTTCACGCAGTGTAGGGGGTGGTGCGGGGGGTAGTGTTTCAGGGTTTAGGGCAGTGTAGGGGGGAATGCGGGGGGTGGTGTTTCAGGGTTGAGGGCAGGGCAGTGGTGTTCGGGCAGTGTGGGGGGTCTTGCTGGGGGTGGTGTTTCAGGGTTTAGGGCAGTGGTTTTCGGGCAGTGTAGGGGGTCTTGCTGGGGGTGGTGTTTCAGGGTTTAGGGCAGTGCAGTGGTGTTCGGGCAGTGTAGGGGGTCATGCAGGTGTGGTGTTTCAGGGTTTAGGGCAGTGCAGTGGTGTTCGGGCAGTGTAGGGGTCATGGGGGGGGTGGTGTTTCAAAGTTTAGGGCAGTGCAGTGCTGTTCGGGCAGTGTAGGGGTCGTGTGGGGGTAGTGTTTCACGGTTTCGCGCAGTTTAGGGGTCTTGCTGGGGTGGTGTTTTAGGGTTTAGGGCATTGCACTGGTGTTCGGGCAGTGTAGGTGGTCTAGCTGGGGGTAATGTTTTAGGGTTTAGGGCAGTGCAGTGGTGTTCGGGTAGTGTAGGGGGGTCATGCTGGGGGTGGTGTTTTAGGGTTTAGAGCAGTGCAGTGGTGTTCGGGCAGTGTAGGAGGTCGAGCTGGGGGTAGTGTTTCAGGGTTTAGGGCAGTGCAGTGGTGTTTGTGTACTATAGGGGGTCATGCTGGGGGTAATGTTTTAGGGTTTAGGGTAGTGCAGTGGTGTTTGGGTAGTGTAGGGGGTCATGCTGGGGTAGTGTTTTAGGGTTTATTGTAGTGCAGTGGTGTTAGTGTAGTGACGTGGTTCATGCTGGGGTAGTGTTTTAGAGTTTAGGGTAGTGCAGTGGTGTTTGGGTAGTGTAGGGGGGCCTTATGGGGTAGTGTTTTAGGGATTAGGGTAGTGCAGTGGTGTGGTGTAGTGTAGGGGTCATGCTGGGGGTAGTGATTTAGGGTTTAGGGTAGTGCTGTGGTGTTTGGTTAGTGTAGGGGTCGACCTGAGGGTAGATTTAGGGTTTAGGGTAGTGCAGTGGTGTGAGAAGTTGGCCTGGTATATGCTGTTCACTAGTTCTAGTGACCACCTTGTACCATGCCAAGCAACCCTTATGGTGTGGTTGTAAGTCAACCTTTTTGGACTAGCTGCCCTAGTGGTAGCGTAGGCTAAGCAGTCTTTGAGGCTAAACTCGTGAAGCGTGTTAAGCCAGCTGTTTTACCAAATGCAACCCCCTTTTATACCAATGAAAGGACACCACACAGATATATATTCAAAATATATATGTATTTATTTATCAAAGTTACCCCTAGTCTCTTTATGAGCACAGGAGCACAAATCGTCAAACAAGATTATCACAGAATACACAGAAGTTGCACGTTATATGGATAGGCCCTGGTGGCCACTCAAACCATATACTAAAATAGTGGTATAAGTTCCACGAACAGAAAAGGGAAAAGGCCTAGGGCCTCTAGAATCGCTGGGCCTACAAGGAGCTAACGTCAGTTAGTGACCAGGAGGTCCACGGGTGGCGTGTGCAGAGCAAATAGTCACACGCGTGCTCCCATAGGTTTCAATGGGTGCGTAAAAAGTACAAAGTTACTGCAAAAGGAATCTTCCGGATGGACTAGGAACTCAAGATTTGGAACACAGGCACTAGAGATGTAATACTACACTTGGGCACAGGTGTGCCAGCTTTACCTCACCCACAGGAAGCGGGTGCATAGGCCTCGAAGTGCGTCGGGTTGCTTCTATCTGTTCCGTGGAGCTTGAAGACAAAGATGCTGCAGGCGGTCGGTCCGGGAGAGATGCAGTGGATCCAAGAGTGGATCGGAGAGGTTGAAGACCTGTAAGCAGAGGGGACAGTGTTCACAGTCACTAGCCAGTGACCAGCGTGGCACCAGGTGGGTACCAGGCGATGTCGGGTGCAAACAGGTGATGAGGGGTAGCTTGTCTCCGCAGCCACGTGGTCCCTGAAGGTCGACGACGTCCAGGAGTCGGCTCACGAGCTGTCCCACGCAGGCTCTCGCTGTCGGCGGTGTCAGCGACTTGATCGAAGCAAACAAGCCTTGGCAAAAGCAATTGCAGGAGGATTCGGAAATCAGCTGTTGGTTCTGACCAGCAAGGTCAGAGGGATTGCTCCTTTGGAGGGGAGCAAGGGCCAGTCTGGAGCAACCAGACCAGCGGTGTTTGTCGTAGATTTCGTCGCCAAGATGGCCACTAGCCAGCGGGCCAGCAACCGGTTAGGCGCGTCGAGTGGCAAAATGCAGAAGGGCCCCACGCAGATCGTGGAGATGCTGGAGGGCTCACCTTTGGTGCAGATGCTGCTCGAGGGTTGGGCTTCTCAGGACCCAAAGCACAACTTGGAGGGAGCCTCGGTTGTTGCACTGGTCAGCTTGTCGTAGTCGTTCCAAGATGGCTGGCTCCACGTGTCTCGGTGCCTCCACGGGTCTCCTCTTTGCAGGGACTGTGGATCGGGCGGTGAGAGGTCTGGAGGTCCAGGTCTTGTCAGTCTCTGGGCTCGGGCTCCGGCGGGAGGCGGCGGCAAAGCAGACGTTGATTCGCTGGATGGTGCTTGCGTTAGCAAGGTGGTCACTCCCTGACCACAGGGGAGATTTTCTTCAGTCTTCTGTGCAGCAGAATGTCGAAGTTCCCGTCTTCTTCTTAGTTTCAAGTTGATTCCAGGATGTCTGAAGTCTTAGGACACAGCTCCTACCTTTATTCGGATTCTAGGGGCCGGACTACCTGCTAGGTCCCTCCCTAAGGGTGGGACCAGGAAGGGGGGTGGTTACACCCCCAATCCTTTGTCCAGCTCGCCCCAGGCCCGGGACTGGTGTGCCCCAGGACCGGTTTGAACTGGCATATGCACCGAGGCTCCTTGTGAGCCACAGGCATGTCTGGTTTCTTTCAAGCCCTACCTGACCAATACACAAAATCCTGTCTGGGGTGGTGCACGCACCTCCCCTGGCAGGAAACCCTTTGTCCACACCTCCCAAGCTGGAAGGACTCCCAGCAGCAGGAGGGCAGACTTGTGTCTGTGGTGGCAGCATCCATTTTGTGGAGCTGAGGCTATGTCTGATTTTACCCGGGTTTCAGGTACTGTACATGTCGTGTCCCTCTAGAAGGGTGGAATGCTAACCCCGTCGCCAGAATTGGCGAGGGGTTAGTATTCCAATTCGTATGACACCTTACTCGACATGTTTTGATAAAGCCAAACCAAAGTTAGCATTTAACCGCGAGGTTCATAATGCACTTAAGAGTATATGGTATGACGATATCTGGAAACAGTAGAAGGAAGTTGTTCCGACCACTGCAGACAGGCTCAGCTCATGCCAGAGCACCATCTCACATGGAACCAAGCACTCTGCCTTCAGGATTGTTAAGGCCTGCCATAGGAGTGACTTATAGGTTACCAGGTGTCCCATTTAAGGTTAGGTATAGGTATACTACACCTAAGTAAGAGGTGATTACACCAACTTACCCCAGCTGAGTGATCAGCCAGTTGTGTCAAATTGTTAGGCCAAGCCTGGGGTGGCATAATACATGCTGCAGCCCTTGGCAGGCCTTGGGTACACCAATGCCCTGGGTACCTAGTGTACACTGGTACAGGGGCTGACAGGGTGATCCAACCAATTGGGTATGTACCTAGGGTACATGGAGTCCATTTTACAGAGAGAGCAGATAGCCTGAGAGCCTGAATGGCAGGATCTCAGGCCAACTAAGTCGAAAAACCAGCTAGACACTAGGCAAAAATTTGGGGGTAACCATAGTCAGATATCCACCTTCCTACACAACCCCCCCCCAAACGAAGGGAGATAAGGCTGACCTTGACCAGGTAAGCCTATATTGCCCAAGTGGCCATATAAGGAGGAACCAGCACTGGCATGGTTACCCCCTGTCTCATGGTCCACTAAGCAATCCCTCACCCTAAGGGTATCAGAGGGTCTCCACCATAGGGAATCTCTACCTGTGGTGTGTCTTGGCAAAGTAAAAGGCTGGTGTTGAGATGGAGTACTGAAGTGAGTGTCCTCAAAGTGAGGCCTCAGCTTCCTCCAATCATCCTCCACCATGGATGCCTTTCTTTCTTTAACTGAGTTGCACTGTGCTCTCAGGGTCAGCCTCTGGCTACCTAAAGCTGGAGGCTGGGTCCCTTTTGTGGGCTTACTGGAGGGACAGGTCAGGTTTGGGGCCCTAAGGTCCCATGTTTGCCTGTGCCCAACAGAATCCCCCTGGGGGAGGTCCCTAACTACCTGTAAAGGAGATCCCTCAGGAATGTTTTTACCCATCACCTGACTAGGGCTACTAGCCAGGCAATCCTCATTCTTTTGATGGGGGGGTTCTTGTGGACAGGGGCCCTCTGGGGGTCCACTGGCCTCCCTGACCTCTGCAGCCCTGGGCTGACTGAGGCAGGGTAGAGAGAGGCAGGCTACCTGCACCAGACTGGATCCCACCTTGGAAGGGGCCACTGACATCAGAGGCTCTGCCAGGCCAGGCCTGGCTACCTCTGGGGCAGTTCCTTCACAAGGGGTGAGGTCAGATCCCTGAGGAGGCTGACCTTTTCCTAATGTCTGGGGAGAGGGAGACTTTTCTTCCTCCCCACTACTCTCAGTTTGTGTGGAGTGATCCATTGTTTCAGGCTTCACTACACCTATGTCAGTCTGAGTATAGGCTGAGACCATTACAGCCTTGCCAACCTTTTCAGGGGGGCACTCAGTTTGTGTTTGAGCTGTGACTGTCACAGCTCTGCCAGTCCCTACAGGGAAGTCTGTCTGTGCCTGGGCTGTGGCTACCACTGCCCTTCCAACCTTTTCAGGGAGGAAATCTATTTGGACAGGGGTTGTGAATGGCACAACCCCCCTACCCTTTTGTGAAAGGCCTACCATTTTAGAATGGGTGTCTTGTTCAACTCCAGCCCAAGCTGAGAGTTCTAAGTCATTCCCCAGTAAGCAGTCTACAGGCAAGGTTGGGGACACTGCTACCCTTTTAGGGCCAGTGACCCCTCCCCAGCTGAGACATACCTCTGCCATGGGATGACTGTTCTGTTTGCCATCAATGTTAGTCACCTGGTAGGAGAAACCGGGCAAAAGCTGCTCAGAGGGAACTAGCCAATGGGCCACCATTGTGATGCTAGCCCCAGTGTCTCTGTAGGCCTCAGCTTTTGTACCATTGATGTAGGGCTCCTGTCTGTACCTACCCAAAGTGTTGGGACAGGCAGTGAAGTTGGCAAACCCCATGCCACCATCACAGACAAGAGTGGTTGCTGTAGGGGAATTGGCTAAGCCAGGGTCCCCCTGTGTTCCCCAAGTAAACCCACCCAGATTTCTGGGGGCACTCCCACCACCTGGGGGATTACTGCTGACAGTAATAGGTGGTGTGACAGGAGTAATTGGAGGAACAGTTTTGTTTTTAGCCCTTGGGCAACCGCTGTCAGTTTTCCAATGCCCAGGAGTTTTACACTCATGGCAGTAGGGCTTTTTAGCTGTGGTAGAGGAGGGAGCTTGGGACCCACCACCCTGTGTGGAGTTTTGGGGCCCTGAGGAAGGTTTCTCTTTTTCTTTATCCCCACCCTTCTCTTGAGGCTTGGTGGTATCTTTCTTTTGGTCACCACCCTGGTTTTTAGGCCTGATCCTGGTCCTGACCCATTTATCTGCCCTCTTTCCCAATTCTTGGGGAGAGGTCAAATCTGAGTCTACCAGGTGTTGATGGAGAAGCTGGTTTTGACAATTACTTAAAATCTGCTCTCTCATCATCAAATTGTACAATCCTGTATAATCAGACACCTTACTTCCCAGCAACCAACCCTCCAAAGCCTTAGTGGCACATTCCACATATTCAGACCAGTCCTGAGTCTGTGTCTTCTGGGTGTCTCTGAACATTAACCTGTACTGTTCAGTGGTTAAGCCTAACCCATCAACTAGGACACTCTTCAGGACTCTGTAATTTCTGACATCCTCTTCTCTAACAGTGAGGAGTCTATCTCTGCCTCTCCCCTCAAAGGAGAGCCATAAGATTGCTGCCCACTGGTCTTCAGGAACCTGCTGCACTTTGCAGGCTCTCTCAAGAGCAGTCATCCATTTGTGGATGTCATCCCCACTTTTGTAGGGGGGCACAATCTTGGACAGGTTCCTATTGTCAAAGACCCTATCTTTGTCCCTAGGGACATTGCTGCCACCAGTGGGTATAGACCCACTCTCTCTATGCTGCCTAGCCTTGCTCAGTTTTTCTTCCATCAGGGCTACTTCTAGCTCCTGCTTCCTGATCCTCAGCTGGGCTTCCTGCATTCTGGCCTCATGTTCCCTCCTCTGAGGGGTGGTCAGTCTCCTTCTGGAGTGACCTTGAGAGCCTCTAGAGCCATGGGAAGCATTGGAGTCACCTGAGCGATTCCTTTGCCTTCCAAGCCCTGTGTTAAGTCCACTGGGGAGATCCAATGGGGTGAACCCACTGTCAGTCCCCAATAGCCTTAGTTTAGCTGGGCCAAGTATAACACTTGGCACTGGGCTAGTTCTCCCTTCATCCCCACTCACATCTGTATCCCCATCACTTTCTTCCTCTGTGGTAGGCATCCCATCTAAGGGGTGACTATTGAAAGGGGGTACCTCTGTGGCATCTTCAGAAGGGGGGCCTCCTGTTCCTGACCCTAAGGGGGCTAACTGGGAAGCTTTCCTGAGTTCTCTCTGATTCTCATCATTCTGTAAGAGCTCTCTGAGCTCAGCAGAGTTTGGGTTCTTGGGCTGTTTAAGGCCTCTAAGAGTTGCCAAATGCCTGAGCTCATTCTGATTAAGGGTAGCAAAGCTGGATGGTGCCCTCTGGGGGTCACTCTCAACAGAGATGGGTACAGTGGACCCCTCTGCCCCGGCCATTGCTCTTAAGTGTGGGTGGATGTGTTGCAATCTACCTACACTTGGGTTTACCTACTAAACCTATCTAGTAGTTGTAGTCAGGGTGTGCTACTCCCTTTGCTCTACAACAACTAAGTTCAGTAGAACTTATGTATATCTAATCTTGTTTTATATGTACCTACAGGTACCTATGTGATCTTTCAATTGGTAACCAAGAGATTACAATGGTAAAACACAGCAAGCTCAAATCCAACCGCTGCTCACCAATGTGAGAAGTTGGCCTGGTATATGCTGTTCACTAGTTCTAGTGACCACCTTGTACCATGCCAAGCAACCCTTATGGTGTGGTTGTAAGTCAACCTTTTTGGACTAGCTGCCCTAGTGGTAGCGTAGGCTAAGCAGTCTTTGAGGCTAAACTCGTGAAGCGTGTTAAGCCAGCTGTTTTACCAAATGCAACCCCCTTTTATACCAATGAAAGGACACCACACAGATATATATTCAAAATATATATGTATTTATTTATCAAAGTTACCCCTAGTCTCTTTATGAGCACAGGAGCACAAATCGTCAAACAAGATTATCACAGAATACACAGAAGTTGCACGTTATATGGATAGGCCCTGGTGGCCACTCAAACCATATACTAAAATAGTGGTATAAGTTCCACGAACAGAAAAGGGAAAAGGCCTAGGGCCTCTAGAATCGCTGGGCCTACAAGGAGCTAACGTCAGTTAGTGACCAGGAGGTCCACGGGTGGCGTGTGCAGAGCAAATAGTCACACGCGTGCTCCCATAGGTTTCAATGGGTGCGTAAAAAGTACAAAGTTACTGCAAAAGGAATCTTCCGGATGGACTAGGAACTCAAGATTTGGAACACAGGCACTAGAGATGTAATACTACACTTGGGCACAGGTGTGCCAGCTTTACCTCACCCACAGGAAGCGGGTGCATAGGCCTCGAAGTGCGTCGGGTTGCTTCTATCTGTTCCGTGGAGCTTGAAGACAAAGATGCTGCAGGCGGTCGGTCCGGGAGAGATGCAGTGGATCCAAGAGTGGATCGGAGAGGTTGAAGACCTGTAAGCAGAGGGGACAGTGTTCACAGTCACTAGCCAGTGACCAGCGTGGCACCAGGTGGGTACCAGGCGATGTCGGGTGCAAACAGGTGATGAGGGGTAGCTTGTCTCCGCAGCCACGTGGTCCCTGAAGGTCGACGACGTCCAGGAGTCGGCTCACGAGCTGTCCCACGCAGGCTCTCGCTGTCGGCGGTGTCAGCGACTTGATCGAAGCAAACAAGCCTTGGCAAAAGCAATTGCAGGAGGATTCGGAAATCAGCTGTTGGTTCTGACCAGCAAGGTCAGAGGGATTGCTCCTTTGGAGGGGAGCAAGGGCCAGTCTGGAGCAACCAGACCAGCGGTGTTTGTCGTAGATTTCGTCGCCAAGATGGCCACTAGCCAGCGGGCCAGCAACCGGTTAGGCGCGTCGAGTGGCAAAATGCAGAAGGGCCCCACGCAGATCGTGGAGATGCTGGAGGGCTCACCTTTGGTGCAGATGCTGCTCGAGGGTTGGGCTTCTCAGGACCCAAAGCACAACTTGGAGGGAGCCTCGGTTGTTGCACTGGTCAGCTTGTCGTAGTCGTTCCAAGATGGCTGGCTCCACGTGTCTCGGTGCCTCCACGGGTCTCCTCTTTGCAGGGACTGTGGATCGGGCGGTGAGAGGTCTGGAGGTCCAGGTCTTGTCAGTCTCTGGGCTCGGGCTCCGGCGGGAGGCGGCGGCAAAGCAGACGTTGATTCGCTGGATGGTGCTTGCGTTAGCAAGGTGGTCACTCCCTGACCACAGGGGAGATTTTCTTCAGTCTTCTGTGCAGCAGAATGTCGAAGTTCCCGTCTTCTTCTTAGTTTCAAGTTGATTCCAGGATGTCTGAAGTCTTAGGACACAGCTCCTACCTTTATTCGGATTCTAGGGGCCGGACTACCTGCTAGGTCCCTCCCTAAGGGTGGGACCAGGAAGGGGGGTGGTTACACCCCCAATCCTTTGTCCAGCTCGCCCCAGGCCCGGGACTGGTGTGCCCCAGGACCGGTTTGAACTGGCATATGCACCGAGGCTCCTTGTGAGCCACAGGCATGTCTGGTTTCTTTCAAGCCCTACCTGACCAATACACAAAATCCTGTCTGGGGTGGTGCACGCACCTCCCCTGGCAGGAAACCCTTTGTCCACACCTCCCAAGCTGGAAGGACTCCCAGCAGCAGGAGGGCAGACTTGTGTCTGTGGTGGCAGCATCCATTTTGTGGAGCTGAGGCTATGTCTGATTTTACCCGGGTTTCAGGTACTGTACATGTCGTGTCCCTCTAGAAGGGTGGAATGCTAACCCCGTCGCCAGAATTGGCGAGGGGTTAGTATTCCAATTCGTATGACACCTTACTCGACATGTTTTGATAAAGCCAAACCAAAGTTAGCATTTAACCGCGAGGTTCATAATGCACTTAAGAGTATATGGTATGACGATATCTGGAAACAGTAGAAGGAAGTTGTTCCGACCACTGCAGACAGGCTCAGCTCATGCCAGAGCACCATCTCACATGGAACCAAGCACTCTGCCTTCAGGATTGTTAAGGCCTGCCATAGGAGTGACTTATAGGTTACCAGGTGTCCCATTTAAGGTTAGGTATAGGTATACTACACCTAAGTAAGAGGTGATTACACCAACTTACCCCAGCTGAGTGATCAGCCAGTTGTGTCAAATTGTTAGGCCAAGCCTGGGGTGGCATAATACATGCTGCAGCCCTTGGCAGGCCTTGGGTACACCAATGCCCTGGGTACCTAGTGTACACTGGTACAGGGGCTGACAGGGTGATCCAACCAATTGGGTATGTACCTAGGGTACATGGAGTCCATTTTACAGAGAGAGCAGATAGCCTGAGAGCCTGAATGGCAGGATCTCAGGCCAACTAAGTCGAAAAACCAGCTAGACACTAGGCAAAAATTTGGGGGTAACCATAGTCAGATATCCACCTTCCTACAAGTGGTGTTTGGGTAGTGTTGGGGGTTGTGCTGGGGTAGTGTTTTAGGGTAGTGCAGCCGGGTTTGTGTAGTGTAGGGGAACGTGTTTTAGGACTTAGGGTAGTGTATTGGTCTTTGGGTAGTGTAGGGGGTCGTGCAGAGGGTAGTGTTTTAGTGTTTAGGGCAGTGCAGTGGTGTTCGGGTAGTGTAGGGGGTCATGCTGGGGGTGGTGTTTTAGGGTTTAGAGCAGTGCAGTGGTGTTCGGGCAGTGTAGGAGGTCGTGCTGGGGGTGGTGTTTTAGGGTTTGTGGCAGTGCAGTGGTGTTCGGGCAGTGTAGGGGGTCATGCAGGGGATGGTGTTTCAGGTTTAGGGCAGTGTAGGGGACGCGCTCGGGGTGGTTTTTCAGGGTTTAGGGCAGTGCAGTGGTGTTTGGGCAGTGTGGGGGGTTGTGCAGGGGTGGTGTTTCAGCATTAAGGGCAGTGGAGTGGTGTTTGGGCAGTGTAGGAGTCATGCGGGGTGGTGTTTCAGGATTTAGGGCAGTGCAGTGGTGTTCGGGCAGTGTAGGGGGTCGTGCGGTGTGGTGTTTCAGGGTTTAGGGCTGTGCAGTGGTGTTCGAGTAGTGTAGGGGGTCGTGCTGTGGCTGATGTTTCAGGGTTTAGGGCAGTGCAGTCGTGTTCGGGCATTGTAGGGGGTCACGCTGGGGGTATTGTTTCAGAGTTTTGGGCAGTGCTGTGTTGTTCGGGCAGTGTAGGGGGACGCGCTGGGGGTAGTGTTTCAGAGTTTAGGGCAGAGCAGTGGTGTTCAGGCAGTGTAGGGAGTCATGCTGGGGATAGTGTTTTAGGGTTTAGGGCAGAGTAGTGGTGTTTGGGTAGAGTAGGGGGTCGTGCTGGGGTGGTGTTTAGGGTTTAGGGCAGTGCAGTGGTGTTCAGGCAGTATAGTGGGGTGTGCTGGGGTGGTGTTTCAGGGTTTAGGGCTGTGCAGGCGTGTTCGGGCAGTGTAGGGGGTCTTGCTGGGGTGGAGTTTCAGGGTTTAGTGCAGTGGTATTCGGGCAGTGTAGGAGGTCTTCGTGGGGATGGTGTTTCAGGGTTTAGGGCAGTGATGTTTGGGCAGTGTAGGGGGTCTTGCTGGGGGTGGTGTTTCAGGGTTTAGGGCAGTGGTGTTCGGGCAGTGTAAGGGGGTCTTTCTGGGGGTTGTGTTTCAGGGTTTAGGGCAGCGCAGTGCTGTTCAGGCAGAGTAGGGGGTCTTGCTGGGGGTGCTGTTTCAGGGTTTAGGGCAGAGTAGTGGTGTTCGGGCAGTGTAGGGGGTCTTGCTGCGGGTGGTGTTTCAGGGTTTAGGGCAGTGCAGTGGTGTTCACGCAGTGTAGGGGTGGTGCTGGGGGTAGTGTTTCAGGGTGTAGGGCAGTGTAGGGGGGAATGCGGGGGTGGTGTTTCAGGGTTGAGGGCAGGGCAGTGGTGTTCGGGCAGTGTGGGGGGGTCTTGCTGGGGGTGGTGTTTCAGGGTTTAGGGCAGTGGTTTTCGGGCAGTGTAGGGGCTCTTGCTGGGGGTGGTGTTTCAGGGTTTAGGGCAGTGCAGTGGTGTTCGGGCAGTGTAGGGGGTCATGCAGGTGTGGTGTTTCAGGGTTTAGGGCAGAGCAGTGGTGTTCGGGCAGTGTAGGGGTCATGCGGGGGGTGGTGTTTCAAGGTTTAGGGCAGTGCAGTGCTGTTCGGGCAGTGTAGGGGTCGTGTGGGGGTAGTGTTTCACGGTTTAGCGCAGTTTAGGGGTCTTGCTGGGGTGGTGTTTTAGGATTTAGGGCATTGCACTGGTGTTCGGGCAGTGTAGGTGGTCTAGCTGGGGGTAATGTTTTAGGGTTTAGGGCAGTGCAGTGGTGTTCGGGTAGTGTAGGGGGTCATGCTGGGGGTGGTGTTTTAGGGTTTAGAGCAGTGCAGTGGTGTTCGGGCAGTGTAGGGGTCGAGCTGGGGGTAGTGTTTCAGGGTTAAGGGCATTGCAGTGGTGTTTGTATACTATAGGGGGTCATGCTGGGGGTAATGTTTTAGGGTTTAGGGTAGTGCAGTGGTGTTTGGATAGTGTAGGGGGTCATGCTGGGGTAGTGTTTTAGGGTTTATTGTAGTGCAGTGGTGTTGGTGTAGTGAAGTGGTTCATGCTGGGGTAGTGTTTTAGAGTTTAGGGTAGTGCAGTGGTGTTTGGGTAGTGTAGGGGGGCCTTATGTGGTAGTGTTTTAGGGATTAGGGTAGTGCAGTGGTGTGGTGTAGTGTAGGGGTCATGCTGGGGGTAGTGATTTAGGGTTTAGGGTAGTGCTGTGGTGTTTGGTTAGTGTAGGGGTCGACCTGAGGGTAGATTTAGGGTTTAGGGTAGTGCAGTGGTGTTTGGGTAGTGTTGGGGGTTGTGCTGGGGTAGTGTTTTAGGGTAGTGCAGCGGTGTTTGTGTAGTGTAGGGGAACGTGTTTTAGGACTTAGGATAGTGTATTGGTCTTTGGGTAGTGTAGGGGGTCATGCAGAGGGTAGTGTTTTAGGGTTTAGGGCAGTGCAGCGGTGTTCGGGTAGTGTAGGGGGTCATGCTGGGGGTGGTGTTTTAGGGTTTGGGGCAGTGCAGTGGTGTTCGGGCAGTGTAGGGGGTCATGCAGGGGGTGGTGTTTCAGGTTTTAGGGCAGTGTAGGGGGCGCGCTCGGGGTAGTGTTTCAGGGTTTAGGGCAGTGCAGTGGTGTTTGGGCAGTGTGGGGGGTTGTGCAGGGGTGGTGTTTCAGCATTTAGGGCAGAGGAGTGGTGTTCGGGCAGTGTAGGAGTCATGCGGGGGTGGTGTTTCAGGGTTTAGGGCAGTGCAGTGGTGTTCGGGCAGTGTAGGGGGTCGTGCGGGGTGGTGTTTCAGGGTTTAGGGCTGTGCAGTGGTGTTCGGGTAGTGTAGGGGGTCGTGCTGTGGCTGATGTTTCAGGGTTTAGGGCAGTGCAGTGGTGTTCGGGCAGTGTAGGGGGTCACACTGGGGGTATTGTTTCAGAGTTTTGGGCAGTGCTGTGTTGTTCGGGCAGTGTAGGGGGACGCGCTGGGGGTAGTGTTTCAGAGTTTAGGGCAGAGCAGTGGTGTTCAGGGAGTGTAGGGGGTCATGCTGGGGTTAGTGTTTTAGGGTTTAGGGCAGAGTAGTGGTGTTTGGGTAGAGTAGGGGGTCGTGCTGGGGGTGGTGTTTAGGGTTTAGGGCAGTGCAGTGGGGTTCAGGCAGTATAGTGGGGTGTGCTGGGGTGGTGTTTCAGGGTTTAGGGCTGTGCAGGCGTGTTCGGGCAGTGTAGGGGGTCTTGCTGGGGTGGAGTTTCAGGGTTTAGTGCAGTGGTATTCGGGCAGTGTAGGAGGTCTTCGTGGGGGTGGTGTTTCAGGGTTTAGGGCAGTGATGTTTGGGCAGTGTAGGGGGTCTTGCTGGGGGTGGTGTTTCAGGGTTTAGGGCAGTGGTGTTCAGGCAGTGTAAGGGGGTCTTTCTGGGGGTTGTGTTTCAGGGTTTAGGGCAGCGCAGTGCTGTTCAGGCAGAGTAGGGGATCTTGCTGGGGGTGCTGTTTCAGGGTTTAGGGCAGAGTAGTGGTGTTCGGGCAGTGTAGGGGGTCTTGCTGCGGGTGGTGTTTCAGGGTTTAGGGCAGTGCAGTGGTGTTCACGCAGTGTAGGGGTGGTGCTGGGGGTAGTGTTTCAGGGTGTAGGGCAGTGTAGGGGGGAATGCGGGGGGTGGTGTTTCAGGGTTGAGGGCAGGGCAGTGGTGTTCGGGCAGTGTGGGGGGGTCTTGCTGGGGGTGGTGTTTCAGGGTTTAGGGCAGTGGTTTTCGGGCAGTGTAGGGGGTCTTTCTGGGGGTAGTGTTTCAGGGTTTAGGGCAGTGCAGTGGTGTTCGGGCAGTGTTGGGGGTCATGCAGGTGTGGTGTTTCAGGGTTTAGGGCAGAGCAGTGGTGTTCGGGCAGTGTAGGGGTCATGCGGGGGGTGGTGTTTCAAGGTTTAGGGCAGTGCAGTGCTGTTCGGGCAGTGGAGGGGTCGTGTGGGGGTAGTGTTTCACGGTTTAGCGCAGTTTAGGGGTCTTGCTGGGGTGGTGTTTTAGGATTTAGGGCATTGCACTGGTGTTCGGGCAGTGTAGGTGGTCTAGCTGGGGGTAATGTTTTAGGGTTTAGGGCAGTGCAGTGGTGTTCGGGTAGTGTAGGGGGTCATGCTGGGGGTGGTGTTTTAGGGTTTAGAGCAGTGTAGTGGTGTTCGGGCAGTGTAGGGGGTCGAGCTGGGGGTAGTGTTTCAGGATTTGGGGCATTGCAGTGGTGTTTGTATACTATAGGGGGTCATGCTGGGGGTAATGTTTTAGGGTTTAGGGTAGTGCAGTGGTGTTTGGATAGTGTAGGGGGTCATGCTGGGGTAGTGTTTTAGGGTTTATTGTAGTGCAGTGGTGTTGGTGTAGTGAAGTCGTTCATGCTGGGGTAGTGTTTTAGAGTTTAGGGTAGTGCAGTGGTGTTTGGGTAGTGTAGGGGGGCCTTATGTGGCAGTGTTTTAGGGATTAGAGTAGCGCAGTGGTGTGGTGTAGTGTAGGGGTCATGCTGGGGGTAGTGATTTAGGGTTTAGGGTAGTGCTGTGGTGTTTGGTTAGTGTAGGGGTCGACCTGAGGGTAGATTTAGGGTTTAGGGTAGTGCAGTGGTGTTTGGGTAGTGTTGGGGGTTGTGCTGGGGTAGTGTTTTAGGGTAGTGCAGCGGTGTTTGTGTAGTGTAGGGGAACGTGTTTTAGGACTTAGGGTAGTGTATTGGTCTTTGGGTAGTGTAGGGGGTCATGCAGAGGGTAGTGTTTTAGGGTTTAGGGCAGTGCAGCGGTGTTCGGGTAGTGTAGGGGGTCATGCTGGGGGTGGTGTTTTAGGGTTTGGGGCAGTGCAGTGGTCTTCGGGCAGTGTAGGGGGTCATTCAGGGGGTGGTGTTTCAGGGTTTAGGGCAGTGTAGGGGGCGCACTCGGGCAGTGTTTCAGGGTTTAGGGCAGTGCAGTGGTGTTTGGGCAGTGTGGGGGGTTGTGCAGGGGTGGTGTTTCAGCATTTAGGGCAGTGGAGTGGTGTTCGGGCAGTGTAGGAGTCATGCGGGGGTGGTGTTTTAGGGTTTAGGGCAGTGCAGTGGTGTTCGGGCAGTGTAGGGGGTCGTGCGGGGTGGTGTTTCAGGGTTTAGGGCTGTGCAGTGGTGTTCGGGTAGTGTAGGGGGTCGTGCTGTGGCTGATGTTTCAGGGTTTAGGGCAGTGCAGTGGTGTTCGGGCAGTGTAGGGGTCACACTGGGGGTATTGTTTCAGAGTTTTGGGCAGTGCTGTGTTGTTCGGGCAGTGTAGGGGGACGCGCTGGGGGTAGTGTTTCAGAGTTTAGGGCAGAGCAGTGGTGTTCAGGCAGTGTAGGGGGTCATGCTGGGATTAGTGTTTTAGGGTTTAGGGCAGAGTAGTGGTGTTTGGGTAGAGTAGGGGGTCGTGCTGGGGGTGGTGTTTAGGGTTTAGGGCAGTGCAGTGGTGTTCAGGCAGTATAGTGGGGTGTGCTGGGGTGGTGTTTCAGGGTTTAGGGCTGTGCAGGCGTGTTCGGGCAGTGTAGGGGGTCTTGCTGGGGTGGAGTTTCAGGGTTTAGTGCAGTGGTATTCGGGCAGTGTAGGAGGTCTTCGTGGGGGTGGTGTTTCAGGGTTTAGGGCAGTGATGTTTGGGCAGTGTAGGGGGTCTTACTGGGGGTGGTGTTTCAGGGTTTAGGGCAGTGGTGTTCGGGCAGTGTAAGAGGGTCTTTCTGGGGGTTGTGTTTCAGGGTTTAGGGCAGCACAGTGGTGTTCAGGCAGAGTAGGGGGTCTTGCTGGGGGTGCTGTTTCAGTGTTTAGGGCAGAGTAGTGGTGTTCGGGCAGTGTAGGGGGTCCTGCTGCGGGTGGTGTTTCAGGGTTTAGGGCAGTGCAGTGGTGTGCACGCAGTGTAGGGGGTGGTGCTGGGGGTAGTGTTTCACGGTTTAGGGCAGTGTAGGGGGGAATGCGGGGGGTGGTGTTTCAGGGTTTAGGGCAGTGGTTTTCGGGCAGTGTAGGGGGTCTTTCTGGGGGTGGTGTTTCAGGGTTTAGGGCAGTGCAGTGGTGTTCGGGCAGTGTAGGGGGTCATGCAGGTGTGGTGTTTCAGGGTTTAGGGCAGTGCAGTTGTGTTCGGGCAGTGTAGGGGTCATGCGGGGGTGGTGTTTCAAGGTTTAGGGCAGTGCAGTGCTGTTCGGGCAGTGTAGGGGTCGTGTGGGGGTAGTGTTTCACGGTTTAGCGCAGTTTAGGGGTCAGGCTGGGGTGGTGTTTTAGGGTTTAGGGCATTGCACTGGTGTTCGGGCAGTGTAGGTGGTCTAGCTGGGGGTAATGTTTTAGGGTTTAGGGCAGTGCAGTGGTGTTTGGGTAGTGTAGGGGGTCATGCTGGGGGTGGTGTTTTAGGGTTTAGAGCAGTGCAGTGGTGTTCGGGCACTGTAGGGGGTCGAGCTGGGGGTAGTGTTTCAGGGTTTAGGGCAGTGCAGTGGTGTTTGTGTACTATAGGGGGTCATGCTGGGGGTAATGTTTTAGGGTTTAGGGTAGTGCAGTGGTGTTTGGGTAGTGTAGGGGGTCATGCTGGGGTAGTGTTTTAGGGTTTATTATAGTGCAGTGGTGTTGGTGTAGTGAAGTGGTTCATGCTGGGGTAGTGTTTTAGAGTTTAGGGTAGTGCAGTGGTGTTTGGGTAGTGTAGGGGGCCTTATGGGGTTGTGTTTTAGGGATTAGGGTAGTGCAGTGGTGTGGTGTATTGTAGGGGTCATGCTGGGGGTAGTGATTTACGGTTAAGTGTAGTGCTGTGGTGTTTGGTTAGTGTAGGGGTCGACCTGAGGGTAGATTTAGGGTTTAGGGTAGTGCAGTGGTGTTTGTTTAGTGTAGGGGAACGTGTTTTAGGACTTAGGGTAGTGTATTGGTCTTTGGGTAGTGTAGGGGGTTGTGCAGAGGGTAGTGTTTTAGGGTTTAGGGCAGTGCAGTGGTGTTCGGGTAGTGTAGGGGGTCATGCTGGAGGTGGTGTTTTAGGGTTTAGAGCAGTGCAGTGGTGTTCGGACTGTGTAGGAGGTCATGCTGGGGGTGGTGTTTCAGGGTTTGGGGCAGTGCAGTGGTGTTCGGGCAGTGTAGGGGGTCATGCAGGGGGTGGTGTTTCAGGGTTTAGGAAAGTGTAGGGGACGCGCTCGGGGTAGTGTTTCAGGGTTTAGGGCAGTGCAGTGGTGTTTGGGCAGTGTGGGGGGTTGTGCAGGGGTGGTGTTTCAGCATTTAGGGCAGTGGAGTGGTGTTCGGGCAGTGTAGGAGTCATGGGGGTGGTGTTTCAGGGTTTAGAGCAGTGCAGTGGTGTTCGGACAGTGTAGGGGGTCTTGCTGGGGGTGGTGTTTCAGTTTTTAGGGCAGTGCAGTGATTTTCGGGCCGTGTAGGGGGTCGTGCGAAGGGTGGTGTTTCAGGGTTTAGGGCAGTGCAGTGGTGTTCAGGCAGTGCAGGGGGTCGTGCAGGGGGTCGTGCAGGGGTAGTGTTTTAGGGTTTAGGGTAGTGCAGTGGTGTTTTGATAGTGTAGGGGGTCATGCGGGGGTAGTGTTTTAGGGTTTAGGGTAGTGCATTGGTCTTTGGGTAGTGTTGGGGGTTGTGCGCGGGGTAGTGTTTTAGGGTTTAGGACAGTGCAGTGGTGTTCGGGCAGTGTAGGGGGTCTTGCTGGGGGTGCTGTTTCAGGGTTTAGGGCAGAGTAGTGGTGTTCGGGCAGTGTAGGGGGTCTTGCTGCAGGTGGTGTGTCAGGGTTTAGGGCAGTGCAGTTGTGTTCACGCAGTGTAGGGGGTGGTGCTGGGGGTAGTGTTTTAGGGTTTAGGGCAGAGTAGTGGTGTTTGGGTAGAGTAGGGGGTCGTGCTGGGGGTGGTGTTTAGGGTTTAGGGCAGTGCAGTGGTGTTCAGGCAGTATAGTGGGGTGTGCTGGGGTGGTGTTTCAGGGTTTAGGGATGTGCAGGCGTGTTCGGGCAGTGTAGGGGGTCTTGCTGGGGTGGAGTTTCAGGGTTTAGTGCGGTGGTATTCGGGCAGTGTAGGAGGTCTTCGTGGGGGTGGTGTTTCAGGGTTTAGTGCAGTGATGTTTGGGCAGTGTAGGGGGACTTGCTGGGGGTGGTGTTTCAGGGTTTAGGGCAGTGGTGTTCGGGCAGTGTAAGGGGGTCTTATGGGGTTGTGTTTTAGGGATTAGGGTAGTGCAGTGGTGTGGTGTATTGTAGGGGTCATGCTGGGGGTAGTGATTTACGGTTAAGGGTAGTGCTGTGGTGTTTGGTTAGTGTAGGGGTCGACCTGAGGGTAGATTTAGGGTTTAGGGTAGTGCAGTGGTGTTTGTTTTGTGTAGGGGAATGTGTTTTAGGACTTAGGGTAGTGTATTGGTCTTTGGGTAGTGTAGGGGGTTGTGCAGAGGGTAGTGTTTTAGGGTTTAGGGCAGTGCAGTGGTGTTCGGGTAGTGTAGGGGGTCATGCTGGGGGTGGTGTTTTAGGGTTTAGAGCAGTGCCTTGGTGTTCGGGCAGTGTAGGAGGTCGTGCTGGGGGTGATGTTTCAGGGTTTGGGGCAGTGCAGTGGTGTTCGGGCAGTGTAGGGGGTCATGCAGGGGGTGGTGTTTCAGGGTTTAGGAAAGTGTAGGGGACGCGCTCGGGGTAGTGTTTCAGGGTTTAGGGCAGTGCAGTGGTGTTTGGGCAGTGTGGGGGGTTGTGCAGGGGTGGTGTTTTAGCATTTAGGGCAGTGGAGTGGTGTTCGGGCAGTGTAGGAGTCATGGGGGTGGTGTTTCAGGGTTTAGAGCAGTGCAGTGGTGTTCGGACAGTGTAGGGGGTCTTGCTGGGGGTGGTGTTTCAGTTTTTAGGGCAGTGCAGTGATTTTCGGGCAGTGTAGGGGGTCGTGCGAAGGGTGGTGTTTCAGGGTTTAGGGCAGTGCAGTGGTGTTCAGGCAGTGCAGGGGGTCGTGCAGGGGGTCATGCAGGGGTAGTGTTTTAGGGTTTAGGGTAGTGCAGTGGTGTTTTGATAGTGTAGGGGGTCATGCGGGGGTAGTGTTTTAGGGTTTAGGGTAGTGCATTGGTCTTTGGGTAGTGTTGGGGGTTGTGCGCGGGGTAGTGTTTTAGGGTTTAGGACAGTGCAGTGGTGTTCGGGCAGTGTAGGGGGTCTTGCTGGGGGTGCTGTTTCAGGGTTTAGGGCAGAGTAGTGGTGTTCGTGCAGTGTAGGGGGTCTTGCTGCAGGTGGTGTGTCAGGGTTTAGGGCAGTGCAGTTGTGTTCACGCAGTGTAGGGGGTGGTGCTGGGGGTAGTGTTTTAGGGTTTAGGGCAGAGTAGTGGTGTTTGGGTAGAGTAGGGGGTCGTGCTGGGGGTGGTTTTTAGGGTTTAGGGCAGTGCAGTGGTGTTCAGGCAGTATAGTGGGGTGTGCTGGGGTGGTGTTTCAGGGTTTAGGGCTGTGCAGGCGTGTTCGGGCAGTGTAGGGGGTCTTGCTGGGGTGGAGTTTCAGGGTTTAGTGCGGTGGTATTCTGGCAGTGTAGGAGGTCTTCGTGGGGGTGGTGTTTCAGGGTTTAGTGCAGTGATGTTTGGGCAGTGTAGGGGGACTTGCTGGGGGTGGTGTTTCAGGGTTTAGGGCAGTGGTGTTCGGGCAGTGTAAGGGGGTCTTTCTGGGGGTTGTGTTTCAGGGTTTAGGGCAGCGCAGTGGTGTTCAGGCAGAGTAGGGGGTCTTGCTGGGGGTGCTGTTTCAGGGTTTAGGGCAGAGTAGTGGTGTTCGGGCAGTGTAGGGGGTCTTGCTGCGGGTGGTGTTTCAGGGTTTAGGGCAGTGCAGTGGTGTTCACGCAGTGTAGGGGGTGGTGCTGGGGGTAGTGTTTCAGGGTGTAGGGCAGTGTAGGGGGGAATGCGGGGGGTGGTGTTTCAGGGTTGAGGGCAGGGCAGTGGTGTTCGGGCAGTGTGGGGGGGTCTTGCTGGGGGTGGTGTTTCAGGGTTTAGGGCAGTGGTTTTCGGGCAGTGTAGGGGGTCTTGCTGGGGGTGGTGTTTCAGGGTTTAGGGCAGTGCAGTGGTGTTCGGGCAGTGTAGGGGGTCATGCAGGTGTGGTGTTTCAGGGTTTAGGGCAGAGCAGTGGTTTTAGGGCAGTGTAGGGGTCATGCGGGGGGTGGTGTTTCAAGGTTTGGGGGCAGTGCAGTGCTGTTCGGGCAGTGTAGGGGTCGTGTGGGGGTAGTGTTTCACGGTTTAGCGCAGTTTAGGGGTCTTGCTGGGGTGGTGTTTTAGGATTTAGGGCATTGCACTGGTGTTCGGGCAGTGTAGGTGGTCTAGCTGGGGGTAATGTTTTAGGGTTTAGGGCAGTGCAGTGGTGTTCGGGTAGTGTAGGGGGTCATGCTGGGGGTGGTGTTTTAGGGTTTAGAGCAGTGCAGTGGTGTTCGGGCAGTGTAGGGGGTCGAGCTGGGGGTAGTGTTTCAGGGTTTAGGGCCGTGCAGTGGTGTTTGTGTACTATAGGGGGTCATGCTGGGGGTAATGTTTTAGGGTTTAGGGTAGTGCAGTGGTGTTTGGGTAGTGTAGGGGGTCATGCTGGGGTAGTGTTTTAGGGTTTATTGTAGTGCAGTGGTGTTGGTGTAGTGAAGTGGTTCATGCTGGGGTAGTGTTTTAGAGTTTAGGGTAGTGCAGTGGTGTTTGGGTAGTGTAGGGGGGCCTTATGGGGTAGTGTTTTAGGGATTAGGGTAGTGCAGTGGTGTGGTGTAGTGTAGGGGTCATGCTGGGGGTAGTGATTTAGGGTTTAGGGTAGTGCTGTGGTGTTTGGTTAGTGTAGGGGTCGACCTGAGGGTAGATTTAGGGTTTAGGGTAGTGCAGTGGTGTTTGGGTAGTGTTGGGGGTTGTGCTGGGGTAGTGTTTTAGGGTAGTGCAGCGGTGTTTGTGTAGTGTAGGGGAACGTGTTTTAGGACTTAGGGTAGTGTATTGGTCTTTGGGTAGTGTAGGGGGTCATGCAGAGGGTAGTGTTTTAGGGTTTAGGGCAGTGCAGTGGTGTTCGGGTAGTGTAGGGGGTCATGCTGGGGTGGTGTTTTAGGGTTTGGGGCAGTGCAGTGGTGTTCGGGCAGTGTAGGGGGTCATGCAGGGGGTGGTGTTTCAGGGTTTAGGGCAGTGTAGGGGACGCGCTCGGGGTAGTGTTTCAGGGTTTAGGGCAGTGCAGTGGTGTTTGGGAAGTGTGGGGGGTTGTGCAGGGGTGGTGTTTCAGCATTTAGGGCAGTGGAGTGGTGTTCGGGCAGTGTAGGAGTCATGCGGGGGTGGTGTTTCAGGGTTTAGGGCAGTGCAGTGGTGTTCGGGCAGTGTAGGGGGTCGTGCGGGGTGGTGTTTCAGGGTTTAGGGCTGTGCAGTGGTGTTCGGGTAGTGTAGGGGGTCGTGCTGTGGCTGATGTTTCAGGGTTTAGGGCAGTGCAGTGGTGTTCGGGCAGTGTAGGGGGTCACGCTGGGGGTATTGTTTCAGAGTTTTGGGCAGTGCTGTGTTGTTCGGGCAGTGTAGGGGGACGCGCTGGGGGTAGTGTTTCAGAGTTTAGGGCAGAGCAGTGGTGTTCAGGCAGTGTAGGGGGTCATGCTGGGGTTAGTGTTTTAGGGTTTAGGGCAGAGTAGTGGTGTTTGGGTAGAGTAGGGGGTCGTGCTGGGGGTGGTGTTTAGGGTTTAGGGCAGTGCAGTGGTGTTCAGGCAGTATAGTGGGGTGTGCTGGGGTGGTGTTTCAGGGTTTAGGGCTGTGCAGGTGTGTTCTGGAAGTGTAGGGGATCTTGCTGGGGTGGAGTTTCAGGGTTTAGTGCAGAGGTATTCGGGCAGTGTAGGAGGTCTTCGTGGGGGTGGTGTTTCAGGGTTTAGGGCAGTGATGTTTGGGCAGTGTAGGGGGTCTTACTGGGGGTGGTGTTTCAGGGTTTAGGGCAGTGGTGTTCGGGCAGTGTAAGAGGGTCTTTCTGGGGGTTGTGTTTCAGGGTTTAGGGCAGCGCAGTGGTGTTCAGGCAGAGTAGGGGGTCTTGCTGGGGGTGCTGTTTCAGGGTTTAGGGCAGAGTAGTGGTGTTCGGGCAGTGTAGGGGGTCCTGCTGCGGGTGGTGTTTCAGGGTTTAGGGCAGTGCAGTGGTGTTCACGCAGTGTAGGGGGTGGTGCTGGGGGTAGTGTTTCACGGTTTAGGGCAGTGTAGGGGGGAATGCGGGGGTGGTGTTTCAGGGTTTAGGGCAGTGGTTTTCGGGCAGTGTAGGGGGTCTTGCTGGGGGTGGTGTTTCAGTGTTTAGGGCAGTGCAGTGGTGTTCGGGCAGTGTAGGGGGTCATGCAGGTGTGGTGTTTCAGGGTTTAGGGCAGTGAAGTGGTGTTCGGGCAGTGTAGGGGTCATGCGGGGGTGGTGTTTCAAGGTTTAGGGCAGTGCAGTGCTGTTCGGGCAGTGTAGGGGTCGTGTGGGGGTAGTGTTTCATGGTTTAGCGCAGTTTAGGGGTCTTGCTGGGGTGGTGTTTTAGGGTTTAGGGCATTGCACTGGTGTTCGGGCAGTGTAGGTGGTCTAGCTGGGGGTAATGCTTTAGGGTTTAGGGCAGTGCAGTGGTGTTTGGGTAGTTAGGGGGTCATGCTGGGGGTGGTGTTTTAGGGTTTAGAGCAGTGCAGTGGTGTTCGGGCAGTGTAGGGGGTCGAGCTGGGGGTAGTGTTTCAGGGATTAGGGCAGTGCAGTGGTGTTTGTGTACTATAGGGGGTCATGCTGGGGGTAATGTTTTAGGGTTTAGGGTAGTGCAGTGGTGTTTGGGTAGTGTAGGGGGTCATGCTGGGGTAGTGGTTTAGGGTTTATTGTAGTGCAGTGGTGTTGGTGTAGTGAAGTGGTTCATGCTGGGGTAGTGTTTTAGAGTTTAGGGTAGTGCAGTGGTGTTTTGGTAGTGTAGGGGGGCCTTATGGGGTAGTGTTTTAGGGATTAGGGTAGTGCAGTGGTGTGGTGTAGTGTAGGGGTCATGCTGTGGGTAGTGATTTACGGTTTAGGGTAGTGCTGTGGTGTTTGTTTAGTGTAGGGGTCGACCTGAGGGTAGATTTAGGGTTTAGGGTAGTGCAGTGGTGTTTGTGTAGTGTAGGGGAACATGTTTTAGGACTTAGGGTATTGTATTGGTCTTTGGGTAGTGTAGGGGGTCGTGCAGAGGGTAGTGTTTTAGGGTTTAGGGCAGTGCAGTGGTGTTCGGGTAGTGTAGGGGGTCATGCTGGGGGTGGTGTTTTAGGGTTTAGAGCAGTGCAGTGGTGTTCGGGCAGTGTAGGAGGTCGTGCTGGGGGTGGTGTTTCAGGGTTTGGGGCAGTGCAGTGGTGTTCGGCCAGTGTAGGGGGTCATGCAGGGGGTGGTGTTTCAGGGTTTAGGGCAGTGTAGGGGACGCACTCGGGGTAGTGTTTCAGGGTTTAGGGCAGTGCAGTGGTGTTTGGGCAGTGTGGGGGGTTGTGCAGGGGTGGTGTTTCAGCATTTAGGGCAGTGGAGTGGTGTTCGGGCAGTGTAGGAGTCATGGGGGGGTGGTGTTTCAGGGTTTAAGGCAGTGCAGTGCAGTGGTGTTCGGACAGTGTAGGGGGTCTTGCTGGGGGTGGTGTTTCAGTTTTTAGGGCAGTGCAGTGATTTTCGGGCAGTGTAGGGGGTCGTGCGAAGGGTGGTGTTTCAGGGTTTAGGGCAGTGCAGTGGTGTTCAGGCAGTGCAGGGGGTCGTGCAGGGGGTCGTGCAGGGGTAGTGTTTTAGGGTTTAGGGTAGTGCAGTGGTGTTTTGATAGTGTAGGGGGTCATGCGGGGGTAGTGTTTTAGGGTTTAGGGTAGTGCATTGGTCTTTGGGTAGTGTTGGGGGTTGTGCGTGGGGTAGTGTTTTAGGGTTTAGGACAGTGCAGTGGTGTTCGGGCAGTGTAGGGAGTCTTGCTGGGGGTGCTGTTTCAGGGTTTAGGGCAGAGTAGTGGTATTTGGGCAGTGTAGGGGGTCTTGCTGCAGGTGGTGTTTCAGGGTTTAGGGCAGTGCAGTGGTGTTCACGCAGTGTAGGGGGTGGTGCTGGGGGTAGTGTTTCAGGGTTTAGGGCAGTGTAGGGGGGAATGCGGGGGGTGGTGTTTCAGGGTTGAGGGCAGGGCAGTGGTGTTTGGGCAGTGTGGGGGGGTCTTGCTGGGGGTGGTGTTTCAGGGTTTAGGGCAGTGGTTTTCGGGTAGTGTAGGGGGTCTTGCTGGGGGTGGTGTTTCAGGGTTTAGGGCAGTGCAGTGGTGTTTGGGCAGTGTAGGGGGTCATGCAGGTGTGGTGTTTCAGGGTTTAGGGCAGTGCAGTGGTGTTCGGGCAGTGTTGGGGTCATGCGTGGGGTGGTGTTTCAAGGTTTAGGGCAGTGCAGTGCTGTTCGGGCAGTGTAGGGATCGTGTGGAGGTAGTGTTTCACGGTTTAGCGCAGTTTAGGGGTCTTGCTGGGGTGGTATTTTAGGGTTTAGGGCATTGCACTGGTGTTCGGGCAGTGTAGGTGGTCTAGCTGGGGGTAATGTTTTAGGGTTTAGGGCAGTGCGGTGGTGTTTGGGTAGTGTAGGGGGTCATGCTGGGGGTGGTGTTTTAGGGTTTAGAGCAGTGCAGTGGTGTTCGGGCAGTGTAGGGGGCCGAGCTGGGGGTAGTGTTTCAGGGTTTAGGGCAGTGCAGTGGTGTTTGTGTACTATAGGGGGTCATGCTGGGGGTAATGTTTTAGGGTTAAGGGTAGTGCAGTGGTGTTTGGGTAGTGTAGGGGGTCATGCTGGGGTAGTGTTTTAGGGTTTATTGTAGTGCAGTGGTGTTGGTGTAGTGAAGTGGTTCATGCTGGGGTAGTGTTTTAGAGTTTAGGGTAGTGCAGTGGTGTTTGGGTAGTGTAGGGGGGCCTTATGGGGTAGTGTTTTAGGGATTCGGGTAGTGCAGTGGTGTGGTGTAGTATAGCGGTCATGCTGGGGGTAGTGATTTAGGGTTTAGGGTAGTGATGTGGTGTTTGGTTAGTGTAGGGGTCGACCTGAGGGTAGATTTAGGGTTTAGGGTAATGCAGTGGTGTTTGTGTAGTGTAGGGGAACGTGTTTTAGGACTTAGGGTAGTGTATTGGTCTTTGGGTAGTGTAGGGGGTCGTGCAGAGGGTAGTGTTTTAGGGTTTAGTAGTGGTGTTTGGGTAGAGTTGGGGGTCGTGCTGGGGGTGGTGTTTCAGGGTAGTGCAGTGGTGTTTGTGTACTGTAGGGGGTCATGCTGGGGGTAATGTGTTAGGGTTTAGGGTAGTGCAGTGGTTTTTGGGTAGTGTAGTGGGTCATGCTGGGGTAGTGTTTTAGGGTTTATGGTAGTGCAGTGATGTTGGTGTAGTGTAGGGGGTCATGCTGGGGTAGTGTTTTAGGGTTTAGGGTAGTGCAGTGGTGTTTGGTAGTGTAGGGGGTCGTTCTGGGTTAGTGTTTTAGGGTTTAGGGTAGTGCAGTGGTGTGGTGTAGTGTGGGGGTCATGCTGGGGGTAGTGATTTATGGTTTAGGGCAGTGCAGTTTTTTTCGGGCAGAGTAGGGGGTCGTGCGGGGTGGTGTTTCAGGGTTTAGGGCAGTGCAGTGGTGTTCGGGCAGTGTAGGGAGTTGTGGGGGAGTGGTGTTTCAGGGTTTAGGGCAGTGCAGTGGCGTTCGGGCAGTGTACAGGGTCGTGCGGGCAGTAGAGTTTCAGGGTTTAGGGCAATGCAGTGGTGTTCGGGCAGTGTGGGGGGTCTTGCTGGGGGTACTGTTTCAGGGTTTAGGGCAGTGGTGTTCGGGCAGTGTAGGGGGTCTGGCTGGGGGTTGGTGTTTCAGGCTTTAGGGCAGTGCAGTGGTGTTCGGGCAGTGTAGGGCGTCGTGCGGGGCTGGTGTTTCAGGGTTTAGGGCAGTGCAGTGGTGTTCGGACCATGTAGTGTGTTGTGCGGGGGTGGTGTTTCAAGGTATAGGGCAGTGCAGTCGTTTTCGGACAGTGTAGGGTGTCATGCTGGGGCTGGTGTTTCAGGGTTTAGGGCAGTGCAGTGGTGTTCGGTCCTTGTAGGTGATCACGCTGGGGCTGGTTTTTCAGGGTTTAGGGCAGTGCAATAGTGTTCGGGCAGTGTAGGGGATCTCGTTTGGGGTAGTGTTTCAGGGTTTTGAGCAGTGTAGTGGTGTTCGGGCATTGTAGGGGGACGCACTCGGGTAGTGTTTCAGGGTTTAGGGCAGAGCAGTGGTGTTCGGGCAGTGTAGTGGTCGTGCTGGGGTAGTGTTTCAGGGTTTAGGGCACAGCAGAGGTGGTCGAGCAGTGTAGGGGTCATGCTGGGGGTAGTGCTTTAGGGTTTAGGGCAGAGCAGTGGTATTCCGGCAGACTAGGGGGTCATGCTGGGGGTGGTGTTTAGGGTTTAGTACAGTGCAGTGGCGTTCGGGCAGTGTAGGGGGTCGTGCTGGTGGTGGTGTTTTCGGCATTAGGGCAGAGTAGTGGTGTTCGGGCAGAGTAAGGGGTCATGCTGGGGGTGGTGTTAGGGTTTAGGGCAGTGCAGTGGTGTTTGGTCAGTGTAGGGGTCGTGCAGGTGGTGGTGTTTCAGGGTTTAGGGCAGCGCACTGGTGTTCGGGCCGTGTAGCGGGTCTTGCTGGGGGTGCTGTTTCAGGGTTTAGGGCAGTGCAGTGGTGTTCGGGCAGTGTAGGGGGTCGAGCTGGGGGTAGTGTTTCAGGGTTTAGGGCAGTGCAGTGGTGTTTGTGTACTATAGGGGGTCATGCTGGGGGTAATGTTTTAGGGTTTAGGGTAGTGCAGTGGTGTTTGGGTAGTGTAGGGGGTCATGCTGGGGTAGTGTTTTAGGGTTTATTGTAGTGCAGTGGTGTTGGTGTAGTGTAGGGGTTCATGCTGGGGTAGTGTTTTAGAGTTTAAGGTAGTGCATTGGTGTTTGGGTAGCGTAGGGGGGCATTCTGGGGTAGTGTTTTAGGGATTAGGGTAGTGCAGTGGTGTAGTGTAGGGGTCATGCTGGGGGTAGTGATTTAGGGTTTAGGGTAGTGCTGTGGTGTTTGGTTAGTGTAGGGGTCGTGCTGAGGGTAGATTAGGGTTTAGGGTAGTGCAGTGGTGTTTGGGTAGTGTAGGGGGTTGCGCTGTGGTAGTGTTTTAGGGTTTAGGGTAGTGCAGCGGTGTTTGTGTAGTGTAGGGGCACGTGTTTTAGGACTTAGGGTAGTGTATTGGTCTTTGGGTAGTGTAGGGGGTCATGCGGGGGTAGTGTTTTAGGGTTTAGAGCCGTGCAGTGGTGTTTTGGTAGTGGAGGGGGTCATGCGGGGGATAGTGTTTTAGGGTTTAGGGTAGTGCATTGGTCTTTGGGTAGTGTAGGGGGTCATGCGGGGGTAGTGTTTTAGGGTTTGTGGCAGTGCAGTGGTGTTTGGGCAGTGTAGGGGGTCGTGCAGGGGTGGTGTTTCAGGGTTTAGTGCAGTGGTGTTCGGCAGTGTAGGGGGTCTTGCTAGGGGTGGTGTTTCAGGGTTTAGGGCAGTGGTGTTCAGGCAGTGTAGGGGGTCTTGCTGGGGGTGGTGTTTCAGGGTTTAATGCTGTGATGTTCGGGCAGTGTAGGGGGTCTTGCTGGGGGTGGTGTTTCAGGGTTTAGGGCAGTGCAGTGGTGTTCGGGCAGTGTAGGGGTTCTTGCTGGGGGTGGTGTTTCAGGGTTAAGGGCAGTGCAATGGTGTTCGGGCAGTGTAGGGGGTCGTGCTGGGGGTAGTGTTTCAGGGTAGTGCAGTGGTGTTTGTGTACTGTAGGGGGTCATGCTGGGGGTAATGTGTTAGGGTTTAGGGTAGTGCAGTGGTTTTTAGGTAGTGTAGTGGGTCATGCTGGGGTAGTGTTTTAGGTTTTATGGTAGTGCAGTGGTGTTGGTGTAGTGTAGGGGGTCATGCTGGGGTAGTGTTTTAGGGTTTAGGGTAGTGCAGTGGTGTTTGGTAGTGTAGGGGGTTGTTCTGGGTTAGTGTTTTAGGGTTTAGGGTAGTGCAGTGGTGTGGTGTAGTTAGGGGGTCATGCTGGGGGTAGTGATTTAAGGTTTAGGGCAGTGCAGTTTTTTTTTGGGCAGTGCAGGGGGTCGTACGGGGGTGGTGTTTCAGGGTTTAGGGCAGTGCAGTGGTGTTCGGGCAGTGTAGGGGTTGTGGGGGAGTGGTGTTTCAGGGTTTAGGGCAGTGCAGTGGCGTTCGGGCAGTGTACGGGGTCGTGCGGCTGGTAGTGTTTCAGGGTTTAGGGCAATGCAGTGGTGTTCGGGCAGTGTGGGGGTCATGCGGGGGTGGTGTTTCAGGTTTTAGGGCAGTGCAGTTGTGTTCGGGCAGTGTGGGGGGTCATGAAGGGGGGTGTTTCAGGATTTAGGGCAGTGCAGTGGTGTTCGGGCAGTGTAGGGGGTCATGCAGGGGTGGTGTTTTAGGGTTTAGGGCAGTGCAGTGGTGTTCGGGCAGTGTAGGGGTCGTGCGGGGGTGGTGTTTCAGGGTTTAGGGCAGTGCAGTGGTGTTCGGGTAGTGTAGGGGGTCGTGCTGTGGCTGATGTTTCAGGGTTTAGGGCAGTGCAGTGGTGTTCGGGCAGTGTAGGGGGTCGCACTGGGGGTATTGTTTCAGGGTTTTGGGCAGTGCTGTGTTGTTCGGGCAGTGTAGGAGGACATGCTGGGGGTAGTGTTTCAGAGTTTAGGACAGAGCAGTGGTGTTCAGGCAGTGTAGGGGGTCATGCTGGGGGTAATGTGTTAGGGTTTAGGGTAGTGCAGTGGTTTTTGGGTAGTGTAGTGGGTCATGCTGGGGTAGTGTTTTTGGGTTTATGGTAGTGCAGTGGTGTTGGTGTAGTGTAGGGGGTCATGCTGGGGTAGTGTTTTAGGGTTTAGGGTAGTGCAGTGGTGTTTGGTAGTGTAGGGAGTCGTTCTGGGTTAGTGTTTTAGGGTTTAGGGTAGTGCAGTGGTGTGGTGTAGTGTGGGGGTCATGCTGGGGGTAGTGATTTATGGTTTAGGGCAGTGCAGTTTTTTTCGGGCAGTGTAGGGGGACGTGCGGGGTGGTGTTTCAGGGTTTAGGGCAGTGCAGTGGTGTTCGGGCAGTGTAGGGGGTTGTGGGGGAGTGGTGTTTCAGGGTTTAGGGCAGTGCAGTGGCGTTCGGGCAGTGTACGGGGTCGTGCGGGCAGTAGTGTTTCAGGGTTTAGGGCAATGCAGTGGTGTTTGGGCAGTGTGGGGGGTCATGCGGGGGTGGTGTTTCAGGTTTTAGGGCAGTGCCGTGGTGTTCGGGCAGTGTGGGGGGTCATGAAGGGGGGGTGTTTCAGGATTTAGGGCAGTGCAGTGGTGTTCGGGCAGTGTAGGGGGTCATGCAGGGGTGGTGTTTTAGGGTTTAGGGCAGTGCAGTGGTGTTCGGGCGGTGTAGGGGGTCGTGCGGGGGTGGTGTTTCAGGGTTTAGGGCAGTGTAGTGGTGTTCGGGTAGTGTAGGGGGTCGTGCTGCGGCTGATGTTTCAGGGTTTAGGGCAGTGCAGTGGTGTTCGGGCAGTGTAGGGGGTCGCGCTGGGGGCATTGTTTCAGGGTTTTGGGCAGTGCTGTGTTGTTCGGGCAGTGTAGGAGGACACACTGGGGTAGTGTTTCAGAGTTTAGGGCAGAGCAGTGGTGTTCAGGCAGTGTAGGGGGTCATGCTGGGGGTAGTGTTTTAGGGTTTAGGGCAGAGTAGTGGTGTTTGGGTAGAGTTGGGGGTCGTGCTGGGGGTGGTGTTTAGGGTTTAGGGCAGTGCAGTGGTGTTCAGGCAGTGTAGGGGGGTTTTCTGGGGTGGTGTTTCAGGATTTAGGGCAGTGCAGGGGTGTTCGGGCAGTGTAGGGGGTCGTGCAGTGGATGGTGTTTCAGGGTTTAGGGCAGTGCAGTGGTGTTCAGGCAGTGTAGGGGGGTTTTCTGGGGTGGTGTTTCAGGATTTAGGGCAGTGCAGGGGTGTTCGGGCAGTGTAGGGGGTCGTGCAGTGGATGGTGTTTCAGGGTTTAGGGCAGTGCAGTGTTGTTCGGGCAGTGTAGAGGGTCTTGCTGGGTGTGGTGTTTTAGGGTTTAGTGAATTGGTATGCGGGCAGTGTAGGAGGTCTTCCTGGGGGTGGTGTTTCAGGGTTTTGGGCAGTGATGTTTGGGCAGTGTAGGGGGGCTTGCTGGGGGTGGTGTTTCAGGGTTTAGGGCAGTGGTGTTCGGGCAGTGTGGGGGGTCTTGCTGGGGGTGGTGTTTCAGGGTTTAGGGCAGTGGTGTTCGGGCAGTGTAAGGGGGTCATGCTGGGGGTAGTGATTTAGGTTTTAGGGCAGTGCAGTGTTTTTCGGGCAGTGTAGGGGGTTGTGGGGGGGTGGTGTTTCAGGGTTTAGGGTAGTGCAGTGGCGTTAGGGCAGTGTATGGGGTCGTGCGGGTAGTAGTGGTTCAGGGTTTAGGGCAATGCAGTGGTGTTCGGGAAGTGTGGGGGGTCATGCGGGGGTGGTGTTTCAGGTTTTAGGGCAGTGCAGTGGTGTTCGGGCAGTGTGGGGGGTCATGAAGAGGGGGTGTTTTAGGATTTAGGGCAGTGCAGTGGTGTTTTGGCAGTGTAGGGGTTCGTGCAGGGGTGGTGTTTTAGGGTTTAGGGCAGTGCAGTGGTGTTTGGGCTGTGTAGGGGGTCATGCGGGGGGGGGTGTTTCAGGGTTTAGTGCAGTGCAGTGTTGTTCGGGCAGTGTAGGAGTCATGCGGGGGGTGGTGTTTCAGGGTTTAGGGCAGTGCAGTGGTGTTCGGGCAGTGTAGGGAGTCGTGCGGGGCTGGTGTTTCAGGGTTTAGGGCAGTGCAGTGGTGTTCGGACAGTGTAGTGTGTCGTGCGGGGGTGGTGTTTCAGGGTATAGGGCAGTGCAGTGGTGTTCGGACAGTGTAGGGTGTCATGCTGGGGCTGGTGTTTCAGGGTTTAGGGCAGTGCAGTGGTGTTCGGTCCTTGTAGGTGATCACGCTGGGGTTGGTTTCTCAGGGTTTAGGGCAGTGCAATAGTGTTCGGGCAGTGTAGGGGATCTCGTTTGGGGTAGTGTTTCAGGGTTTGAGCAGTGTAGTGGTGTTCGGGCATTGTAGGGGGACGCACTTGGGTAGTGTTTCAGGGTTTAGGGCAGAGCAGTGGTGTTCGGGCAGTGTAGTGGTCGTGCTGGGGTAGTGTTTCAGGGTTTAGGGCACAGCAGAGGTGGTCGAGCAGTGTAGGGGTCGTGCTGGGGGTAGTGTTTTAGGGTTTAGGACAGAGCAGTGGTGTTCCGGCAGACTAGGGGGTCATGCTGGGGGTGGTGTTTAGGGTTTAGGGCAGTGCAGTGGTGTTCGGGCAGTGTAGGGGGTCGTGCTGGTGGTGGTGTTTTAGGGATTAGGGCAGAGTAGTGGTGTTCGGGCAGAGTAGTGGTCATGCTGGGGGTGGTGTTAGGGTTTAGGGCAGTGCGGTGGTGTTTGGTCAGTGTAGTGGGTCATGCAGGTGGTGGTGTTTCAGGGATAAGGGCAGCGCAGTGGTGTTCGGGCAGTGTAGCGGGTCTTGCTGGGGGTGCTGTTTCAGGGTTTAGGGCAGTGCAGTGGTGTTCGGGCAGTGTAGGGGGTCGAGCTGGGGTAGTGTTTCAGGGTTTAGGGCAGTGCAGTGGTGTTTGTGTTCTATAGGGGGTTATGCTGGGGGTAATGTTTTAGGGTTTAGGGTAGTGCAGTGGTGTTTGGGTAGTGTAGGGGGTCATGCTGGGGTAGTGATTTAGGGTTTATTGTAGTGCAGTGGTGTTGGTGTAGTGTAGGGGTTCATGCTGGGGTAGTGTTTTAGAGTTTAGGGTAGTGCAGTGGTGTTTGGGTAGTGTAGGCGGGCATTCTGGGGTAGTGTTTTAGGGATTAGGGTAGTGCAGTGGTGTGGTGTAGTGTAGGGGTCATGCTGGGGGTAGTGATTTAGGGTTTAGGGTAGTGCTGTGGTGTTTGGTTAGTGTAGGGGTCGTGCTGAGGGTAGATTTAGGGTTTAGGGTAGTGCAGTGGTGTTTGGGTAGTGTAGGGGGTTGTGCTGTGGTAGTGTTGTAGGGTTTAGGGTAGTGTAGCGGTGTTTGTGTAGTGTAGGGGAACGTGTTTTAGGACTTAGGGTAGTGTATTGGTCTTTGGGAAGTGTAGGGGGTTGTGCAGAGGGTAGTGTTTTAGGCTTTAGAGTCGTGCAGTGGTGTTTTGGTAGTGTAGGGGGTCATGCGGGGGATAGTGTTTTAGGGTACTGCATTGTCTTTGGGTAGTGTAGAGGGTCATGCGGGGGTATTGTTTAGGGTTTATGGCAGTGCAGTGGTGTTTGGGCAGTGTAGGGGGTCGTGCAGGGCGTGGTGTTTCAGGGTTTAGGGCAGTGCAGTGGTGTTCGGGCAGTGTAGGTGGTCTTGCTGGGGTAGTGTTTCAGGGTTTTCGTGCAGTAGTGTTCCGCAGTGTAGGGGGTCTTGCTGAGGGTGGTGTTTCAGGGTTTAGGGCAGTGGTGTTCGGGCAGAGTAGGGGGTCATGCTGGGGGTGGTGTTTACGGTTTGCGGGGGTATTGTTTAGGGTTTATGGCAGTGCAGTGGTGTTTGGGCAGTGTAGGGGGTCGTGCAGGGCGTGGTGTTTCAGGGTTTAGGGCAGTGCAGTGGTGTTCGGGCAGTGTAGGTGGTCTTGCTGGGGTAGTGTTTCAGGGTTTTCGTGCAGTAGTGTTCCGCAGTGTAGGGGGTCTTGCTGGGGGTATTGTTTTAGGGTTTAGGGCAGCGCAGTGTTGTTCCGGCAGAGTAGGGGGTCATGCTGGGGGTGGTGTTTATGGTTTAGGGCAGTGCAGTGGTGTTCAGGCAGTGTAGGGGGTCGTGCAGGGGGTGGTGTTTCAGGGTTTAGGGTAGTGCAGTGGTGTTCAGGCAGTGTATGGGCTCTTGCTGGGGGTGGTGTTTCAGGGTTTAGTGCAGTGGTGTACGGGCAGTGTAGGGGGTCTCGCTGGGGGTGGTGTTTCAGGGTTTAGGGCAGAGGTGTTCGGGCAGTGCAGGGGGTCTTGCTGGGGGTGGTGTTTCAGGGTTTGGGGCAGCGGTGTTCGGGCAGTGTAGGGGGTCTTGCTGGGGTGGTGTTTCAGGGTTTAGGGCAGTGCAATGGTGTTCGGACAGTTTAGGGGTCTTGCTGGGGGTGGTGTTTCAGGGTTTAGGGCAGCGCAGTGGTGTTCGGGCAGTGTAGGGGGTCTTGCTGGGGGTGCTGTTTCAGGGTTTAGGGCAGCGCAGAGGTGTTCGGGCAGTGTAGGGGGTCGAGCTGGGGGTAGTGTTTCAGGGTTTAGGGCAGTGCAGTGGTGTTTGTGTACTATAGGGGGTCATGCTAGGGGTAATGTTTTAGGGTTTAGGGTAGTGCAGTGGTGTTTGGGTAGTGTAGGGGGTCATGCTGGGGTAGTGTTTTAGGGTTTATTGTAGTGCAGTGGTGTTGGTGTAGTGTAGTGGTTCATGCTGGGGTAGTGTTTTAGAGTTTAGGGTAGTGCAGTAGTGTTTGGGTAGTGTAGGGGTCATGCTGGGGGTAGTGATTTAGCATTTAGGGTAGTGCTGTGGTGTTTGGGGTCGACTTGAGGGTAGATTTAGGGTTTAGGGTAGTGCAGTGGTGTTTGGGTAGTGTTGGGGGTTGTGCTGGGGTAGTGTTTTAGGGTTTAGGGTAGTGCAGCGGTGTTTGTGTAGTGTAGGGGAATGTGTTTTAGGACTTAGGGTAGTGTATTGGTCTTTGGGTAGTGTAGGGGGTCGTGCAGAGGGTAGTGTTTTAGGGTTTAGAGTCGTGCAGTGGTGTTTTGGTAGTGTAGGGGGTCATGCAGGGGAAAGTGTTTTGGGTTTAGGGTAGTGCATTGGTCTTTGGGTAGTGTAGGGGGTCGTGCGGGGGGTATTGTTTTAGGGTTTATGGCAGTGCAGTGGTGTTTGGGCAGTGTAGGGGGTCGTGCAGGGCATTGTGTTTCAGGGTTTACGGCAGTGCAGTGGTGTTCGGGCAGTGTAGGTGGTCTTGCTGGGGTGGTGTTTCAGGGTTTAGTGCAGTGGTTTTCGGCAGTGTAGGGGGTCTTGCTGGGGGTGGTGTTTCAGGGTTTAGGGCAGTGGTGTTCGGGCAGTGTAGGGGGTCTTGCTGGGGGTGGTGTTTCAGGATTTAGGGCTGTGGTTTTCGGGCAGTGTAGGGGGTCTTGCTGGGGGTGATTTCAGGGTTTAGGGCAGTGCAATGGTGTTCGGGTAGCGTAGGGGGTCGTGCTGGGGGTAGTGTTTCAGGGTTTAGGGCAGTGCAGTTGTGTTTGTGTACTGTAGGGGGTCATGCTGGGGGTAATGTGTTAGGGTTTAGGGTAGTGGAGTGGTTTTTGGGTAGTGTAGTGGGTAATGTGGGTTAGTGTTTTAGGGTTTATGGTAGTGCAGTGGTGTTGGTGTAGTGTAGGGGGTCATGCTGGGGTAGTGTTTTAGGGTTTAGGGTAGTGCAGTGGTGTTTGGTAGTGTAGGGGGTCGTTCTGGGTTAGTGTTTTAGGGTTTTTTGTAGTGCAGTGGTGTGGTGTAGTGTAGGGGGTCATGCTGGGGGTAGTGATTTAGGGTTTAGGGCAGTAAAGTGTTTTTCAGGCAGTGTAGGGGGTCGTGCGGGGGTAGTGTTTCAGGGTTTAGGGCAGTGCAGTGGTGTTCGGGCAGTGTAGGTGGTCGCGCTGGGGGTATTGTTTCAGGGTTTTGGGCAGTGCTGTGTTGTTCGGGCAGTGTAGGGGGACGCGCTGGGGTAGTGTTTCAGAGTTTAGGGCAGAGCAGTAGTGTTCAGGCAGTGTAGGGGGTCATGCTGGGGGAAGTGTTTTATGGTTTAGGGCAGAGTAGTGGTGTTTGGGTAGAGTAGGGGGTCGTGCTGGGGGTGGTGTTTAGGGTTTAGGGCAGTGCAGTGGTGTTCAGGCAGTTTAGGGGGCGTGCTGGGGTGGTCTTTCAGGGTTTAGGGCAGTGCATGGGTGTTCGGGCAGTGTAGGGGTCGTGCAGGGGGTGGTGTTTCAGGGTTTAGGGCAGTGCAGTGCAGTGTTGTTCAGGCAGTGTAGAGGGTCTTGCTGGGGGTGGTGTTTCAGGGTTTAGTTTAGTGGTATTCGGGCAGTGTAGGAGGTCTTCCTGGGGGTGGTGTTTCAGGGTTTAGGGCAGTGATGTTTGGGTAGTGCAGGGGGGCTTGCTGGGGGTGGTGTTTCAGGGTTTAGGGCAGTGGTGTTCAGGCAGAGTAGGGGGTCTTGCTGGGGGTGGTGTTTCAGGGTTTAGGGCAGTGGAGTTCGGGCAGTGTAAGGGGGTCTTGCTGGGGGTGGTGTTTCAGGGTTTAGGGCAGCGCATTGGTGTTCAGGCAGAGTACGGGGTCTTGCTGGGGGTGCTGTTTCAGGGTTTCGGGCAGCGCAGTGGTGGTCGGGCAGTGTAGGGGGTCTTGCTGCGGGTGGTGTTTCAGGGTTTAGGGCAGTGCAGTGGTGTTCATGCAGTGTAGGGGGTGGTGCTGGGTGTAGTGTTTCAGGGTTTAGGGCAGTTTAGGGCGGAATGCGTGGGGTGGTGTTTCAGGGTTTCGGGCAGGGCAGTGGTGTTCGGGCAGTGTGGGGGGTCTTGCTGGGGGTGGTGTTTCAGGGTTTAGGGCAGTGGTTTTTGGAAAGTGTAGGGGGTCTTGCTGGGGGTGGTGTTTCAGGGTTTAGGGCAGTGCAGTGGTGTTCAGGCAGTGTAGGGGGTCATGCAGGTGTGGTGTTTCAGGGTTTAGGGCAGTGCAATGGAGTTCAGGCAGTGTAGGGGTCATGCGGGGGGTGGTGTTTCAAGGTTTAGGGCAGTGCAGTGCTGTTCGGGCAGTGTAGGGGTCGTGTGGGGGTAGTGATTCAGGGTTTAATGCAGTTTAGGGGGTCTTGCTGGGGTGGTGTTTTAGGGTTTAGGGCATTGCAGTGGTTTTCGGGCAGTGTAGGTGGTCTAGCTGGGGGTGATGTTTTAGGGTTTAGGGCAGTGCAGTGGTGTTCGGGTAGTGTAGGGGGTCAAGCTGGGGGTGGTGTTTTAGGGTTTAGAGCAGTGCAGTGGTGTTCGGGCAGTGTAGGAGGTCGTGCTGGGGTTGGTGTTTCAGGGTTTGGAGCAGTGCAGTGGTGTTCGGGCAGTGTAGGGGTCATGCAGGGGGTGGTGGTTCAGGGTTTAGGTTAGTGTAGGGAGACGCGCTCGGGGTAGTGTTTCAGGGTTTAGGGCAGTACAGTGGTGTTCGGGCAGTGTGGGGGTTGTGCGAAGGGTGGTGTTTCAGGGTTTAGGGCAGTGCAGTGGTGTTCAGACAGTGCATGGGGTCGTGCAGGGTTTTTTTTTTAGGGTTTAGGGCAGTGTAGGGGGTAATGCGGGGGTTGGTGTTTCAGGGTTTAGGGCAGGGCAGTGGTGTTCGGGCAGTGTGGAGCGTTGTGCAGGGGTGGTGTTTCAGGGTTTAGGGCAGTGCAGTGGTGTTCGGGCAGTGTGGGGGGTCTTGCTGGGGGTCGTGTTTCAGGGTTTAGGGCAGTGGTGTTCGGGCAGTGTAGGGGGTCTGGCTGGGGGTTGGTGTTTCAGGCTTTAGGGCAGTGCAGTGGTGTTTGGGCAGTGTAGGGGGTCATGCGGGGGGTGGTGTTTCAGGGTTTAGTGCAATGCAGTGTTGTTCGGGCAGTGTAGGAGTCATGCGGGAGTGTGTTTCAGGGTTTAGGCCAGTGCAGTGGTGTTTGGGCAGTGTAGGGCGTCGTGCGGGGCTGGTGTTTCAGGGTTTAGGGCAGTGCAGTGGTGTTCGGACCGTGTAGTGTGTCGTGCGGGGGTGGTGTTACAGGGTGTAGGGCAGTGCAGTGGTGTTCGGTCCTTGTAGGTGATCACGCTGGGGCTGGTTTTTCAGGGTTTAGGGCAGTGCAATAGTGTTCGGGCAGTGTAGGGGATCTCGTTTGGGGTAGTGTTTCAGTGTTTTGAGCAGTGTAGTGGTGTACGGGCATTGTAGGGGGATGCACTCGGGTAGTGTTTCAGGGTTTAGGGCAGAGCAGTGGTGTTCGGGCAAAGTAGGTGCTCTTGCTGGGGTGGTGTTTCAGGGTTTAGTGCAGTGGTGTTAGGCAGTGTAGGGGGTCTTGCTGGGGGTGGTGTTTCAGGGTTTAGGGCACTGGTGTTCGGGCAGTGTAGGGGGTCTTGCTGGGGGTGGTGTTTCAGGGTTTAGGGCAGTGCAGTGGTGTTCGGGCAGTGTAGGGGTTCTTGCTGGGGGTGGTGTTTCAGGGTTTAGGGTAGTGCAGTGGTGTTTGGGTAGTGTAGGGGGTCATGCTGGGGTAGTGTTTTAGGGTTTATTGTAGTGCAGTGGTTTTGGTGTAGTGTAGTGGCTCATGCTGGGGTAGTGTTTTAGAGTTTAGGGTAGTGCAGTGGTGTTTGGGTAGTGTAGGGGTCATTCTGGGTTAGTGTTTTAGGGATTAGGGTAGTGCAGTGGTGTGGTGTAGTGTAGGGGTCATGCTGGGGGTAGTGATTTAGCATTTAGGGTAGTGCTGTGGTGTTTGGGGTCGACTTGAGGGTAGATTTAGGGTTTAGGGTAGTGCAGTGGTGTTTGGGTAGTGTTGGGGGTTGTGCTGGGGTAGTGTTTTAGGGTTTAGGGTAGTGCAGCGGTGTTTGTGTATTGTAGGGGAACATGTTTTAGGACTTAGGGTAGTGTATTGGTCTTTGGGTAGTGTAGGGGGCCGTGCAGAGGGTAGTGTTTTAGGGTTTAGAGTCGTGCAGTGGTGTTTTGGTAGTGTAGGGGGTCATGCGGGGGAAAGTGTTTTAGGGTTTAGGGTAGTGCATTGGTCTTTGGGTAGTGTAGGGGGTCGTGCGGGGGGTATTGTTTTAGGGTTTATGGCAGTGCAGTGGTGTTTGGGCAGTGTAGGGGGTCGTGCTGGGCATTGTGTTTCAGGGTTTACGGCAGTGCAGTGGTGTTCGGGCAGTGTAGGTGGTCTTGCTGGGGTAGTGTTTCAGGGTTTAGTGCAGTGGTTTTCGGCAGTGTAGGGGGTCTTGCTGGGGGTGGTGTTTCAGGGTTTATGGCAGTGTTGTTCGGGCAGTTTAGGGGGTCTTGCTGGGGTGGTGTTTCAGGATTTAGGGCTGTGGTTTTCGGGCAGTGTAGGGGGTCTTGCTGGGGGTGATTTCAGGGTTTAGGGCAGTGCAATGGTGTTCGGGTAGTGTAGGGGGTCGTGCTGGGGGTAGTGTTTCAGGGTTTAGGGCAGTGCAGTGGTGTTTGTGTACTGTAGGGGGTCATGCTGGGGGTAATGTGTTAGGGTTTAGGGTAGTGGAGTGGTTTTTGGGTAGTGTAGTGGGTAATGTGGGTTAGTGTTTTAGGGTTTATTGTAGTGCAGTGGTGTTGGTGTAGTGTAGGGGGTCATGCTGGGGTAGTGTTTTAGGGTTTAGGGTAGTGCAGTGGTGTTTGGTAGTGTAGGGGGTCATTCTGGGTTAGTTTTTTAGGGTTTAGTGTAGTGCAGTGGTGTGGTGTAGTGTAGGGGGTCATGCTGGGGGTAGTGATTTAGGGTTTAGGGCAGTAAAGTGTTTTTACAGGCAGTGTAGGGGGTCGTGCGGGGGTAGTGTTTCAGGGTTTAGGGCAGTGCAGTGGTGTTCGGGCAGTGTAGGGGGTCGCGCTGGGGGTATTGTTTCAGGGTTTTGGGCAGTGCTGTGTTGTTCGGGCAGTGTAGGGGGACGCGCTGGGGATAGTGTTTCAAAGTTTAGGGCAGAGCAGTAGTGTTCAGGCAGTGTAGGGGGTCATGCTGGGGGTAGTGTTTTATGGTTTAGGGCAGAGTAGTGGTGTTTGGGTAGAGTAGGATGTCGTGCTGGGGGTGGTGTTTAGGGTTTAGGGCAGTGCAGTGGTGTTCAGGCAGTGTAGGGGGCGTGCTGGGGTGGTGTTTCAGGGTTTAGGGCAGTGCAGTGGTGTTCGGGCAGTGTAGGGGGTCGCGCTGGGGGTATTGTTTCAGGGTTTTGGGCAGTGCTGTGTTGTTCGGGCAGTGTAGGGGGACGCGCTGGGGATAGTGTTTCAAAGTTTAGGGCAGAGCAGTAGTGTTCAGGCAGTGTAGGGGGTCATGCTGGGGGTAGTGTTTTATGGTTTAGGGCAGAGTAGTGGTGTTTGGGTAGAGTAGGGGGTCGTGCTGGGGGTGGTGTTTAGGGTTTAGGGCAGTGCAGTGGTGTTCAGGCAGTGTAGGGGGCGTGCTGGGGTGGTGTTTCAGGGTTTAGGGCAGTGCAGGGGTGTTCGGGCAGTGTAGGGGTCGTGCAGGGGGGGGTGTTTCAGGGTTTAGGGCAGTGCAGTGTTGTTCGGGCAGTGTAGAGGGTCTTCCTGGGGGTGGTGTTTCAGGGTTTAGTGCAGTGGTATTCGGGCAGTGTAGGAGGTCTTCCTGGGGGTGGTGTTTCAGGGTTTAGGGCAGTGATGTTTGGGCAGTGTAGGGGGGCTTGCTGGGGGTGGTGTTTCAGGGTTTAGGGCAGTGGTGTTCTGGCAGAGTAGGGGGTCTTGCTGGGGGTGGTGTTTCAGGGTTTAGGGCAGTGGAGTTCGGGCAGCGTAAGGGGGTCTTGCTGGGGGTGGCGTTTCAGGGTTTAGGGCAGCGCAGTGGTGTTCAGGCAGAGTAGAGGGTCTTGCTGGGGGTACTGTTTCAGGGTTTCGGGCAGCGCAGTGGTGTTCGGGCAGTGTGGGGGGTCTTGCTGGGGGTGGTGTTTCAGGGTTTAGGGCAGTGATTTTTGGGCAGTGTAGGGGGTCTTGCTGGGGGTGGTGTTTCAGGGTTTAGGGCAGTGCAGTGGTGTTCCGGCAGTGTAGGGGGTCATGCAGGTGTGGTGTTTCAGGGTTTAGGGCAGTGCAATGGAGTTCACGCAGTGTAGGGGTCATGCGGGGGGTGGTGTTTCAAGGTTTAGGGCAGTGCAGTGCTGTTCGGGCAGTGTAGGGGTCGTGTGGGGTAGTGTTTCAGGGTTTAACGCAGTTTAGGGGGTCTTGCTGGGGTGGTGTTTTAGGGTTTAGGGCATTGCAGTGGTTTTCGGGCAGTGTAGGTGGTCTAGCTGGGGGTGATGTTTTAGGGTTTAGGGCAGTGCAGTGGTGTTCGGGTAGTGTAGGGGGTCATGCTGGGGGTGGTGTTTTAGGGTTTAGAGCAGTGCAGTGGTGTTCAGGCAGTGTAGGAGGTCGTGCTGGGGTTGGTGTTTCAGGGTTTGGAGCAGTGCAGTGGTGTTCGGGCAGTGTAGGGGTCATGCAGGGGGTGGTGTTTCAGGGTTTAGGGCAGTGTAGGGGGACGCGCTCGGGGTAGTGTTTCAGGGTTTAGGGCAGTACAGTGGTGTTCGGGCAGTGTGGGGGTCGTGCGAAGGGTGGTGTTTCAGGGTTTAGGGCAGTGCAGTGGTGTTCGGGCAGTGTGGGGGGTCTTGCTGGGGGTAGTGTTTCAGGGTTTAGGGCAGTAGTGTTCGGGCAGTGTAGGGGGTCTGGCTGGGGGTTGGTGTTTCGGACTTTAGGGCAGTGCAGTGGTGTTTGGGCAGTGAAGGGGGTCATGTGGGGGGTGGTGTTTCAGGGTTTAGTGCAATGCAGTGTTGTTCGGGCAGTGTAGGAGTCATGCGGGAGTGTGTTTCAGGGTTTAGGGCAGTGCAGTGGTGTTCGGGCAGTGTAGGGCGTTGTGCGGGGCTGGTGTTTCAGGGTTTAGGGCAGTGCAGTGGTGTTCGGACTGTGTAGTGTGTCGTGCGGGGGTGGTGTTTCAGTGTTTAGGACAGTGCAGTGGTGTTCGGTCCTTGTAGGTGATCACGCTGGGGCTGGTTTCTGAGGGTTTAGGGCAGTGCAATAGTGTTCGGGCAGTGTAGGGGATCTCGTTTGGGGTAGTGTTTCAGGGTTTTGAGCAGTGTAGTGGTGTTTGGGCATTGTAGGGGGACGCACTCGGGTAGTGTTTCAGGGTTTAGGGAAGAGCAGTGGTGTTCGGGCAGTGTAGTGCTCGTGCTGGGGTAGTGTTTCAGGGTTTAGGGCACAGCAGAGGTGGTCGAGCAGTGTAGGGGCCATGCTGGGGGCAGTGTTTTAGGGTTTAGGACAGAGCAGTGGTGTTCCGGCAGACTAGGGGTTCATGCTGGGGTGGTGTTTAGGGTTTAGGGCAGTGCAGTGGTGTTCGGGCAGTGTAAGGGGTCGTGCTGGTGGTGGTGTTTTAGGGATTTGGGCAGAGTAGTAGTGTTCGGGCAGAGTAGGGGGTCATGCTGGGGGTGGTGTTAGGGTTTAGGGCAGTGCGGTGGTGTTTGGTCAGTGTAGGGGGTCATGCAGGTGGTGGTGTTTCAGGGTTTAGGACAGTGCAGCGGTGTTCGGGCAGTGTAGCGGGTCTTGCTGGGGGTACTGTTTCAGGGTTTACGGCAGTGCAGTGGTGTTCAGGCAGTGTAGGGGGTCGAGCTGGGGGTAGTGTTTCAGGGTTTAGGGCAGTGCAGTGGTGTTTGGGTAGTGTAGGGGGTCATGCTGGGGTAGTGTTTTAGGGTTTATTGTAGTGCAGTGGTGTTGGTGTAGTGTAGGGGTTCATGCTGGAGTAGTGTTTTAGAGTTTAGGGTAGTGCAGAGGTGGTTGGGTAGTATAGGGGGGCATTCTGGGGTAGTGTTTTAGGTACTAGGGTAGTACAGTGGTATGGTGTAGTGTAGTGGTCATGCTGGGGGTAGTGATGTAGGGTTTAGGGTAGTGCTGTGGTGTTTGGTGAGTGTAGGGGTCGTGCTGATGGTAGATTTAGGGTTTAGGGTAGTGCAGTGGTGTTTGGGTAGTGTAGGGGGTTGTGCTGTGGTAGTGTTTTAGGGTTTAGGGTAGTGCAGCGGTGTTTGTGTAGTGTAGGGGAATGTGTTTTAGGACTTAGGGTAGTGTATTGGTCTTTGGGTAGTGTAGGGGGTCGTGCAGAGGGTAGTGTTTTAGGGTTTAGAGTCGTGCAGTGGTGTTTTGGTAGTGTAGGGGGTCATGCGGGGGATAGTGTTTTTTGGGTTTAGGGTAGTGCATTGGTCTTTGGGTAGTGTAGGGGGTCATGCGGGGGTAATGTTTTAGGGTTTATGGCAGTGCAATGGTGTTTGGGCAGTGTAGGGGGTCGTGCAGGGCGTGGTGTTTCAAGGTTTAGGGCAGTGCAGTGGTGTTCGGGCAAAGTAGGTGGTCTTGCTGGGGTGGTGTTTCAGGGTTTAGTGCAGTGGTGTTAGGCAGTGTAGGGGGTCTTGCTGGGGGTGGTGTTTCAGGGTTTAGGGCACTGGTGTTCGGGCAGTGTAGGGGGTCTTGCTGGGGGTGGTGTTTCAAGGTTTAGGGCAGTGCAGTGGTGTTCGGGCAGTGTAGGGGTTCTTGCTGGGGTGGTGTTTCAGGGTTTAGGGCAGTGCAATGGTGTTCGGGCAGCGTAGGGGGTCGTGCTGGGGGTAGTGTTTCAGGGTTTAGGGCAGAGCAGTGGTGTTTGTGTACTGTAGGGGGTCATGCTGGGGGTAATGTGTTAGGGTTTAGGGTAGTGCAGTGGTTTTTGGGCAGTGTAGTGGGTCATGCTGGGGTAGTGTTTTAGGGTTTATGGTAGTTCAGTGGTGTTGGTGTAGTGTAGGGGGTCATGCTGGGGTAGTGTTTTAGGGTTTAGGGTAGTGCAGTGGTGTTTGGTAGTGTAGGGGGTCATTCTGGGTTAGTGTTTTAGGGTTTAGGGTAGTGCAGTGGTGTGGTGTAGTGTGGGGGTCATGCTGGGGGTAGTGATTTAGGGTTTAGGGTAGTGCAGTGGTGTTTGGGTAGTTTAGAGGGTTGTGCTGTGGTAGTGTTTTAGGGTTTAGGGTAGTGCAGCGGTGTTTGTGTAGTGTAGGGGAACGTGTTTTAGGACTTAGGGTAGTGTATTGGTCTTTGGGTAGTGTAGGGGGTCGTGCAGAGGGTAGTGTTTTAGGGTTTAGAGTCGTGCAGTGGTGTTTTGGTAGTATAGGGGGTCATGCGGGGGATAGTATTTTAGGGTTTATGGCAGTGCAGTGGTGTTTGGTCAGTATAGGGGGTCGTGCAGGGCGTGGTGTTTCAGGGTTTAGGGCAGTGCAGTGGTGTTCGGGCAGTGTAGGTGGTCTTGCTGGGGTGGTGTTTCAGGGTTTAGTGCAGTGGTGTTCGGCAGTGTAGGGGGTCTTGCTGGGGGTGGTGTTTCAGGGTTTAGGGCAGTGGTGTTCGGGCAGTGTAGGGGGTCTTGCTGGGGGTGGTGTTTCAGGGTTAAAGGCTGTGGTGTTCTGGCAGTGTAGGGGGTCTTGCTGGGGGTGGTGTTTCAGGGTTTAGGGCAGTGCAGTGGTGTTCGGGCAGTGTAGGGTTTCTTGCTGGGGGTGGTGTTTCAGGGTTTAGGGCAGTGCAATGGTGTTCGGGCAGCGTAGGGGGTCGTGCTGAGGGTAGTGTTTCAGGGTTTAGGGCAGTGCAGTGGTGTTTGTGTACTGTAGGGGGTCATGCTGGGGGTAATGTGTCAGGGTTTAGGGTAGTGCAGTGGTTTTTGGGTAGTGTAGTGGGTCATGCTGGGGTAGTGTTTTAGGGTCTATGGTAGTGCAGTGGTGTTGGTGTAGTATAGGGGGTCATGCTGGGGTAGTGTTTTAGGGTTTAGGGTAGTGCAGTGGTGTTTGGTAGTGTAGGGGGTCGTTCTGGGTTAGTGTTTTAGGGTTTAGGGTAGTGCAGTGGTGTGGTGTAGTGTGGGGGTCATGCTGGGGGCAGTGATTTAGGGTTTAGGGCAGTGCAGTGTTTTTCGGGCAGTGTAGGGGGTCGTGCGGGGTGGTGTTTCAGGGTTTAGGGCAGTGCAGTGGTGTTCAGGCAGTGTAGGGGGTTGTGGGGGGGTGGTGTTTCAGGGTTTAGAGCAGTGCAGTGGCGTTCGGGCAGTGTACAGGGTCGTGCGGGCGGTAGTGTCTCAGGGTTTAGGGCAATGCAGTGGTGTTCGGGCAGTGTGGGGGGTCATGCGGGGGGTTGTGTTTCAGGTTTTAGGGCAGTGCAGTGGTGTTCGGGCAGTGTGGGGGGTCATGAAGGGGGTGTGTTTCAGGATTTAGGGCAGTGCAGTGGTGTTCGGGCAGTGTAGGGGGTCGTGCAGGGGTGGTGTTTTAGGGTTTAGGGCAGTGCAGTGGTGTTCGGGCAGTGTAGGGGGTCGTGCGGGGGTGGAGTTTCAGGGTTTAGGGCAGTGCAGTGGTGTTCGGGTACTGTAGGGGGTGGTGCTGTGGCTGATGTTTCAGGGATTAGGGCAGTGCAGTGGTGTTCGGGCAGTGTAGGGGGTCGCGCTGGGGGTATTGTTTCAGGGTTTTGGGCAGTGCTGTGTTGTTCGGGCAGTGTAGGAGGACACGCTGGGGGTAGTGTTTCAGAGTTTAGGGCAGAGCAGTGGTGTTCAGGCAGTGCAGGGGGTCATGCTGGGGGAAGTGTTTAGGGTTTAGGGCATAGTAGTGGTGTTTGGGTAGAGTTGGGGGTCGTGCTGGGGGTGGTGTTTAGGGTTTAGGGCAGTGCAGTGGTGTTTAGGCAGTGTAGGGGGCGTGCTGGGGTGGTGTTTCAGGGTTTAGGGCAGTGCAGGCGTGTTCGGGCAGTGTAGGGGGTCGTGCAGGAGGTGGTGTTTCAGGGTTTAGGGCAGTGCAGTGGTGTTCGGGCAGTGTAGGGGGTCGTGCTGGTGGTGGTGTTTTAGGGATTAGGGCAGAGTAGTGGTGTTCAGCCAGAGTAGGGGGTCATGCTGGGGGTGGTGTTAGGGTTTAGGGCAGTGCGGTGGTGTTTGGTCAGTGTAGGGGGTCGTGCAGGTGGTGGTGTTTCAGGGTTTAGGGCAGCGCAGCGGTGTTCGGGCAGTGTAGCGGGTCTTGCTGGGGGTACTGTTTCAGGGTTTAGGGCAGTGCAGTGGCGTTCGGGCAGTGTAGGGGTCGAGCTGGGGGTAGTGTTTCAGGGTTTAGGGCAGTGCAGTGGTGTTTATGTACTATAGGGGGTCATGCTGGGGGTAATGTTTTAGGGTTTAGGGTAGTGCAGTGGTGTTTGGGTAGTGTAGGGGGTCATGCTGGGGTAGCGTTTTAGGGTTTATTGTAGTGCAGTGGTGTTGGTGTGGTGTAGGGGTTCATGCTGGGGTAGTGTTTTAGAGTTTAGGGTAGTGCAGTGGTGTTTGGGTAGTGTAGAGGGGCATTCTGGGGTAGTGTTTTAGGTACTAGGGTAGTGCAGTGGTGTGGTGTAGTGTAGGGTCATGCTGGGGGTAGTGATGTAGGGTTTAGGGTAGTGCTGTGGTGTTTGGTGAGTGTAAGGGTCGTGCTGATGGTAGATTTAGGGTTTAGGGTAGTGCAGTGGTGTTTGGGTAGTGTAGGGGGTTGTGCTGTGGTAGTGTTTTAGGGTTTAGGGTAGTGCAGCGGTGTTTGTGTAGTGTAGGGGAATGTGTTTTAGGACTTAGGGTAGTGTATTGGTCTTTGGGTAGTGTAGGGGGTCGTGCAGAGGGTAGTGTTTTAGGGTTTAGAGTCGTGCAGTGGTGTTTTGGTAGTGTAGGGGGTCATGCGGGGGATAGTGTTTTTTGGGTTTAGGGTAGTGCATTGGTCTTTGGGTAGTGTAGGGGGTCATGCGGGGGTAATGTTTTAGGGTTTATGGCAGTGCAATGGTGTTTGGGCAGTGTAGGGGGTCGTGCAGGGCGTGGTGTTTCAAGGTTTAGGGCAGTGCAGTGGTGTTCGGGCAAAGTAGGTGGTCTTGCTGGGGTGGTGTTTCAGGGTTTAGTGCAGTGGTGTTAGGCAGTGTAGGGGGTCTTGCTGGGGGTGGTGTTTCAGGGTTTAGGGCACTGGTGTTCGGGCAGTGTAGGGGGTCTTGCTGGGGGTGGTGTTTCAGGGTTTAGGGCAGTGCAGTGGTGTTCGGGCAGTGTAGGGGTTCTTGCTGGAGGTGGTGTTTCAGGGTTTAGGGCATTGCAATGGTGTTCGGGCAGCGTAGGGGGTCGTGCTGGGGGTAGTGTTTCAGGGTTTAGGGTAGTGCAGTGGTTTTTGGGTAGTGTAGTGGGTCATGCTGGGGTAGTGTTTTAGGGTGTATGGTAGTGCAGTGGTGTTGGTGTAGTGTAGGGGGTCATGCTGGGGTAGTGCTTTAGGGTTTAGGGTAGTGCAGTGGTGTTTGGTAGAGTAGGGGGTCGTTCTGGGTTAGTGTTTTAGGGTTTAGGGTAGTGCAGTGGTGTGGTGTAGTGTGGGGGTCATGCTGGGGGTAGTGATTTAGGGTTTAGGGCAATGCAGTGTGTTTCGGGCAGTGTAGGGGGTCGTGCGGGGTTGGTGTTTCAGGGTTTAGGGCAGTGCAGTGGTGTTCGGGCAGTGTAGGTGGTCTTGCTGGGGTAGTGTTTCAGGGTTTAGTGCAGTAGTGTTCCGCAGTGTAGGGGGTCTTGCTGAGGGTGGTGTTTCAGGGTTTAGGGCAGTGGTGTTCGGGCAGTGTAGGGGGTCATGCTGGGGGTATTGTTTTAGGGTTTAGGGCAGCGCAGTGGTGTTCCGGCAGAGTAGGGGGTCATGCTGGGGGTGGTGTTTACGGTTTAGGGCAGTGCAGTGGTGTTCGGGCAGTGTAGGGGGTCATGCAGGGGGTGGTGTTTCAGGGTTTAGGGTACTGCAGTGGTGTTCAGGCAGTGTGTGGGCTCTTGCTGCGGGTGGTGTTTCAGGGTTTAGTGCAGTGGTGTATGGGCAGTGTAGGGGGTCTCGCTGGGGGTGGTGTTTTAGGGTTTAGGGCAGAGGTGTTCGGGAAGTGCAGGGGGTCTTGCTGGGGGTGGTGTTTCAGGGTTTGGGGCAGCGGTGTTCGGGAAGTGTAGGGGGTCTTGCTGGGGTGGTGTTTCAGGGTTTAGGGCAGTGCAATGGTGTTCGGAAAGTTTAGGGGGTATTGCTGGGGGTGGTGTTTCAGGGTTTAGGGCAGCGCAGTGGTGTTCGGGCAGTGTAGGGGGTCTTGCTGGGGTGCTGTTTCAGGGTTTAGGGCAGCGCAGAGGTGGTCGGGCAGTGTAGGGGGTCGAGCTGGGGGTAGTGTTTCAGGGTTTAGGGCAGTGCAGTGGTATTTGTGTACTATAGGGGGTCATGCTAGGGGTAATGTTTTAGGGTTTAGGGTAGTGCAGTGGTGTTTGGGTAGTGTAGGGGGTCATGCTGGGGTAGTGTTTTAGGGTTTATTGTAGTGCAGTGGTTTTGGTGTAGTGTAGTGGCTCATGCTGGGGTAGTGTTTTAGAGTTTAGGGTAGTGCAGTGGTGTTTGGGTAGTGTAGGGGTCATTCTGGGGTAGTGTTTTAGGGATTAGGGTAGTGCAGTGGTGTGGTGTAGTGTAGGGGTCATGCGGGGGGTAGTGATTTAGCATTTAGGGTAGTGCTGTGGTGTTTGGGGTCGACTTGAGGGTAGATTTAGGGTTTAGGGTAGTGCAGTGGTGTTTGGGTAGTGTAGGGGGTTGTGCTCTGGTAGTGTTTTAGGGTTTAGGGTAGTGCAGCAGTGTTTTTGTAGTGTAGGGGAATGTGTTTTAGGACTTAGGGTAGTGTATTGGTCTTTGGGTAGTGTAGGGGGTCGTGCAGAGGGTAGTGTTTTAGGGTTTAGAGTCGTGCAGTGGTGTTTTGGTAGTGTAGGGGGTCATGCGGGGGAAAGTGTTTTAGGGTTTAGGGTAGTGCATTGGTCTTTGGGTAGTGTAGGGGGTCATGCGGGGGTATTGTTTTAGGGTTTATGGCAGTGCAGTGGTGTTTGGGCAGTGTAGGGGGTCGTGCAGGGCATTCTGTTTCAGGGTTTACGGCAGTGCAGTGGTGTTCGAGCAGTGTAGGTGGTCTTGCTGGGGTGGTGTTTCAGGGTTTAGTGCAGTGGTTTTCGGCAGTGTAGGGGGTCTTGCTGGGGGTGGTGTTTCAGGGTTTATGGCAGTGTTGTTCGGGCAGTGTAGGGGGTCTTGCTGGGGTGGTGTTTCAGGATTTAGGGCTGTGGTTTTCGGGCAGTGTAGGGGGTCTTGCTGGGGGTGATTTCAGGGTTTAGGGCAGTGCAATGGTGTTCGGGTAGTGTAGGGGGTCGTGCTGGGGGTAGTGTTTCAGGGTTTAGGGCAGTGCAGTGGTGTTTGTGTACTGTAGGGGGTCATGCTGGGGGTAATGTGTTAGGGTTTAGGGTAGTGGAGTGGTTTTTGGGTAGTGTAGTGGGTAATGTGGGTTATTGTTTTAGGGTTTATTGTAGTGCAGTGGTGTTGGTGTAGTGTAGGGGGTCATGCTGGGGTAGTGTTTTAGGGTTTAGGGTAGTGCAGTGGTGTTTGGTAGTGTAGGGGGTCGTTCTGGGTTAGTGTTTTAGGGTTTAGTGTAGTGCAGTGGTGTGGTGTAGTGTAGGGGGTCATGCTGGGGGTAGTGATTTAGGGTTTAGGGCAGTTAAGTGTTTTTACAGGCAGTGTAGGGGGTCGTGCGGGGGTAGTGTTTCAGGGTTTAGGGCAGTGCAGTGGTGTTCGGGCAGTGTAGGGGGTCGCGCTGGGGGTATTGTTTCAGGGTTTTGGGCAGTGCTGTGTTGTTCGGGCAGTGTAGGGGGACGCGCTGGGGATAGTGTTTCAAAGTTTAGGGTAGAGCAGTAGTGTTCAGGCAGTGTAGGGGGTCATGCTGGGGGTAGTGTTTTATGGTTTAGGGCAGAGTAGTTGTGTTTGGGTAGAGTAGGGGGTCGTGCTGGGGGTGGTGTTTAGGGTTTAGGGCAGTGCAGTGGTGTTCAGGCAGTGTAGGGGGCGTGCTGGGGTGGTGTTTCAGGGTTTAGGGCAGTGCAGGGGTGTTCGGGCAGTGTAGGGGTCGTGCAGGGGGGGGTGTTTCAGGGTTTAGGGCAGTGCAGTGGTATTCGGGCAGTGTAGGAGGTCTTCCTGGGGGTGGTGTTTCAGGGTTTAGGGCAGTGATGTTTGGGCAGTGTAGGGGGGCTTGCTGGGGGTGGTGTTTCAGGGTTTAGGGCAGTGGTGTTCAGGCAGAGTAGGGGGTCTTGCTGGGGGTGGTGTTTCAGGGTTTAGGGCAGTGGAGTTCGGGCAGCGTAAGGGGGTCTTGCTGGGGGTGGCGTTTCAGGGTTTAGGGCAGCGCAGTGGTGTTCAGGCAGAGTAGGGGGTCTTGCTGGGGGTACTGTTTCAGGGTTTCGGGCAGCGCAGTGGTGTTCGGGCAGTGTAAGGGTGGTGCTGGGTGTAGTGTTTCAGGGTTTAGGGCAGTGTAGGGCAGAATGCGTGGGGTGGTGTTTCAGGGTTGCGGGCAGGGCAGTGGTGTTCGGGCAGTGTGGGGGGTCTTGCTGGGGGTGGTGTTTCAGGGTTTAGGGCAGTGGTTTTTGGGCAGTGTAGGGGGTCTTGCTGGGGGTGGTGTTTCAGGGTTTAAGGCAGTGCAGTGGTGTTCAGGCAGTGTAGGGGGTCATGCAGGTGTGGTGTTTCAGGGTTTAGGGCAGTGCAATGGAGTTCAGGCAGTGTAGGGGTCATGCGGGGGGTGGTGTTTCAAGGTTTAGGGCAGTGCAGTGCTGTTCGGGCAGTGTAGGGGTCGTGTGGGGGTAGTGTTTCAGGGTTTAACGCAGTTTAGGGGTCTTGCTGGGGTGGTGTTTAAGGGTTTAGGGCATTGCAGTGGTTTTCGGGCAGTGTAGGTGGTCTAGCTGGGGGTGATGTTTTAGGGTCTAGGGCAGTGCAGTGGTGTTCGGGTAGTGTAGGGGGTCATGCTGGGGGTGGTGTTTTAGGGTTTAGAGCAGTGCAGTGGTGTTCGGGCAGTGTAGGAGGTCGTGCTGGGGTTGGTGTTTCAGGGTTTGGAGCAGTGCAGTGGTGTTCGGGCAGTGTAGGGGTCATGCAGGGGGTGGTGTTTCAGGGTTTAGGGCAGTGTAGGGGTGTAGGAGAGTAGGGTCTGCTATCCTATGGTCACCCCAAATTTTTGCTTTTTGCTTCACTGGTTTTTGACATATTGAGGCTGTGGGCCTGCCAATCAGACCCCCAGCCTGCTGTTCTCTCTACTAAATTAAAACTATGCACCCTAGGTGCATAACCAATTGGAAGTGGATCACCCTGTCAGCCCCTGTACCAGTGTACACTAGGTACCCAGGGCATTGGTGTACCCAAGGCCTGCCAGGGGCTGCAGCATGTATTATGCCACCCCAGGCTTGGCCTAACAATCTGACACAACTGGCTGATCACTCAGCTGGGGTAAGTTGGTGTAACCACCTCTTACTTAGGTGTAGTATACCTATACCTAACCTTAAATGGGACACCTGGTAACCTATAAGTCACTCCTATGGCAGGCCTTAACAATCCTGAAGGCAGAGTGCTTGGTTCCATGTGAGATGGTGCTCTGGCATGAGCTGAGCCTGTCTGCAGTGGTCGGAACAACTTCCTTCTACTGTTTCCAGATATCGTCATACCATATACTCTTAAGTGCATTATGAACCTCGCGGTTAAATGCTATCTTTGGTTTGGCTTTATCAAAACATGTCGAGTAAGGTGTCATACGAATTGGAATACTAACCCCTCGCCAATTCTGGCGACGGGGTTAGCATTCCACCCTTCTAGAGGGACACGACATGTACAGTACCTGAAACCCGGGTAAAATCAGACATAGCCTCAGCTCCACAAAATGGATGCTGCCACCACAGACACAAGTCTGCCCTCCTGCTGCTGGGAGTCCTTCCAGCTTGGGAGGTGTGGACAAAGGGTTTCCTGCCAGGGGAGGTGCGTGCACCACCCCAGACAGGATTTTGTGTATTGGTCAGGTAGGGCTTGAAAGAAACCAGACATGCCTGTGGCTCACAAGGAGCCTCGGTGCATATGCCAGTTCAAACCGGTCCTGGGGCACACCAGTCCCGGGCCTGGGGCGAGCTGGACAAAGGATTGGGGGTGTAACCACCCCCCTTCCTGGTCCCACCCATAGGGAGGGACCTAGCAGGTAGTCCGGCCCCTAGAATCCGAATAAAGGTAGGAGCTGTGTCCTAAGACTTCAGACATCCTGGAATCAACTTGAAACTAAGAAGAAGACGGGAACTTCGACATTCTGCTGCACAGAAGACTGAAGAAAATCTCCCCTGTGGTCAGGGAGTGACCACCTTGCTAACGCAAGCACCATCCAGCGAATCACCGTCTGCTTTGCCGCCGCCTCCCGCCGGAGCCCGAGCCCAGAGACTGACAAGACCTGGACCTCCAGACCTCTCACCGCCCGATCCACAGTCCCTGAAAGGAGGAGACCCGTGGAGGCACCGAGACACGTGGAGCCAGCCATCTTGGAACGACTACGACAAGCTGACAAGTGCAACAACCGAGGCTCCCTCCAAGTTGTGCTTTGGGTCCTGAGAAGCCCAACCCTCGAGCAGCATCTGCACCAAAGGTGAGCCCTCCAGCATCTCCACGATCTGCGTGGGGCCCTTCTGCATTTTGCCACTCGACGCGCCTAACCGGTTGCTGGCCCGCTGGCTAGTGGCCATCTTGGTGACGAAATCTACGACAAACACCGCTGGTCTGGTTGCTCCAGACTGGCCCTTGCTCCCCTCCAAAGGAGCAATCCCTCTGACCTTGCTGGTCAGAACCAACAGCTGATTTCCGAATCCTTCTACAATTGCTTTTGCCAAGGCTTGTTTGCTTCGATCAAGTCGCCGACACCGCCGACAGCGAGAGCCTGCGTGGGACAGCTCGTGAGCCGACTCCTGGACGTCGTCGACCTTCAGGGACCACGTGGCTGCGGAGACAAGCTACCCCTCATCACCTGTTTGCGCCCGACATCGCCTGGTACCCACCTGGTGCCACGCTGGTCACTGGCTAGTGACTGTGAACACTGTCCCCTCTGCTTACAGGTCTTCAACATCTCCGATCCACTCTTGGATCCACTGCATCTCTTCCCGACCGACCGCCTGCAGCACTTTTGTCTACAGGCCCCACGGAACAGATAGAAGAAACCCGACGCACTTCGAGGCCTATGCACCCGCTTCCTGTGGGTGAGGTAAAGCTGGCACACCTGTGCCCAAGTGTAGTATTACATCTCTAGTGCCTGTGTTCCAAATCTTAAGTTCCTAGGTCATCCGGAAGATTCCTTTTGCAGTAACTTTGTACTTTTTACGCACCCATTGAAACCTATGGGAGCACGCGTGTGACTATTTGCTCTGCACACGCCACCCGTGGACCTCCTGGTCACTAACTGACGTTAGCTCCTTGTAGGCCCAGCGATTCTAGAGGCCCTAGGCCTTTTCCCTTTTCTGTTCGTGGTACTTATACCACTATTTTAGTATATGGTTCGAGTGGCCACCAGGGCCTATCCATATAAAGTGCAACTTCTGTGTATTATGTGATAATCTTGTTTGACGATTTGTGCTCCTGTGCTCATAAAGAGACTAGGGGTTACTTTGAGAAATAAATACATATATATTTTGAATATATATCTGTGTGGTGTCCTTTCATTGGTATAAAAGGGGGTTACTATTGGTAAAACAGCTTGCTTAACACGCTTCACGAGTTTAGCCTCAAAGACTGCTTAGCCTACGCTACCACTAGGGCAGCTAGTCCAAAAAGGTTGACTTACAACCACACCATAAGGGTTGCTTGGCATGGTACAAGGTGGTCACTAGAACTAGTGAACAGCATATACCAGGCCAACTTCTCACATTGGTGAGCAGCGGTTGGATTTGAGCTTGCTGTGTTTTACCATTGTAATCTCTTGGTTACCAATTGAAAGATCACATAGGTACCTGTAGGTACATATAAAACAAGATTAGATATACATAAGTTCTACTGAACTTAGTTGTTGTAGAGCAAAGGGAGTAGCACACCCTGACTACAACTACTAGATAGGTTTAGTAGGTAAACCCAAGTGTAGGTAGATTGCAACACATCCACCCACACTTAAGAGCAATGGCCGGGGCAGAGGGGTCCACTGTACCCATCTCTGTTGAGAGTGACCCCCAGAGGGCACCATCCAGCTTTGCTACCCTTAATCAGAATGAGCTCAGGCATTTGGCAACTCTTAGAGGCCTTAAACAGCCCAAGAACCCAAACTCTGCTGAGCTCAGAGAGCTCTTACAGAATGATGAGAATCAGAGAGCACTCAAGAAAGCTTCCCAGTTAGCCCCCTTAGGGACAGGAACAGGAGGCCCCCCTTCTAAAGATGCCACTGAAGTACCCCTTCCCAATAGTCACCCCTTAGATGGGATGCCTACCACAGAGGATGAGAGTGAAAAGGATACTGACAGTAGTGAGGATGAAGGGAGAACTAGCCCAGTGCCAAGTGTTATACTTGGCCCAGCTAAACCAAGGCTATTGGGGACTGACAGTGGGTTCAACCCACTGGATCTCCCCAGTGGACTTAACACAGGGCTGGGAAGGCAAAGGAATCGCTCAGGTGACTCCAATGCTTCCCATGGCTCTAGAGGCTCTCAAGGTCACTCCAGGAGAAGGATGACCACCCCTCAGAGGAGGGAACATGAGGCCAAGATGCAAGAGGCCCAGCTGAGGATCAGGAAGCAGGAGCTAGAAGTAGCCCTGATGGAAGAGAAACTTAGCAAGGCTAGACAGCATAAAGAGAGTGGGTCTATACCCACTGGTGGCAGCATTGTCCCTAAGGACAAAGATAGGGTTTTCGACAATAGAAACCTGTCTAAGGTTGTGCCCCCCTACAAAAGTGGGGATGACATCCACAAGTGGATAACTGCTCTTGAGAGAGCCTGCAAAGTACAGCAGGTTCCTGAAGATCAGTGGGCAGCAATCCTCTGGCTCTCCTTTGAAGGAAGAGGCAGAGACAGACTCCTCACTGTTAGAGAAGAGGATGTCAGAAACTACAGAGTCCTGAAGAGTGTTCTAGTTGATGGGTTAGGCTTAACCACTGAGCAGTACAGGTTAATGTTCAGAGACACCCAAAAGACACAGACTCAGGACTGGTCTGAATACATTGAATGTGCCACTAAGGCTTTGGAGGGTTGGTTGCTGGGAAGTAAGGTATCTGATTTTACAGGATTGTATAATTTGATGACGAGAGAACAGATTTTAAATAACTGTCAAAACCAGCAACTGCATCAACACTTGGTTGACTCTGATCTGACCTCTCCCCAAGAATTGGGAAAGAAGGCAGACAAATGGGTCAGAACCAGGGTTAAGCAAAAGAACCAGAACCAGGGCCAAGGGGGTGATCAGAAGAAAACAGACCAAAAGGGTGGAGATCAGAAACCTAAAGACCAGAAGTCTTCAACAGGGCCCCAAACTACTACTAAGGAGGGTGGGTCCCAACAGTCCAAAAAGAAGAAAGAAGGTCAAAAGAAACCCTGGTGCAATCATTGTAAAAATACAACTCACTGGACTAGTGATTGCAAAAAGGGTGGAGCCCCCAACACTGTTGCCCCTAAGGCACCTGCTCCCAGTACTACTGTTAGCAGTGTTGGTCCCCAGACAAAGGGTGTAGTGGGAATCACTATGGGAACTGAAGGAGATTCTGACTTAGACAGAACCCTTACACAGGCAGTCTTGATCTGTGATGGCGACATTGATTTGTCCCTGACTGTGAGCCCCAGTAACCTGGGCAAGTACAGACAGACTCCTTTAATTAATGACAAAGTGGCTCAAGCCTACAGGGACACATGTGCCAGTGTCACTATGGTGACACCAGGCTTTGTGGACCCTGGACAGTACATACCAGGTGAGAACTACCTGGTGACCAATGCCAGCAATGCCACTACTTCACACAGTGTGGCAGTTGTTAACTTCTCATGGGGAGGGGTAACTGGCCTCAAAAGGGTTGTGGTTAGTGCAGACCTCCCAGTAGAATGTTTGTTGGGCAATGACCTAGAGAGTTCTCTATGGTCAGAAGTGGAGTACAGGACTCATGCAGAGATGTTAGGTATATCATCACATGTCCTTGCTGTGACCAGGTCACAGGCCAAAAAGTGCCTCACTGAACCACAGGTCTTGGATCCTGGAACAATGGACCAAGCACCTACCAAGAAGAAGAACAGGAGGGTCAAGGCTGTGCCTTCCCCCCTGCCTCAGAGTGATGATCAGCCTTCCCAGGAAGCTGATCTAGAGGACCCTGAAGGAACTGTCCCTGAAGAGCTTGAACCTGATCAGGTTGAGTTTCTGGGGACAGGGGGACCTTCAAGGGCTGACTTGAGGCAGGCTCAGTTATCCTGTCCCTCTCTTGAACCCCTCAGACAGCTGGCTGCTGCTGAGGCTGCTGGGAATGCTCAAGGTACCCATAAAGTGTATTGGGATGAAGGGCTCCTTTATTCAGAGGCTAGAGACCCCAAGCCTGGTGCAACCAGGAGGTTGGTTATACCTCTGCAATTTAGGGGCTTCCTCCTTACCTTGGCCCATGATATTCCTTTAGCAGGACACCTAGGCCAGAACAAGACCTGGGACAGACTTGTCCCTCACTTTCACTGGCCCCATATGAATGAAGATACAAAGGAGTTTTGTCGCTCCTGTGTTACCTGCCAAGCCAGTGGCAAATCAGGTGGCACAACAAAGGCCCCCCTGATACCACTACCTGTGGTGGGGGTTCCCTTTGAAAGAGTGGGAATAGACATAGTGGGTCCCATGGATCCTCCCACTGCATCTGGGCACAGATTTATACTGGTGGTAGTGGATCATGCCACCAGGTATCCAGAGGCAATTCCTCTTAGGACCACTACAGCACCTGTTGTGGCCAGGGCCCTGCTGGGAGTATTCTCCAGAGTGGGGTTTCCTAAGGAGGTAGTATCTGACAGAGGTACCAACTTTATGTCAGGATACTTGACAGCTATGTGGAAGGAATGTGGTGTCAACTACAAGTTCACCACCCCTTATCACCCACAATGCAATGGGCTTGTTGAGAGATTCAACAAGACCCTAAAGGGTATGATCAAAGGATTACCTGAAAAGCTCAGGCGAAGATGGGATATCCTTCTACCCTGCCTTCTGTTTGCTTACAGAGAGGTCCCACAAAAAGGAGTTGGCTACAGCCCCTTTGAATTGTTGTTTGGGCACCCTGTGAGAGGCCCACTGTGTTTGGTGAAGGAAGGCTGGGAGTTACCTCTCAAAAAGCCTAAGCTAGACATAGTGGACTATGTACTTGGTCTCCGCTCCAGGATGGCTGAGTATATGGAGAAGGCATCTAAAAACCTTGAGGCAAGCCAGGCCTTACAGAAAGCTTGGCATGACCAAAAGGCTGTCTTGGTTGAGTATCAGCCAGGACAGAAGGTATGGGTGTTGGAGCCAGTGGCCCCAGCAGCACTCCAAGACAAATGGTCTGGACCCCATACAATCCTGGAAAAGAAGGGAGAGGTCACCTACTTGGTGGACCTAGGAACTCCCAGGAGTCCCCACAGGGTACTCCATGTTAACAGGCTTAAAGCATATGTTGACAGGGCAGACATGGGCTTGCTCATGGCTACAGATGAGGGACAGGAGGAAGAGAGTGACCCTCTCCCAGACCTGTTGTCTCAGAACCCTGAAGATGGCTCAGTTGAAGGAGTGACCCTTGGAGGCAACCTCACTGCCCATCAGCAGACTGAATGTAGGCAGGTTCTACAATCATTTTCACATATGTTTTCCTTGATACCTAGTCAAACTGACTGGTGTACCCATGTTGTGGACACTGGTGACAGTCTGCCTGTAAAGAACAAACTTTACAGACAACCTGACCACGTCAGGGACTGTATAAAGGCTGAGGTACATAAAATGCTGGAATTAGGTGTCATTGAACCCTCAGAGAGCCCCTGGGCTAGCCCAGTGGTTCTGGTCCCCAAACCTCACACCAAAGATGGCAAGAGAGAGATGAGGTTCTGTGTGGACTACAGAGGACTCAATGCTGTCACCAGGACAGATGCACACCCTATTCCAAGGGCAGATGAGCTCATAGACAAACTAGCTTCTGCAAAGTTTTTGAGCACATTTGACTTGACAGCTGGCTATTGGCAAATCAGGTTAGCTGAGGAGTCTAAGGCCAAAACAGCATTCTCAACCCCAGGTGGGCATTATCAGTTTGTGGTGATGCCCTTTGGTCTGAAGAATGCACCTGCCACCTTCCAAAGGCTGGTGAACCAAGTCCTTACTGGGTTGGATGACTTTTGCGCAGCATATCTTGATGACATTGCTGTCTTTAGTTCCACCTGGGAGGATCACCTGATCCACCTGAAGAAGGCTCTTGAGGCTCTGCAAAGGGCAGGCCTCACTATCAAGGCTACTAAGTGCCAGATAGGGCAGAGTAAGGTTGTGTATTTGGGCCACCTTGTAGGTGGGGGCCAAGTTCAACCACTGGAGAGTAAGATACAGTCCATCAAGGATTGGTCCCCTCCAACCACCCAGACTCAAGTTCGAGCTTTCTTGGGCTTGACTGGGTATTACAGGAAGTTTGTTAAGAACTATGGGTCCATTGTGACTCCTCTTAATGATCTGACATCCAAGAAGATGCCCAAAAAGGTTCAGTGGACAGTAAGCTGTCAAAAGGCATTTGATGACCTGAAGGAGGCCATGTGCTCTGCACCTATCCTGAAAAGTCCTGACTACTCCAAAGAGTTTATTGTCCAAACAGATGCTTCTGAGTTGGGTGTGGGAGCTGTGCTGTCACAACTTAATGTAGATGGTCAAGACCAACCCATTGCTTTTATTAGCAGAAGGTTGACCCCCAGAGAGAAGAATTGGTCAGCTATTGAGAGGGAGGCCTTTGCTGTGGTGTGGGCCCTGAAGAATCTGAGGCCATACTTGTTTGGCACTCACTTCAAGATTCAGACCGACCATAAGCCCCTCTTGTGGCTAAATCAGATGAAGGGTGAAAACCCCAAACTGCTTAGGTGGTCCATTTCCCTACAGGGGATGGACTTTACAGTGGAGCACCGGCCAGGTACTGACCATGGGAATGCAGATGGTCTCTCCAGGTACTTCCACTTAGGACATGAAGACGAGACTGGTCAAGGCTAGTTTAATGTCCCAGCGTTTGGGGGGGGGGTTGTGTAGGAGAGTAGGGTCTGCTATCCTATGGTCACCCCAAATTTTTGCTTTTTGCTTCACTGGTTTTTGACATATTGAGGCTGTGGGCCTGCCAATCAGACCCCCAGCCTGCTGTTCTCTCTACTAAATTAAAACTATGCACCCTAGGTGCATAACCAATTGGAAGTGGATCACCCTGTCAGCCCCTGTACCAGTGTACACTAGGTACCCAGGGCATTGGTGTACCCAAGGCCTGCCAGGGGCTGCAGCATGTATTATGCCACCCCAGGCTTGGCCTAACAATCTGACACAACTGGCTGATCACTCAGCTGGGGTAAGTTGGTGTAATCACCTCTTACTTAGGTGTAGTATACCTATACCTAACCCTAAATGGGACACCTGGTAACCTATAAGTCACTCCTATGGCAGGCCTTAACAATCCTGAAGGCAGAGTGCTTGGTTCCATGTGAGATGGTGCTCTGGCATGAGCTGAGCCTGTCTGCAGTGGTCGGAACAACTTCCTTCTACTGTTTCCAGATATCGTCATACCATATACTCTTAAGTGCATTATGAACCTCGCGGTTAAATGCTATCTTTGGTTTGGCTTTATCAAAACATGTCGAGTAAGGTGTCATACGAATTGGAATACTAACCCCTCGCCAATTCTGGCGACGGGGTTAGCATTCCACCCTTCTAGAGGGACACGACATGTACAGTACCTGAAACCCGGGTAAAATCAGACATAGCCTCAGCTCCACAAAATGGATGCTGCCACCACAGACACAAGTCTGCCCTCCTGCTGCTGGGAGTCCTTCCAGCTTGGGAGGTGTGGACAAAGGGTTTCCTGCCAGGGGAGGTGCGTGCACCACCCCAGACAGGATTTTGTGTATTGGTCAGGTAGGGCTTGAAAGAAACCAGACATGCCTGTGGCTCACAAGGAGCCTCGGTGCATATGCCAGTTCAAACCGGTCCTGGGGCACACCAGTCCCGGGCCTGGGGCGAGCTGGACAAAGGATTGGGGGTGTAACCACCCCCCTTCCTGGTCCCACCCATAGGGAGGGACCTAGCAGGTAGTCCGGCCCCTAGAATCCGAATAAAGGTAGGAGCTGTGTCCTAAGACTTCAGACATCCTGGAATCAACTTGAAACTAAGAAGAAGACGGGAACTTCGACATTCTGCTGCACAGAAGACTGAAGAAAATCTCCCCTGTGGTCAGGGAGTGACCACCTTGCTAACGCAAGCACCATCCAGCGAATCACCGTCTGCTTTGCCGCCGCCTCCCGCCGGAGCCCGAGCCCAGAGACTGACAAGACCTGGACCTCCAGACCTCTCACCGCCCGATCCACAGTCCCTGAAAGGAGGAGACCCGTGGAGGCACCGAGACACGTGGAGCCAGCCATCTTGGAACGACTACGACAAGCTGACAAGTGCAACAACCGAGGCTCCCTCCAAGTTGTGCTTTGGGTCCTGAGAAGCCCAACCCTCGAGCAGCATCTGCACCAAAGGTGAGCCCTCCAGCATCTCCACGATCTGCGTGGGGCCCTTCTGCATTTTGCCACTCGACGCGCCTAACCGGTTGCTGGCCCGCTGGCTAGTGGCCATCTTGGCGACGAAATCTACGACAAACACCGCTGGTCTGGTTGCTCCAGACTGGCCCTTGCTCCCCTCCAAAGGAGCAATCCCTCTGACCTTGCTGGTCAGAACCAACAGCTGATTTCCGAATCCTTCTACAATTGCTTTTGCCAAGGCTTGTTTGCTTCGATCAAGTCGCCGACACCGCCGACAGCGAGAGCCTGCGTGGGACAGCTCGTGAGCCGACTCCTGGACGTCGTCGACCTTCAGGGACCACGTGGCTGCGGAGACAAGCTACCCCTCATCACCTGTTTGCGCCCGACATCGCCTGGTACCCACCTGGTGCCACGCTGGTCACTGGCTAGTGACTGTGAACACTGTCCCCTCTGCTTACAGGTCTTCAACATCTCCGATCCACTCTTGGATCCACTGCATCTCTTCCCGACCGACCGCCTGCAGCACTTTTGTCTACAGGCCCCACGGAACAGATAGAAGAAACCCGACGCACTTCGAGGCCTATGCACCCGCTTCCTGTGGGTGAGGTAAAGCTGGCACACCTGTGCCCAAGTGTAGTATTACATCTCTAGTGCCTGTGTTCCAAATCTTAAGTTCCTAGGTCATCCGGAAGATTCCTTTTGCAGTAACTTTGTACTTTTTACGCACCCATTGAAACCTATGGGAGCACGCGTGTGACTATTTGCTCTGCACACGCCACCCGTGGACCTCCTGGTCACTAACTGACGTTAGCTCCTTGTAGGCCCAGCGATTCTAGAGGCCCTAGGCCTTTTCCCTTTTCTGTTCGTGGTACTTATACCACTATTTTAGTATATGGTTCGAGTGGCCACCAGGGCCTATCCATATAAAGTGCAACTTCTGTGTATTATGTGATAATCTTGTTTGACGATTTGTGCTCCTGTGCTCATAAAGAGACTAGGGGTTACTTTGAGAAATAAATACATATATATTTTGAATATATATCTGTGTGGTGTCCTTTCATTGGTATAAAAGGGGGTTACTATTGGTAAAACAGCTTGCTTAACACGCTTCACGAGTTTAGCCTCAAAGACTGCTTAGCCTACGCTACCACTAGGGCAGCTAGTCCAAAAAGGTTGACTTACAACCACACCATAAGGGTTGCTTGGCATGGTACAAGGTGGTCACTAGAACTAGTGAACAGCATATACCAGGCCAACTTCTCACAAGGGGGACGCGCTCGGGATAGTGTTTCAGGGTTTAGGGCAGTACAGTGGTGTTCGGGCAGTGTGGGGGTCATGCGAAGGGTGGTGTTTCAGGGTTTAGGGCAGTGCAGTGGTGTTCGGGCAGTGTGGGGGGTCTTGCTGGGGGTAGTCTTTCAGGGTTTAGGGCAGTGGTGTTCGGGCAGTGTAGGGGGTCTGGCTGGGGGTTGGTGTTTCGGACTTTAGGGCAGTGCAGTGGTGTTTGGGCAGTGAAGGGGGTCATGCGGGGGGTGGTGTTTCAGGGTTTAGTGCAATGCAGTGTTGTTCGGGCAGTGTAGGAGTCATGCGGGAGTGTGTTTCAGGGTTTAGGGCAGTGCAGTGGTGTTCGGGCAGTGTAGGGCGTTGTGCGGGGCTGGTGTTTCAGGGTTTAGGGCAGTGCAGTGGTGTTCGGACTGTGTAGTGTGTCGTGCGGGGGTGGTGTTTCAGTGTTTAGGGCAGTGCAGTGGTGTTCGGTCCTTGTAGGTGATCACGCTGGGGCTGGTTTTTCAGAGTTTAGGGCAGTGCAATAGTGTTCGGGCAGTGTAGGGGATCTCGTTTGGGGTAGTGTTTCAGGGTTTTTAGCAGTGTAGTGGTGTTCGGGCATTGTAGGGGGACGCACTCGGGTAGTGTTTCAGGGTTTAGGGCAGAGCAGTGGTGTTCGGGCAGTGTAGTGCTCGTGCTGGGGTAGTGTTTCAGGGTTTAGGGCACAGCAGAGGTGGTCGAGCAGTGTAGGGGCCATGCTGGGGGCAGTGTTTTAGGGTTTAGGACAGAGCAGTCGTGTTCCGGCAGACTAGGGGTTCATGCTGGGGTGGTGTTTAGGGTTTAGGGTAGTGCAGTGGTGTTCGGGCAGTGTAGGGGGTCGTGCTGGTGGTGGTGTTTTAGGGATTTGGGCAGAGTAGTAGTGTTCGGGCAGAGTAGGGGGTCATGCTGGGGGTGGTCATAGGGTTTAGGGCAGTGCGCTGGTGTTTGGTCAGTGTAGGGGGTCGTGCAGGTGGTGGTGTTTCAGGGTTTAGGACAGTGCAGCGGTGTTCGGGCAGTGTAGCGGGTCTTGCTGGGGGTACTGTTTCAGGGTTTACGGCAGTGCAGTGGTGTTCAGGCAGTGTAGGGGGTCGAGCTGGGGGTAGTGTTTCAGGGTTTAGGGCAGTGCAGTGGTGTTTGGGTAGTGTAGGGGGTCATGCTGGGGTAGTGTTTTAGGGTTTATTGTAGTGCAGTGGTGTTGGTGTAGTGTAGGGGTTCATGCTGGGGTATTGTTTTAGAGTTTAGGGTAGTGCAGTGGTGTTTGGGTAGTATAGGGGGGCATTCTGGGGTAGTGTTTTAGGTACTAGGGTAGTACAGTGGTGTGGTGTAGTGTAGGGGTCATGCTGGGGGTAGTGATGTAGGGTTTAGGGTAGTGCTGCGGTGTTTGGTGAGTGTAGGGGTCGTGCTGATGGTAGATTTAGGGTTTAGGGTAGTGCAGTGGTGTTTGGGTAGTGTAGGGGGTTGTGCTCTGGTAGTGTTTTAGGGTTTAGGGTAGTGCAGCGGTGTTTTTGTAGTGTAGGGGAATGTGTTTTAGGACTTAGGGTAGTGTATTGGTCTTTGGGTAGTGTAGGGGGTCGTGCAGAGGGTAGTGTTTTAGGGTTTAGAGTCGTGCAGTGGTGTTTTGGTAGTGTAGGGGGTCATGCGGGGGATAGTGTTTTTTGGGTTTAGGGTAGTGCATTGGTCTTTGGGTAGTGTAGGGGGTCATGCGGGGGTAATGTTTTAGGGTTTATGGCAGTGCAATGGTGTTTGGGCAGTGTAGGGGGTCGTGCAGGGCGTGGTGTTTCAAGGTTTAGGGCAGTGCAGTGGTGTTCGGGCAAAGTAGGTGGTCTTGCTGGGGTGGTGTTTCAGGGTTTAGTGCAATGGTGTTAGGCAGTGTAGGGGGTCTTGCTGGGGGTGGTGTTTTAGGGTTTAGGGCACTGGTGTTCGGGCAGTGTGGGGGGTCTTGCTGGGGGTGGTGTTTCAGGGTTTAGGGCAGTGCAGTGGTGTTCGGGCAGTGTAGGGGTTCTTGCTGGGGGTGGTGTTTCAGGGTTTAGGGCAGTGCAATGGTGTTCGGGCAGCGTAGGGGGTCGTGCTGGGGGTAGTGTTTCAGGGTTTAGGGCAGAGCAGTGGTGTTTGTGTACTGTAGGGGGTCATGCTGGGGGTAATGTGTTAGGGTTTAGGGTAGTGCAGTGGTTTTTGGGCAGTGTAGTGGGTCATGCTGGGGTAGTGTTTTAGGGTTTATGGTAGTGCAGTGGTGTTGGTGTAGTGTAGGGGGTCATGCTGGGGTAGTGTTTTAGGGTTTAGGGTAGTGCAGTGGTGTTTGGTAGTATAGGGGGTCATTCTGGGTTAGTTTTTTAGGGTTTAGGGTAGTGCAGTGGTGTGGTGTAGTGTGGGGGTCATGCTAGGGGTAGTGATTTAGGGTTTAGGGTAGTGCAGTGGTGTTTGGGTAGTTTAGAGGGTTGTCCTGTGGTAGTGTTTTAGGGTTTAGGGTAGTGCAGCGGTGTTTGTGTAGTGTAGGGGAACGTGTTTTAGGACTTAGGGTAGTGTATTGGTCTTTGGGTAGTGTAGGGGGTCGTGCAGAGGGTAGTGTTTTAGGGTTTAGAGTCGTGCAGTGGTGTTTTGGTAGTGTAGGGGGTCATGCGGGGGATAGTATTTTAGGGTTTATAACAGTGCAGTGGTGTTTGGTCAGTGTAGGGGGTCGTGCAGGGCGTGGTGTTTCAGGGTTTAGGGCAGTGCAGTGGTGTTCGGGCAGTGTAGGTGGTCTTGCTGGGGTGGTGTTTCAGGGTTTAGTGCAGTGGTGTTCGGCAGTGTAGGGGGTCTTGCTGGGGGTGGTGTTTCAGGGTTTAGGGCAGTGGTGTTCGGGCAGTGTAGGGGGTCTTGCTGGGGGTGGTGTTTCAGGGTTTAAGGCAGTGGTGTTCTGGCAGTGTAGGGGGTCTTGCTGGGGGTGGTGTTTCAGGGTTTAGGGCAGTGCAGTGGTGTTCGGGCAGTGTAGGGTTTCTTGCTGGGGGTGGTGTTTCAGGGTTTAGGGCAGTGCAATGGTGTTCGGACAGCGTAGGGGGTCGTGCTGAGGGTAGTGTTTCAGGGTTTAGGGCAGTGCAGTGGTGTTTGTGTACTGTAGGGGGTCATGCTGGGGGTAATGTGTCAGGGTTTAGGGTAGTGCAGTGGTTTTTGGGTAGTGTAGTGGGTCATGCTGGGGTAGTGTTTTAGGGTTTATGGTAGTGCAGTGGTGTTGGTGTAGTATAGGGGGTCATGCTGGGGTAGTGTTTTAGGGTTTAGGGTAGTGCAGTGGTGTTTGGTAGTGTAGGGGGTCGTTCTGGGTTAGTGTTTTAGGGTTTAGGGTAGTGCAGTGGTGTGGTGTAGTGTGGGGGTCATGCTGGGGGCAGTGATTTAGGGTTTAGGGCAGTGCAGTGTTTTTCGGGCAGTGTAGGGGGTCGTGCGGGGTGGTGTTTCAGGGTTTAGGGCAGTGCAGTGGTGTTCAGGCAGTGTAGGGGGTTGTGGGGGGGTGGTGTTTCAGGGTTTAGAGCAGTGCAGTGGCGTTCGGGCAGTGTACAGGGTCGTGCGGGCGGTAGTGTCTCAGGGTTTAGGGCAATGCAGTGGTGTTCGGGCAGTGTACGGGGTCATGCGGGGGGTTGTGTTTCAGGTTTTAGGGCAGTGCAGTGGTGTTCGGGCAGTGTGGGGGGTCATGAAGGGGGTGTGTTTCAGGATTTAGGGCAGTGCAGTGGTGTTCGGGCAGTGTAGGGGGTCGTGCAGGGGTGGTGTTTTAGGGTTTAGGGCAGTGCAGTGGTGGTCGGGCAGTGTAGGGGGTCGTGCGGGGGTGGAGTTTCAGGGTTTAGGGCAGTGCAGTGGTGTTCGGGTACTGTAGGGGGTGGTGCTGTGGCTGATGTTTCAGGGATTAGGGCAGTGCAGTGGTGTTCGGGCAGTGTAGGGGGTCGCGCTGGGGGTATTGTTTCAGGGTTTTGGGCAGTGCTGTGTTGTTCGGGCAGTGTAGGAGGACACGCTGGGGGTAGTGTTTCAGAGTTTAGGGCAGAGCAATGGTGTTCAGGCAGTGCAGGGGGTCATGCTGGGGGAAGTGTTTAGGGTTTAGGGCATAGTAGTGGTGTTTGGGTAGAGTTGGGGGTCGTGCTGGGGGTGGTGTTTAGGGTTTAGGGCAGTGCATTGGTGTTTAGGCAGTGTAGGGGGCGTGCTGGGGTGGTGTTTCAGTGTTTAGGGCAGTGCAGGCATGTTCGGGCAGTGTAGGGGGTCGTGCAGGAGGTGGTGTTTCAGGGTTTAGGGCAGTGCAGTGGTGTTCGGGCAGTGTAGGGGGTCGTGCTGGTGGTGGTGTTTTAGGGATTAGGGCAGAGTAGTCGTGTTCGGGCAGAGTAGGGGGTCATGCTGGGGGTGGTGTTAGGGTTTAGGGCAGTGCGGTGGTGTTTGGTCAGTGTAGGGGGTCGTGCAGGTGGTGGTGTTTCAGGGTTTAGGGCAGCGCAGCGGTGTTCGGGCAGTGTAGCGGGTCTTTCTGGGGGTACTGTTTCAGGGTTTAGGGCAGTGCAGTGGCATTCAGGCAGTGCAGGGGTCGAGCTGGGGGTAGTGTTTCAGGGTTTAGGGCAGTGCAGTGGTGTTTATGTACTATAGGGGGTCATGCTGGGGGTAATGTTTTAGGGTTTAGGGTAGTGCAGTGGTGTTTGGGTAGTGTAGGGGGTCATGCTGGGGTAGCGTTTTAGGGTTTATTGTAGTGCAGTGGTGTTGGTGTGGTGTAGGGGTTCATGCTGGGGTAGTGTTTTAGAGTTTAGGGTAGTGCAGTGGTGTTTGGGTAGTGTAGAGGGGCATTCTGGGGTAGTGTTTTAGGTATTAGGGTAGTGCAGTGGTGTGGTGTAGTGTAGGGGTCATGCTGGGGGTAGTGATTTAGGGTTTAGGGTATTGCTGTGGAGTTTGGTTAGTGTAGGGGTCGTGCTGAGGGTAGATTTAGGGTTTAGGGTAGTGCAGTGGTGTTTGGGTAGTGTAGGGGGTTGTGCTGTGGTAGTGTTTTAGGGTTTAGGGTAGTGCAGCGGTGTTTGTGTAGTGTAGGGGAACGTGTTTTAGGACTTAGGGTAGTGTATTGGTCTTTGGGTAGTGTAGGGGGTCGTGCAGAGGGCAGTGTTTTAGGGTTTAGAGTCATGCAGTGGTGTTTTGGTAGTGTAGGGGGTCATGCGGGGGATAGTGTTTTTTGGGTTTAGGGTATTGCATTGGTCTTTGGGTAGTGTAGGGGTCATGCGGGGGTAGTGTTTTAGGGTTTATTGCAGTGCAATGGCGTTTGGGCAGTGTAGGGGGTCATGCAGGGCGTGGTGTTTCAGGGTTTAGGGCAGTGCAGTGGTGTTCGGGCAATGTAGGTGGTCTTGCTGGGGTGGTGTTTCAGGGTTTAGTGCAGTGGTGTTCGGCAGTGTAGGGGGTCTTGCTGGGGGTGGTGTTGCAGGGTTTAGGGCAGTGCAGTGGTGTTCGGGCAGTGTAGGGTTTCTTGCTGGGGGTGGTGTTTCAGGGTTTAGGGCAGTGCAATGGTGTTCAGGCAGCGTAGGGGGTCATGCTGGGGGTAGTGTTTCAGGGTTTAGGGCAGTGCAGTGGTGTTCGGGCAGTGTAGGTGGTCTTGCTGAGGTGGTGTTTCAGGGTTTAGTGCAGTGGTGTTCGGCAGTGTAGGGGGTCTTGCTAGGGGTGATGTTTCAGGGTTCAGGGCAGTGGTGTTCGGGCAGTGTAGGGTGTATTGATGGGGGTGGTGTTTCAGGGTTTAGGGCAGTGCAGTGGTGTTCGGGCAGTGTAGGGGGTCTTGCTGGGATGGTGTTTCAGGGTTAGGGCAGTGCAGTGGTGTTCGGGCAGTGTAGGGGGTTGTGCAGCGGGTGGTGTTTCAGGGTTTAGGGCAGTGTAGTGGTGTTCGGGCAGTGTAGGGGGTCTTGCTGGGGGTGTTTTTTCAGGGATTAGTGCAGTGGTGTTCGGGCAGTGTAGGGGGTCTTGGTTGGGGTGGTGTTTCAGGGTTCAGGGCAGTGGTGTTCGGGCAGTGTAGGGGGTCTTGATGGGGGTGGTGTTTCAGGGTTTAGGGCAGTGTAGTGGTGTTCGGGCAGTGTAGGGGGTCTTGCTGGGGGTGGTGTTTCAGGGATTAGTGCAGTGGTGTTCGGGCAGTGTAGGGGGTCTTGGTTGGGGTGGTGTTTCAGGGTTCAGGGCAGTGGTGTTCGGGCAGTGTAGGGGGTCTTGCTGGAGGTGGTGTTTCAGGGTTTATTGCAGCACAGTGGTGTTTGGGCAGTGTAGGGGGTCGTGCTGGGGTTTGTATTTCAAGGTTTAGGGCAGTGCAGAGGTGTTTGTGTTATGTAGGGGGTCGTGCTGGGGGTAATGTTTTAGGGTTTAGGGTAGTGCAGTGGTGTTTGGGTAGTGTAGGGGGTCACGCTGGGGTAGTGTTTTGGGGTTTATGTTAGTGCAGTGGTGTTGGTGTAGTGTAGGGGGTCGTGCTGGGGAGTGTTTTAGGGTTTAGGGTAGTGCAGTGATGTTTGGGTAGTGTAGGAGGTCGTTCTAGGGTAGTGTTTTAGGTTTTAGGGTAGTGCGGTGGTGTGGTGTAGTGTTTGGGGTCATGCTGGGGGTAGTGATTTAGGGTTTAGGGTAGTGCAGTGGTGTTTGGGTAAAGTAGGGGGTTGTGCTGAGGGTAGATTAAGGGTTTACGGTAGTGCAGTGGTGTTTGGGTAGTGTAGCGGGTTGTGCTGGGGTAGATTTAGGGTTTAGGGTAGTGCAGTGGTGTTTGGGTAGTGTAGGGGGTCGTCCTGGGGTAGATTTAGGGTTTAGGGTACTGCAGTGGTGTTTGGGTAGTGTAGGGAATCGTGCTGGAGGAGTGTTTTAGTGTTTAGTGTAGTGCAGTGGTGTTTGGGTAGTGTAGAGGGTCGAACTGGGGGTAGTGTTTTAGGGTTTTTGGTAGTGCAGTGGTGTTTGGGTAAAGTAGGGGGTCATGCTGTTGGTAGTGGTTTAGGGCTTAGAGTAGTGCAGTGGTGTTTGGGTAGTATAGGGGTACTGTTGGGGGTAGTGTTTTAGGGTTTAGGGTAGTGCAATGGTGTTTTGGTAGGGTAGGGGGTACTGCTGTGGGTAGTGTTTTAGGGTTTAGGGTAGTGCAGTGGTGTTCGTGTTAAGTGGGGGCAGTATTTTAGAGTTTAGTGTAGTGCAGTGGAGTTCGTGTAGTGTATGGGGCAGTGCAGGGGGTAGTGTTTTAGGGTTTAGGGAAGTGCAGCGTTGTTTGTGTTGTGTAGGGGGTCGTGTTTTAGGATTTAGGGTAGTGGTATTGGTCTTTGGGTAGTGTAGGGGGTCATGCGGGGGTAGTGTTTTAGGGTTTAGGGTAGTGCAGTGGTGTTTTGATCATGTAGGGGGTCATGCGGGGTAGTGGTTTAGGGTTTAGGGTAGTGCAGTGGTGTTCGGGCAGTGTAGGGGGTCTTGCTGGGGGTGGTGTTTCAGGTTTTAGTGCAATCATTGCAATAATGTTCGGGCTGTGTAGGGGATCTCGCTTGGGGTAGTGTTTCAGGGTTTTGGGCAGTGCAGTGGTGTTCGAACATTGTAGGGGGATGCGCTCGGGGTAGTGTTTCAGGGTTTAGGGCAGAGCAGTGGTGTTCGGGCAGTGTTGGGGTCATGCTGGGGGTAGTGTTTCAGGGTTTAGGGCAGAGCAGTTGTGGTCGAGCAGTGTAGGTGGTCGTGCTGGGGGTATTGTTTTAGGGATTAGGGCAGAGCAGTGGTGTTCCGGCAGAGTAGGGGGTCGTGCTGGGGGTGATGTTTACGGTTTAGGGCAGTGCAGTGGTGTTCGGGCAGTGTAGGGGGTCGTGCAGCGGGTCGTGTTTCGGGGTTTAGGGTAGTGCAGTGGTGTTCGGGCTGTGTATGGGCTCTTACTGGGGGTGGTGATTCAGGGTTTTGTGAAGTGGTGTACGGGCAGTGTGGGGGTCTTGCTGGGGGTGGTGTTTCAAGGTTTAGGGCAGAGGTGTTCGGGCAGAGTAGGGGGTCCTGCTGGGGTTGGTGTTTATGGTTTAGGGCAGTGCAGTGGTGTTCGGGCAGTGTAGGGGGCCATGCAGGGGGTGGTATTTCAGGGTTTAGGGCAGTACAGTGGTGTTCGGGCAGTGTAAGGATTCGTGCTGGGGGTGGTGTTTAGGATTTAGGGCAGTGCAGTGGTGTTCGGGCGGTGTAGGGGGTCGTGCTGTGGGTGGTGTTTTAGGGTTTAGTGCAGAGTAGTGGTGTTCTTATTAGAGTAGGGGGTCATGCTGGGGGTGGTGTTTAGGGTTTAGGACTGTGCAGAGGTGTTCGGGCAGTGTAGTGGGTCTTGGTTGGGGTGGTGTTTCAGGGTTCAGGGCAGTGGTGTTCGGGCAGTGTAGGGGGTCTTGATGGGGGTGGTGTTTTAGGGTTTAGGGCAGTGTAGTGGTGTTCGGGCAGTGTAGGGGGTCTTGCTGGGGGTGGTGTTTCAGGGATTAGTGCAGTGGTGTTCGGGCAGTGTAGGGGGTCTTGGTTGGGGTGGTGTTTCAGGGTTCAGGGCAGTGGTGTTCGGGCAGTGTAGGGGGTCTTGCTGGAGGTGGTGTTTCAGGGTTTAGGGCAGCACAGTGGTGTTTGGGCAGTGTAGGGGGTCGTGCTGGGGTTTGTGTTTCAAGGTTTAGGGCAGTGCAGTGGTGTTTGTGTTATGTAGGGGGTCATGCTGGGGGTAATGTTTTAGGGTTTAGGGTAGTGCAGTGGTGTTTGGGTAGTGTAGGGGGTCATGCTGGGGTAGTGTTTTGGGGTTTATGTTAGTGCAGTGGTGTTGGTGTAGTGTAGGGGGTCGTGCTGGGGAGTGTTTTAGGGTTTAGGGTAGTGCAGTGATGTTTGGGTAGTGTAGGAGGTCGTTCTAGGGTAGTGTTTTAGGTTTTAGGGTAGTGCGGTGGTTTGGTGTAGTGTTTGGGGTCATGCTGGGGGTAGTGATTTAGGGTTTAGGGTAGTGCAGTGGTGTTTGGGTAAAGTAGGGGGTCGTGCTGAGGGTAGATTAAGGGTTTACGGTAGTGCAGTGGTGTTTGGGTAGTGTAGCGGGTTGTGCTGGGGTAGATTTAGGGTTTAGGGTAGTGCAGTGGTGTTTGGGTAGTGTAGGGGGTCGTCCTGGGGTAGATTTAGGGTTTAGGGTACTGCAGTGGTGTTTGGGTAGTGTAGGGAATCGTCCTGGAGGAGTGTTTTAGGGTTTAGTGTAGTGCAGTGGTGTTTGGGTAGTGTAGAGGGTCGAACTGGGGGTAGTGTTTTAGGGTTTTTGGTAGTGCAGTGGTGTTTGAGTAAAGTAGGGGGTCATGCTGTTGGTAGTGGTTTAGGGCTTAGAGTAGTGCAGTGGTGTTTGGGTAGTATAGGGGGTACTGTTGGGGGTAGTGTTTTAGGGTTTAGGGTAGTGCAATGGTGTTTTGGTAGGGTAGGTGGTACTGCTGTGGGTAGTGTTTTAGGGTTTAGGGTAGTGCAGTGGTGTTCGTGTTAAGTGGGGGCAGTATTTTAGAGTTTAGTGTAGTGCAGTGGAGTTCGTGTAGTGTATGGGGCAGTGCAGGGGGTAGTGTTTTAGGGTTTAGGGAAGTGCAGCGTTGTTTGTGTTGTGTAGGGGGTCGTGTTTTAGGATTTAGGGTAGTGGTATTGGTCTTTGGGTAGTGTAGGGGGTCATGCGGGGGTAGTGTTTTAGGGTTTAGGGTAGTGCAGTGGTGTTTTGATCGTGTAGGGGGTCATGCGGGGTAGTGTTTTAGGGTTTAGGGTAGTCCAGTGGTGTTCGGGCAGTGTAGGGGGTCTTGCTGGGGGTGGTGTTTCAGGTTTTAGTGCAATAATTGCAATAATGTTCGGGCTGTGTAGGGGATCTCGCTTGGGGTAGTGTTTCAGGGTTTTGGGCAGTGCAGTGGTGTTCGAACATTGTAGGGGGATGCGCTCGGGGTAGTGTTTCAGGGTTTAGGGCAGAGCAGTGGTGTTCGGGCAGTGTTGGGGTCATGCTGGGGGTAGTGTTTCAGGGTTTAGGGAAGAGCAGTTGTGGTCGAGCAGTGTAGGTGGTCGTGCTGGGGGTATTGTTTTAGGGATTAGGGCAGAGCAGTGGTGTTCCGGCAGAGTAGGGGGTCGTGCTGGGGGTGATGTTTACGGTTTAGGGCAGTGCAGTGGTGTTCGGGCAGTGTAGGGGGTCGTGCAGCGGGTCGTGTTTCAGGGTTTAGGGTAGTGCAGTGGTGTTCGGGCTGTGTATGGGCTCTTACTGGGGGTGGTGATTCAGGGTTTTGTGAAGTGGTGTACGGGCAGTGTAGGGGGTCTTGCTGGGGGTGGTGTTTCAAGGTTTAGGGCAGAGGTGTTCGGGCAGAGTAGGGGGTCCTGCTGGGGTTGGTGTTTACGGTTTAGGGCAGTGCAGTGGTGTTCGGGCAGTGTAGGGGGCCATGCAGGGGGTGTTGTTTCAGGGTTTAGGGCAGTACAGTTGTGTTCGGGCAGTGTAAGGATTCGTGCTGGGGGTGGTGTTTAGGATTTAGGGCAGTGCAGTGGTGTTCGGGCAGTGTAGGGGGTCGTGCTGGGGTGGTGTTTTAGGGTTTAGTGCAGAGTAGTGGTGTTCCTATTAGAGTAGGGGGTCATGCTGGGGGTGGTGTTTAGGGTTTAGGACTGTGCAGAGGTGTTCGGGCAGTGTAGTGGGTCTTGCTGGGGTGGTGTTTCAGGGTTAGGGCAGTGCAGTGGTGTTCGGGCAGTGTAGGGGGTCGTGCAGCGGGTGGTGTTTCAGGGTTTAGGGCAGTGCAGTGGTGTTCAGGCAGTGTAGGGGGTCTTGCTGGGGGTGGTGTTTCAGGGATTAGTGCAGTGGTGTTCGGGCAGTGTAGGGGGTCTTGCTGGGGGTGATGTTTCAGGGTTCAGGGCAGTGGTGTTCGGGCTGTGTAGGGAGTCTTGATGGGGGTGATATTTCAGGGTTTAGGGCAGTGCAGTGGTGTTCGGGCAGTGTAGGGGGTCTTGCTGGGGTGGTGTTTCAGGGTTAGGGCAGTGCAGTGGTGTTCGGGCAGTGTAGGGGGTTGTGCAGCGGGTGGTGTTTCAGGGTTTAGGGCAGTGTAGTGGTGTTCGGGCAGTGTAGGGGGTCTTGGTTGGGGTGGTGTTTCAGGGTTCAGGGCAGTGGTGTTCGGGCAGTGTAGGGGGTCGTGCTGGGGGTGGTGTTTTAGGGTTTAGTGCAGAGTAGTGGTGTTCTTAGTAGAGTAGGGGGTCATGCTGGGGGTGGTGTTTAGGGGTTAGGACTGTGCAGATGTGTTCGGGCAGTGTAGTGGGTCTTGCTGGGGTGGTGTTTCAGGGTTAGGGCAGTGCAGTGGTGTTCGGGCAGTGTAGGGGGCCATGCAGCGGGTGGTGTTTCAGGGTTTAGGGGAGTGCCGTGGTGTTCGGGCAGTGTAGGGTTTTTGCTGGGGTGGTGTTTCAGGGTTTAGGGCAGCACAGTGGTGTTCGGGCAGTGTAGGGGGTCATGCTGGGGGTGCTGTTTCAGGGTTTAGGGAAGCGCAGTGGTGTTCGGGCAGTGTAGGGGCTCGAGCTGGGGTTAGTGTTTCAGGGTTTAGGGCAGTGCAGTGGTGTTTGTGTACTATAGGGGGTCATGCTAGGGGTAATGTTTTAGGGTTTAGGGTAGTGCAGTGGTGTTTGGGTAGTGTAGGGGGTCATTCTGGGGTAGTGTTTTAGGGTTTATTGTAGTGCAGTGGTGTTTGGGTAGTGTAGGGGGGCATTCTGGGGTAGTGTTTTAGGGATTAGGGTAGTGCAGTGGTGTGGTGTAGTGTAGGGGTCATGCTGGGGCTAGTGATTTAGGGTTTAGGGTATTGCTGTGGTGTTTGGGTAGTGTAGGGGTCGTGCTGAGGATAGATTTAGGGTTTAGGGTAGTGCAGTGGTGTTTGGGTAGTGTAGGGGGTTGTGCTGGGGTAGTGTTTTAGGGTTTAGGGTAGTGCAGCGGTGTTTGTGTAGTGTAGGGGGTCATGCGGGGGATAGTGTTTTAGGGTTTAGGGTAGTGCATTGGTCCTTGGGTAGTGTAGGGGGTCATGCCGCGGTATTGTTTTAGGGTTTATGGCAGTGCAGTGGTGTTCGGGCAGTGTAAGGATTCGTGCTGGGGGTGGTGTTTAGGATTTAGGGCAGTGCAGTGGTGTTCGGGCAGTGTAGGGGGTCGTGCTGGGGGTGGTGTTTTAGGGTTTAGTGCAGAGTAGTGGTGTTCTTATTAGAGTAAGGGGTCATGCTGGGGGTGGTGTTTAGGGTTTAGGACTGTGCAGAGGTGTTCGGGCAGTGTAGTGGGTCTTACTGGGGTGGTGTTTCAGGGTTAGGGCAGTGGTGTTCGGGCAGTGTAGGGGGTCGTGCAGCGGGTGGTGTTTCAGGGTTTAGGGCAGTGCAGTGGTGTTCGGGCAGTGTAGGGGGTCTTGCTGGGGGTGGTGTTTCAGGGATTAGTGCAGTGGTGTTCGGGCAGTGTAGGGGGTCTTGCTGGGGGTGATGTTTCAGGGTTCAGGGCAGTGGTGTTCGGGCTGTGTAGGGGGTCTTGATGGGGGTGGTATTTCAGGGTTTAGGGCAGTGCAGTGGTGTTCGGGCAGTGTAGGGGGTCTTGCTGGGGTGGTGTTTCAGGGTTAGGGCAGTGCAGTGGTGTTCGGGCAGTGTAGGGGGTTGTGCAGCGGGTGGTGTTTCAGGGTTTAGGGCAGTGTAGTGGTGTTCGGGCAGTGTAGGGGTCTTGCTGGGGTTGGTGTTTCAGGGATTAGTGCAGTGGTGTTCGGGCAGTGTAGGGGGTCTTGGTTGGGGTGGTGTTTCAGGGTTCAGGGCAGTGGTGTTCAGGCAGTGTAGGGGGTCGTGCTGGGGGTGGTGTTTTAGGGTTTAGTGCAGAGTAGTGGTGTTCTTAGTAGAGTAGGGGGTCATGCTGAGGGTGGTGTTTAGGGTTTAGGACTGTGCAGATGTGTTCGGGCAGTGTAGTGGGTCTTGCTGGGGTGGTGTTTCAGGGTTAGGGCAGTGCAGTGGTGTTCGGGCAGTGTAGGGGGTCATGCAGCGGGTGGTGTTTCAGGGTTTAGGGGAGTGCCGTGGTGTTCGGGCAGTGTAGGGGGTTTTGCTGGGGTGGTGTTTCAGGGTTTAGGGCAGCACAGTGGTGTTCGGGCAGTGTAGGGGGTCATGCTGGGGGTGCTGTTTCAGGGTTTAGGGCAGCGCAGTGGTGTTCGGGCAGTGTAGGGGCTCGAGCTGGGGTTAGTGTTTCAGGGTTAAGGGCAGTGCAGTGGTGTTTGTGTACTATAGGGGGTCATGCTAGGGGTAATGTTTTAGGGTTTAGGGTAGTGCAGTGGTGTTTGGGTAGTGTAGGGGGTCATTCTGGGGTAGTGTTTTAGGGTTTATTGTAGTGCAGTGGTGTTTGGGTAGTGTAGGGGGGCATTCTGGGGTAGTGTTTTAGGGATTAGGGTAGTGCAGTGGTGTGGTGTAGTGTAGGGGTCATGCTGGGGCTAGTGATTTAGGGTTTAGGGTATTGCTGTGGTGTTTGGGTAGTGTAGGGGTCGTGCTGAGGATAGATTTAGGGTTTAGGGTAGTGCAGTGGTGTTTGGGTAGTGTAGGGGGTTGTGCTGGGGTAGTGTTTTAGGGTTTAGGGTAGTGCAGCGGTGTTTGTGTAGTGTAGGGGGTCATGCGGGGGATAGTGTTTTAGGGTTTAGGGTAGTGCATTGGTCCTTGGGTAGTGTAGGGGGTCATGCCGCGGTATTGTTTTAGGGTTTATGGCAGTGCAGTGGTGTTCGGGCAGTGTAAGGATTCGTGCTGGGGGTGGTGTTTAGGATTTAGGGCAGTGCAGTGGTGTTCGGGCAGTGTAGGGGGTCGTGCTGGGGGTGGTGTTTTAGGGTTTAGTGCAGAGTAGTGGTGTTCTTATTAGAGTAGGGGGTCATGCTGGGGGTGGTGTTTAGGATTTAGGACTGTGCAGAGGTGTTCGGGCAGTGTAGTGGGTCTTGCTGGGGTGGTGTTTCAGGGTTAGGGCAGTGCAGTGGTGTTCGGGCAGTGTAGGGGGTCGTGCAGCGGGTGGTGTTTCAGGGTTTAGGGCAGTGCAGTGGTGTTCGGGCAGTGTAGGGGGTCTTGCTGGGGGTGGTGTTTCAGGGATTAGTGCAGTGGTGTTCGGGCAGTGTAGGGGGTCTTGCTGGGGGTGATGTTTCAGGGTTCAGGGCAGTGGTGTTCGGGCTGTGTAGGGGGTCTTGATGGGGGTGGTATTTCAGGGTTTAGGGCAGTGCAGTGGTGTTCGGGCAGTGTAGGGGGTCTTGCTGGGGTGGTGTTTCAGGGTTAGGGCAGTGCAGTGGTGTTCGGGCAGTGTAGGGGGTTGTGCAGCGGGTGGTGTTTCAGGGTTTAGGGCAGTGTAGTGGTGTTCGGGCAGTGTAGGGGTCTTGCTGGGGGTGGTGTTTCAGGGATTAGTGCAGTGGTGTTCGGGCAGTGTAGGGGGTCTTGGTTGGGGTGGTGTTTCAGGGTTCAGGGCAGTGGTGTTCAGGCAGTGTAGGGGGTCGTGCTGGGGGTGGTGTTTTAGGGTTTAGTGCAGAGTAGTGGTGTTCTTAGTAGAGTAGGGGGTCATGCTGGGGGTGGTGTTTAGGGTTTAGGACTGTGCACATGTGTTCGGGCAGTGTAGTGGGTCTTGCTGGGGTGGTGTTTCAGGGTTAGGGCAGTGCAGTGGTGTTCGGGCAGTGTAGGGGGTCATGCAGTGGGTGGTGTTTCAGGGTTTAGGGGAGTGCCGTGGTGTTCGGGCAGTGTAGGGGGTTTTGCTGGGGTGGTGTTTCAGGGTTTAGGGCAGCACAGTGGTGTTCGGGCAGTGTAGGGGGTCATGCTGGGGGTGCTGTTTCAGGGTTTAGGGCAGCGCAGTGGTGTTCGGGCAGTGTAGGGGCTCGAGCTGGGGTTAGTGTTTCAGGGTTTAGGGCAGTGCAGTGGTGTTTGTGTACTATAGGGGGTCATGCTAGGGGTAATGTTTTAGGGTTTAAGGTAGTGCAGTGGTGTTTGGGTAGTGTAGGGGGTCATTCTGGGGTAGTGTTTTAGGGTTTATTGTAGTGCAGTGGTGTTTGGGTAGTGTAGGGGGGCATTCTGGGGTAGTGTTTTAGGGATTAGGGTAGTGCAGTGGTGTGGTGTAGTGTAGGGGTCGTGCTGAGGATAGATTTAGGGTTTAGGGTAGTGCAGTGGTGTTTGGGTAGTGTAGGGGGTTGTGCTGGGGTAGTGTTGTAGGGTTTAGGGTAGTGCAGCGGTGTTTGTGTAGTGTAGGGGGTCATGCGGGGGATAGTGTTTTAGGGTTTAGGGTAGTGCATTGGTCCTTGGGTAGTGTAGGGGGTCATGCGGGGCTATTGTTTTAGGGTTTATGGCAGTGCAGTGGTGTTCGTGCAGTGTAGGGGGTCGTGCAGGGCGTGGTGTTTAAGGGTTTAGGGCAGTGCAGTGGTGTTCGGGCAGTGTAGGTGGTCTTGCTGGGGTGGTGTTTCAGGGTTTAGTGCAGTGGTGTTCGGCAGTGTAGGGTGTCTTGCTAGGGGTGGTGTTTCAGCTTTTAGGGCAGTGGTGTTCAGGAAGTGTAGAGGGTCTTGCTGGGGGTGGTGTTTCAGGGTTTAAGACTGTGGTGTTCGGGCAGTGTAGGGGGTCTTGCTGGGGTGGTGTTTCAGGGTTAGGGCAGTGCAGTGGTGTTCGGGCAGTGTAGGGGGTCATGCAGCGGGTGGTGTTTCAGGGTTTAGGGGAGTGCCGTGGTGTTCGGGCAGTGTAGGGGGTTTTGCTGGGGTGGTGTTTCAGGGTTTAGGGCAGCACAGTGGTGTTCGGGCAGTGTAGGGGGTCATGCTGGGGGTGCTGTTTCAGGGTTTAGGGCAGCGCAGTGGTGTTCGGGCAGTGTAGGGGCTCGAGCTGGGGTTAGTGTTTCAGGGTTTAGGGCAGTGCAGTGGTGTTTGTGTACTATAGGGGGTCATGCTAGGGGTAATGTTTTAGGGTTTAGGGTAGTGCAGTGGTGTTTGGGTAGTGTAGGGGGTCATTCTGGGGTAGTGTTTTAGGGTTTATTGTAGTGCAGTGGTGTTTGGGTAGTGTAGGGGGGCATTCTGGGGTAGTGTTTTAGGGATTAGGGTAGTGCAGTGGTGTGGTGTAGTGTAGGGGTCGTGCTGAGGATAAATTTAGGGTTTAGGGTAGTGCAGTGGTGTTTGGGTAGTGTAGTGGGTTGTGCTGGGGTAGTGTTTTAGGGTTTAGGGTAGTGCAGCGGTGTTTGTGTAGTGTAGGGGGTCATGCGGGGGATAGTGTTTTAGGGTTTAGGGTAGTGCATTGGTCCTTGGGTAGTGTAGGGGGTCATGCGGGGCTATTGTTTTAGGGTTTATGGCAGTGCAGTGGTGTTTGTGCAGTGTAGGGGGTCGTGCAGGGCATGGTGTTTAAGGGTTTAGGGCAGTGCAGTGGTGTTCGGGCAGTGTAGGTGGTCTTGCTGGGGTGGTGTTTCAGGGTTTAGTGCAGTGGTGTTCGGCAGTGTAGGGGGTCTTGCTGGGGGTGGTGTTTCAGCTTTTAGGGCAGTGGTGTTCAGGAAGTGTAGAGGGTCTTGCTGGGGGTGGTGTTTCAGGGTTTAGGACTGTGGTGTTCGGGCAGCGTAGGGGGTCTTGCTGGGGTGGTGTTTCAGGGTTAGGGCAGTGCAGTGGTGTTCGGGCAGTGTAGGGGGTTGTGCAGCGGGTGGTGTTTCAGGGTTTAGGGCAGTGTAGTGGTGTTCGGGCAGTGTAGGGGTCTTGCTGGGGGTGGTGTTTCAGGGATTAGTGCAGTGGTGTTCGGGCAGTGTAGGGGGTCTTGGTTGGGGTGGTGTTTCAGGGTTCAGGGCAGTGGTGTTCGGGCAGTGTAGGGGGTCGTGCTGGGGGTGGTGTTTTAGGGTTTAGTGCAGAGTAGTGGTGTTCTTAGTAGAGTAGGGGGTCATGCTGGGGGTGGTGTTTAGGGTTTAGGACTGTGCAGATGTGTTCGGGCAGTGTAGTGGGTCTTGCTGGGGTGGTGTTTCAGGGTTTAGGGGAGTGCCGTGGTGTTCGGGCAGTGTAGGGGGTTTTGCTGGGGTGGTGTTTCAGGGTTTAGGGCAGCACAGTGGTGTTCGGGCAGTGTAGGGGGTCATGCTGGGGGTGCTGTTTCAGGGTTTAGGGCAGCGCAGTGGTGTTCGGGCAGTGTAGGGGCTCAAGCTGGGGTTAGTGTTTCAGGGTTTAGGGCAGTGCAGTGGTGTTTGTGTACTATAGGGGGTCATGCTAGGGGTAATGTTTTAGGGTTTAGGGTAGTGCAGTGGTGTTTGGGTAGTGTAGGGGGTCATTCTGGGGTAGTGTTTTAGGGTTTATTGTAGTGCAGTGGTGTTTGGGTAGTGTAGGGGGGCATTCTGGGGTAGTGTTTTAGGGATTAGGGTAGTGCAGTGGTGTGGTGTAGTGTAGGGGTCATGCTGGGGGTAGTGATTTAGGGTTTAGGGTAGTGCTGTGGTGTTTGGGTAGTGTAGGGGTCAAGCTGAGGATAGATTTAGGGTTTAGGGTAGTGCAGTGGTGTTTGGGTAGTGTAGGGGGTTGTGCTGGGGTAGTGTTTTAGGGTTTAGGGTAGTGCAGTGGTGTTTGTGTAGTGTAGGGGGTAATGCGGGGGATAGTGTTTTAGGGTTTAGGGTAGTGCATTGGTCCTTGGGTAGTGTAGGGGGTCATGCGGGGGTATTGTTTTAGGGTTTATGGCAGTGCAGTGGTGTTCGTGCAGTGTAGGGGGTCGTGCAGGGCGTGGTGTTTAAGGGTTTAGGGCAGTGCAGTGGTGTTCGGGCAGTGTAGGTGGTCTTGCTGGGGTGGTGTTTCAGGGTTTAGTGCAGTGGTGTTCGGCAGTGTAGGGGTCTTGCTGGGGGTGGTGTTTCAGCTTTTAGGGCAGTGGTGTTCAGGAAGTGTAGAGGGTCTTGCTGGGGGTGGTGTTTCAGGGTTTAGGACTGTGGTGTTCGGGCAGTGTAGGTGGTCTTGCTGGGGATGGTGTTTCAGGGTTTAGGGCAGTGCAGTGGTGTTCGGGCAGTGTAGGGGGTCTTGCCTGGGGTGGTGTTTCAGGGTTTAGGGCAATGCAATGGTGTTCGGGCAGCGTAGGGGGTCATGCTGGGGGTAGTGTTTCAGGGTTTAGGGCAGTGCAGTGGTGTTTGTGTACTGTAGGGGGTCATTCTGGGGTAATGTGTTAGGGTTTATGGTAGTGCAGTGGTGTTGGTGTAGTGTAGGGGGTCATGCTGGGGTAGTGTTTTAGGGTTTAGGGTAGTGCAGTGGTGTTTGGTAGTGTAGGGGGTCGTTCTGGGTTAGTGTTTTAGGGTTTAGGGTAGTGTAGTGGTGTGGTGTAGTGTAGGGGGTCATGCTGCGGGTAGTGATTTAGGGTTTAGGGCAGTGCATTTTTTTTCGGGCCTTGTAGGGGGTCGTGCGTGGGTGGTACTTCAGGGCTTAGGGCAGTGCAGTGGTGTTCGGGCAGTGTAGGGGGTTGTGGGGGGTGGTGTTTCAGGGTTTAGGGCAGTGCAATGGTGTTCAGGCAGTGTACGGGGTCGTGCGGGGGGTGGTGTTTCAGGCTTTAGGGCAGTGTTCGGGCATAGTAGGGGGACTTGCTGGGGGTGGTGTTTCAGGGTTTAGGCCAGTGCAGTGGAGTTCGGGCAGTGTAGGGGGTCAGGCGGGGGTTGGTGTTTCAGGGTTTAGGGCAGTGCAGTGGTGTTCGGGCAGTGTAGGGGGTCGTGCGGGGGTTGTTTTTTCAGGGTTTAGGGCTGTGTAGTGGTGTTTGGGCAGTGTAGGGGGATGTGCAGGGGGTGGTGTTTCAGGGTTTAGGGCAGTGCAGTGGTGTTCAGGCAGTGTAGGGGGTTGTGCTGTGGCTGGAATTTTAGGGCAGTGCAGTGGTGTTCGGGCACTGTAGGGGGTCATGCTGGGGGTAGTGTTTCAGGGTTTTGGGCTGTGTGGTGGTGTTCGGGCATTGTAGGGGGACGCGCTCGGGGTAGTGTTTCAGGGTTTAGGGCAGAGCAGTGGTGTTTGGGCAGTGTAGGGGTCATGCTGGGGGTAGTGTTTCAGGGTTTAGGGCAGAGCAGTGGTGGTTGAGCAGTGTAGGGGGTCATGCTGGGGGTATTGTTTTAGGGTTTAGGGCAGAGCAGTGGTGTTCCGGCAGAGTAGGGGGTCGTGCTGGGGGTGGTGTTTACGATTTAGGGCAGTGCAGTGGTGTTCGAGCACTGTAGGGGGTCGTGCAGGGGGTGGTGTTTCAGGGTTTAGGGTAGTGCAGTGGTGTTCGGGCAGTGTATGGGCTCTTGCTGGGGGTGGTGTTGCAGGGTTTAGTGCAGTGGTGTACGGGCAGTTTAGGGGGTCTTGCTGGGGGTGGTGTTTCAGGGTTTAGGGCAGAGGTGCTCGGGCAGTGTAGTGGGTCTTGCTGCGGGTGGTGTTTCATGGTTTAGGGCAGTGGTGTTCGGGCAGTGTATGAGGTCTTGCTGGGGGAGGTGTTTCAGGGTTTAGTGCAGTGCAATGGTGTTCGGCCAGTTTAGGGGGTCTTGCTGGGGGTTGTGTTTCGGGGTTTAGGGCAGCGCAGTGGTGTTTGGGCAGTGTAGGGGGTCTTGCTGGGGGTGCTGTTTCAGGGTTTATGGCAGTGCAGTGGTGTTCGAGCAGAGTATGGGGTCGTGCAGGGTGTGGTGTTTCAGGGTTTAGGTCAGTGAGGTGGTCGGGAAGTGTAGGTGGTCTTGCTGGGGTGGTGTTTCAGGGTTTAGTGCAGTGGTGTTTGGCAGTGTAGGGCATCTTGCTGGGGGTGGTGTTTCAGGGTTTAGGGCAGTGGTGTTCAGGCAGTGTAGGGGATCTTGCTGGGGGTGGTGTTTCAGGTTTTAGGGCTGTGGTGTTCGGGCAGTGTAGGGGGTCTTGCTGGGGGTGGTGTTTCAGGGTTAAGGGCAGTGCAGTGGTGTTCGGACAGTATAGGGGGTCTTGCTGGGGGTGGTGTTTCAGGGTTTAGGGCAGTGGTGTTCGGGCAGTGTAGGGGATCTTGCTGGGGGTGGTGTTTCATGGTTTAAGGCTGTGGTGTTCGGGCAGTGTAGGGGGTCATGCTGGGGGTAATGTGTTAGGGTTTAGGGTAGTGCAGTGGTTTTTGGGTAGTGTAGGGGGTCTTGCTGGGGTAGTGTTTTAGGGTTTATGGTAGTGCAGTGGTGTTGGTGTAGTGTAGGGGGTCATGCTGGGGTAGTGTTTTAGGGTTTAGGGTAGTGCAGTGGTGTTTGGTAGTGTAGGGGGGGTCGTTCTGGGTTTGTGTTTTAGGGATTAGGGTAGTGCAGTGGTGTGGTGTAGTATAGGGGGTCATGCTGGGGGTAGGGATTTAGGGTTTAGGGCACTGCAGAGTTTTTCGGGCAGTGTAGGGGGTCGTGCGGGGGTGGTGTTTCAGGGTTTAGGGCAGTGCAGTGGTGTTCGGGCAGTGTAGGGGGTCGTGGGGGGGTGGTGTTTCAGGGTTTAGGGCAGTGCAATGGTGTTCGGGCAGTGTACGCGGTCATGCGGGAGGTGGTGTTTCAGGGTTTAGGGCAATGCAGTGGTGTTCGGGCAGTGTGGGGGGTCGTGCGGGGGGTGGTGTTTCAGGTTTTAGGGCAGTGCAGTGGTGTTCTGGCAGTGTAGGGGTCAGGCTGGGGGTAGTGTTTCAGGGTTTAGGGCAGAGCAGTGGTGGTTGAGCAGTGTAGGGGGTCGTGCTGGGGGTATTGGTTTAGGGTTTAGGGCAGAGCAGTGGTGTTCCGGCAGTGTAGGGGGTCATGTGGGGGTTATTTTTTCAGGGTTTAGGGCAGTGCAGTGGTGTTTGGGCAGTGTAGGGGGATGTGCAGTGGGTGCTGTTTCAGGGTAGTGCAGTGGTGTTCTGGGCAGTGTATGGGCTCTTGCTGGGGGTGGTGTTTCAGGGTTTAGCGCAGTGGTGTACGGGCAGTGTAGGGGGTCTTGCTGGGGGTGGTGTTTCAGGGTTTAGGGCAGAGGTGTTCGGGCAGAGTAGGGGGTTGTGCTGGGGTTGGTGTTTACGGTTTAGGGCAGTGCAGTGGTGTTCGGGCAGTGTAGGGGGTCATGCAGGGGGTAGTGTTTCAGGGTTTAGGGTAGTGCAGTGGTGTTCGGGCTGTGTAGGGGGTCAGGCGGCGGGTGGTGTTTACGGTTTAGGGCAGTGCTGTGGTGTTCGGGCAGTGTGGGGGGTCGTGCGGGGGGTGGTGTTTCAGGGTTTAGGGCAGTGCAATGGTGTTTGGCCAGTTTAGGGGGTCTTGCTGGGGGTTGTGTTTCGGGGTTTAGGGCAGCGCAGTGGTGTTCGGGCAGTGTAGGGGGTCATGCAGGGTGTGGTGTTTCAGGGTTTAGGGCAGAGCAGTGGTGTTCTGGCAGAGTAGGGGGTTGTGCTGGGTGTGGTGTTTACGGTTTAGGGCAGTGCAGTGGAGTTCGGGCAGTGTAGGGGGTCGTGCAGGGGGTGGTGTTTCAGGGTTTAGGGTAGTGCAGTGGTGTTCGGGCAGTGTATGGGCTCTTGCTGGGGGTGGTGTTTCAGGGTGTAGGGCAGAGGTGTTCGGGCAGTGTAGGGGGTCGGGCGGCGGGTGGTGTTTCAGGGTTTAGGGCAGGGCAGTGGTGTTCGGGTAGTGTAAGGGGTCAGGCGGCGGGTGGTGTTCACGGTTTAGGGCAGTGCAGTGGTGTTCGGGCAGTGTGGGGGGTCGTGCGGGGGGTGGTGTTTCAGGTTTTAGGGCAGCGCAGTGGTGTTTGGGCAGTGTAGGGGTCATGCTGGGGGTAGTGTTTCAGGGTTTAGGGCAGAGCAGTGGTGGTCGAGCAGTGTAGGGGGTCGTGCTGAGTGTGGTGTTTTAGGGTTTAGGGCAGAGCAGTGGTATTCTGGCAGAGTAGGGGGTTGTGCTGGGTGTGGTGTTTACGGTTTAGGGCAGTGCAGTGGTGTTCGGGCAGTGTAGGGGGTCGTGATAGGGGTGGTGTTTCAGGGTTTAGGATAGTGCAGTGGTGTTCGGGCAGTGTATGGGCTCTTGCTGGGCGTGGTGTTTCAGGGTTTAGTGCAGTGGTGTACGGGCAGTGTAGGGGGTCGGGCGGCGGGTGGTGTTTCAGGGTTTAGGGCAGTGCAGTGGTGTTCGGGCCGAGTAGTGGGTCGTGCGGGGTTATTTTTTCAGGGTTTAGGGCAGTGCAGTGGTGTTTGGGCAGTGTAGGGGGGTTTTGTGCAGGGGTGCTGTTTCAGGGTTTAGGGTAGTGCAGTGGTGTTCGGGCAGTGTATGGGCTCTTGCTGGGGGTGGTGTTTCAGGGTTTAGTGCAGTGGTGTACGGGCAGTGTAGGGGGTCTTGCTGGGGGTGGTGTTTCAGGGTTTAGGGCAGAGGTGTTCGGGCAGAGTAGGGGGTCGTGCTGGGGGTGGTGTTTACGGTTTAGGGCAGTGCACCGGTGTTCGGGCAGTGTAGGGGGATGTGCAGGGGGTGATGTTTCAGGGTTTAGGGTAGTGCAGTGGTGTTCGGGCAGTGTATGGGCTCTTGCTTGGGGTGGTGTTTCAGGGTTTAGTGCAGTGGTGTACGGGCAGTGTAGGTGGTCTTGCTGGGGGTGGTGTTTCAGGGTGTAGGGCAGAGGTGTTTGGGCAGTGTAGGGGGTCGGGCGGCGGGTGGTGTTTCAGGGTTTAGGGCAGCGCAGTGGTGTTCGGGTAGTGTAGGGGGTCTTGCTGGGGGTGGTGTTTCAGGGTTTAGGGCAGCGCAGTGGTGTTCGGGCAGTGTGGGGGGTCTTGCTGGGGGTGGTGTTTCAGGGTGTAGGGCAGCGCAGTGGTGTCCGGGCAGTGTAGGGGTCGTGCTGGGGGTGGTGTTTAGCTTTTAAGGCAGTGCAGTGGTGTTCGGGCAGTGTAGGGGGTCGTGCTGGGGTGGTGTTTCAGGGTTTAGGGCAGTGTAGTGATTTTCGGGCAGTGTAGGGTGTCGTGCAGGGGGTGGTTTTTCAGGGTTTAGGGCAGTGCAGTGGTGTTCGGGCAGTGTTGAGGGTCTTGCTGGGGGTGATGTTTCAGGGTTTAGTGCAGTGGTGTTCGGGCAGTTTAGGGGGTCTTGCTGGGAGTGGTGTTATAGGGTTTAGGGCAGTGGTGTTCGGGCAGTGTAAGGTGGTCTTGCTGGTGGTGGTGTTTCAGGAATTAGGGCAGCGCAGTGGTGTTCGGGTAGTGTAGGGGGTCTTGCTGTGGGTGGTGTTTCAGGGTTTAGATCAGTGCAGTGGTGTTCGGGCAGTGTAGGGGGTCTTGCTGGGGGTGGTGTTTCAGGGTGTAGGGCAGTGCAGTGGTGTCCGGGCAGTGTAGGGGTCATGCTGGGGGTGGCGTTTCAGGGTTTAGGGCAGCGCAGTGGTGTTTGTGTACTGTAGGGGGTCATGCTGGGGTAATGTTTCAGGGTTTAGGGCAGAGCAGTGGTGTTTGGGTAGTGTAGGGGGTCATGCTGGGGGAGTGTTTTGGGGTTTATGGTAGTGCAGTGGTTTTGGTGTAGTGTAGGGGGTCGTGCTGTGGTAGTGTTTTAGGGTAGTGCAGTGGTGTTTGGGTAGTGTAGGGGGTCGTTCTAGGGTAGTGTTTTAGGTTTTAGGGTAGTGCGGTGGTGTGGTGTAGTGTATGGGGTCGTGCTGGAGGTAGTGATTTAGAGTTTAGGGTAGTGCAGTGGTGTTTGGGTAGTGTAGGAGGTCGTGCTGAGGGTAGATTAAGGGTTTACGGTAGTGCAGTGGTGCTTGGGTAGTGTAGGGAATCGTGCTGGGGGAGTGTTTTAGGGTTTAGTGTAGTGCAGTGGTGTTTGGGTAGCGTAGGGGGTCGAACTGGAGGTAGTGTTTTAGGGTTTTTGGTAGTGCAGTGGTGTTTGGGTAGTGTAGGGGGTCGTGCTGTGGGTAGTGGTTTAGGACTAATGGTAGTGCAGTGGTGTTTGGGTAGTGTAGGGGGTACTGTTGGGGGTAGTGTTTTAGGGTTTAGGGTAGTGCAATGGTGTTTTGGTAGGTTAGGGGTACTGCTGTTGGTAGTGTTTTAGGGTTTAGGGTAGTGCAGTGGTGTTTGTGTTAAGTGGGGGCAGTATTTTAGGGTTTAGCTTAGTGCAGTGGAGTTCGTGTAGTGTATGGGGCCGTGCAGTGGGTAGTGTTTTAGGGTTTAGGGTAGTGCAGTGGTGTTTTAATAGTGTAGGGGGTAATGCAGTGGTAGTGTTTTAGGGTTTAGGGTAGTGCATTGGTCTTTGGGTAGTGTTGGGGGTTGTGAGCGGGGTATTGTTTTTGGGTTTAGGGCAGTGCAGTAGTGTTCAGGCAGTGTAGGGGGTCTTACTGGGGGTGGTGTTTCAGGTTTTTGTGCAATAATGTTCAGGTTGTGTAGGGGATCTCGCTTGGGGTAGTGTTTCAGGGTTTTGGGCAGTGCAGTGGTGATCGGGCATTGTAGGGGGACGCGCTCGGGGTAGTGTTTCAGGGTTTAGGGCAGAGCAGTGGTGTTCGGGCAGTGTAGGGGTCATGCTGGGTGTAGTCTTTCAGGGTTTTGGGCAGAGCAGTGGCGGTTGAGCAGTGTAGGGGGTCGTGCTGGGGGTATTGTTTTAGGGTTTAGGGCAGAGCAATGGTGTTCCGGCAGAGTAGGGGGTCGTGCTGGGGGTGGTGTTTACGGTTTAGGGCAGTGCAGTGGTGTTCGGGCAGTGTAGGGGGTCGTGCAGGGGGTGGTGTTTCAGGGTTTAGGGTAGTGCTGTGGTGTTCGGGCAGTGTATGGGCTCTTGCTGGGGGTGGTATTTCAGGGTTTAGTGCAGTGGTGTACGGGCAGTGTAGGGGGTCTTGCTGGGGGTGGTGTTTCAGGGTTTAGGGCAGAGGTGTTCGGGCAGTGTAGTGGGTCTTGCTGGGGGTGGTGTTTCAGGGTTTAGGGCAGTGGTGTTCGGGCAGTGTAGGAGGTCTTGCTGGGGGTGGTGTTTCAGGGTTTAGGTCAGCGCAGTGGTGTTCAGGCAGAGTAGGGGGTCGTGCTGGGGGTGCTTAGGGTTTAGGGCACTGCAGAGTTTTTCGGGCAGTGTAGGGGGTTGTGCGGTGGGGGTTTTCAGGGTTTACGGCAGTGCAGTGGTGTTCGGGCAGTGTAGGGGGTCGTGGGGGGTGGTGTTTCAGGGTTTAGGGCAGTGCAATGGTGTTCGGGCAGTGTACGGGGTCGTGTGGGAAGTGGTGTTTCAGGGTTTAGGGCAATGCAGTGGCATTCGGGCAGTGTGGGGGGTCGTGCGGGGGTGGTGTTTCAGGTTTTAGGGCAGTGCAGTGGTGTTCGGGCAGTGTAGGGGTCATGCTGGGGGTAGTGTTTCAGGGTTTAGGGCAGAGCAGTGGTGGTTGAGCAGTGTAGGGGGTCGTGCTGGGGGTATTGTTTTAGGGTTTAGGGCAGAGCAGTGGTGTTCCGGCAGTGTAGGGGGTCGTGTGGGGGTTATTTTTTCAGGGTTTAGGGCAGTGCAGTGGTGTTTGGGCAGTGTAGGGGGATGTGCAGGGAGTGCTGTTTCAGGGTAGTGCAGTGGTGTTCTGGGCAGTGTATGGGCTCTTGCTGGGGGTGGTGTTTCAGGATTTAGTGCAGTGGTGTAGGGCAGTGTAGGGGGTCTTGCTGGGGGTGGTGTTTCAGGGTTTAGGGCAGAGGTGTTCGGGCAGAGTAGGGGGTCGTGCTGGGGTTGGTGTTTACGGTTTAGGGCAGTGCAGTGGTGTTCGGGCAGTTTAGGGGGCCATGCAGGGGGTGGTGTTTCAGGGTTTAGGGCAGTGCAGTGGTGTTCGGGCAGTGTGGGGGGTCGTGCGGGGGTGGTGTTTCAGGTTTTAGGGCAGTGCAGTGGTGTTCAGGCAGTGTAGGGGTCATGCTGGGGGGAGTGTTTCAGGGTTTAGGGCAGAGCAGTGGTAGTTGAGCAGTGTAGGGGGTCGTGCTGGGGGTATTGTTTTAGGGTTTAGGGCAGAGCAGTGGTGTTCCGGCAGTGTAGGGGGTCGTGTGGGGGTTATTTTTTCAGGGTTTAGGGCAGTGCAGTGGTGTTTGGGCAGTGTAGGGGGATGTGCAGGGAGTGCTGTTTCAGGGTAGTGCAGTGGTGTTCTGGGCAGTGTATGGGCTCTTGCTGGGGGTGGTGTTTCAGGGTTTAGTGCAGTGGTGTACGGGCAGTGTAGGGGGTCTTGCTGGGGGTGGTGTTTCAGGGTTTAGGGCAGAGGTGTTCGGGCAGAGTAGGGGGTCGTGCTGGGGTTGGGGTTTACGGTTTAGGGCAGTGCAGTGGTGTTCGGGCAGTGTAGAGGGCCATGCAGGGGGTGGTGTTTCAGGGTTTAGGGTAGTGCAATGGTGTTCGGGCAGTGTATGGGCTCTTGCTGGGGGTGGTGTTACAGGGTTTAGTGCAGTGGTGTATGGGTAGTGTAGGGGGTCGGGCGGCGGATGGTGTTTCAGGGTTTAGGGCAGTGCAGTGGTGTTCGGGCAGTGTAGGGGGTCGTGCGGGGTTATTTTTTCAGGGTTTAGGGCAGTGCAGTGGTGTTCGGGCAGTGTAGGGGGTCGTGCGGGGTTATTTTTTCAGGGTTTAGGGCAGTGCAGTGGTGTTTGGGCAGTGTAGGGGGGTTTTGTGCAGGGGTGCTGTTTCAGGGTTTAGGGTAGTGCAGTGGTGTTCGGGCAGTGTATGTGCTCTTGCTGGGGGTGGTGTTTCAGGGTTTAGTGCAGTGGTGTACAGGCAGTGTAGGGGGTCTTGCTGGGGGTGGTGTTTCAGGGTTTAGGGCAGAGGTGTTCGGGCAGAGTAGGGGGTCGTGCTGGGGGTGGTGTTTACGGTTTAGGGCAGTGCAGTGGTGTTCGGGCAGTGTAGGGGGACGTGCAGGGGGTGTTGTTTCAGGGTTTAGGGTAGTGCAGTGGTGTTAGGGCAGTGTATGGGCTCTTGCTGGGGGTGGTGTTTCAGGGTTTAGTGCAGTGGTGTACGGGCAGTGTAGGGGGTCTTGCTGGGGTGGTGTTTCAGGGTGTAGGGCAGAGGTGTTCGGGCAGTGTAGGGGGTCGGGCGGCGGGTGGTGTTTCAGGATTTAGGGCAGTGCAGTGGTGCTCGGGCACTGTAGGGGGCCGTGCTGTGGGTAGTGTTTCAGGGTTTTGGGATGTGCGGTGGTGTTCGGGCAGTGTAGGGGGACGCGCTGGGGGTAGTGTTTCAGAGTTTAGGGCAGAGCAGTGGTATTCAGGCAGTGTAGGTGGTAGTGCTGGGGGTAGTGTTTTGGAGTTTAGGGCAGAGTAGTGGTGTTCAGGTAGAGTAGGGGGTCGTGCTGGGGGTGGTTTTTAGATTTTAAGGCAGTGCAGTGGTGTTCAGGCAGTGTAGGGGTCGTGCTGGGGTGGTGTTTCAGGGTTTAGGGCAGTGCAGTGAAGTTCGGGCAGTGTAGGGGGTCGTGCAGGGGGTGGTGTTTCAAGGTTTAGGGCAGTGCAGTGGTGTTCAGGCAGTGTTTGGGGTCTTGCTGGGGGTGATGTTTCAGGGTTTAGTGCAGTGGTGTTCGGGCAGTTTAGGGGGTCTTGCTGGGAGTGGTGTTATAGGGTTTAGGGCAGTGGTGTTCCGGCAGTGTAAGGTGGTCTTGCTGGTGGTGGTGTTTCAGGAATTAGGGCAGCGCAGTGGTGTTCGGGTAGTGTAGGGGGTCTTGCTGTGGGTGGTGTTTCAGGGTTTAGAGCAGTGCAGTGGTGTTCGGGCAGTGTAGGGGGTCTTGCTGGGGGTGGTGTTTCAGGGTGTAGGGCAGTGCAGTGGTGTCCGGGCAGTGTAGGGGGTCGTGCTGGGGGTGGTGTTTCAGGGTTTAGGGCAGCGCAGTGGTGTTTGTGTACTGTAGGGGGTCATGCTGGGGTAATGTTTCAGGGTTTAGGGCAGAGCAGTGGTGTTTGGGTAGTGTAGGGGGTCATGCTGGGGGAGTGTTTTGGGGTTTATGGTAGTGCAGTGGTTTTGGTGTAGTGTAGGGGGTCGTGCTGTGGTAGTGTTTTAGGGTAGTGCAGTGGTGTTTGGGTAGTGTAGGGGGTCGTTCTAGGGTAGTGTTTTAGGTTTTAGGGTAGTGCGGTGGTGTGGTGTAGTGTATGGGGTCGTGCTGGAGGTAGTGATTTAGAGTTTAGGGTAGTGCAGTGGTGTTTGGGTAGTGTAGGGGGTCGTGCTGAGGGTAGATTAAGAGTTTACGGTAGTGCAGTGGTGCTTGGGTAGTGTAGCGGGTTGTGCTGGGGTAGATTTAGGGTTTAAGGTAGTGCAGTGGTGTTTGGGTAGTGTAGGGGGTCATCCTGGGGTAATTTTAGGGTTTAGGGTACTGCAGTGGTGTTTGGGTAGTGTAGGGAATCGTGCTGGGGGAGTGTTTTAGGGTTTAGTGTAGTGCAGTGGTGTTTGGGTAGCGTAGGGGGTCGAACTGGAGGTAGTGTTTTAGGGTTTTTGGTAGTGCAGTGGTGTTTGGGTAGTGTAGGGGGTCGTGCTGTGGGTAGTGGTTTAGGACTAATGGTAGTGCAGTGGTGTTTGGGTAGTGTAGGGGGTACTGTTGGGGGTAGTGTTTTAGGGTTTTGGGTAGTGCAATGGTGTTTTGGTAGGTTAGGGGTACTGCTGTGGGTAGTGTTTTAGGGTTTAGGGTAGTGCAGTGGTGTTTGTGTTAAGTGGGGGCAGTATTTTAGGGTTTAGCTTAGTGCAGTGGAGTTCGTGTAGTGTATGGGGCCGTGCAGTGGGTAGTGTTTTAGGGTTTAGGGTAGTGCAGTGGTGTTTTAATAGTGTAGGGGGTAATGCAGTGGTAGTGTTTTAGGGTTTAGGGTAGTGCATTGGTCTTTGGGTAGTGTTGGGGGTTGTGAGCGGGGTATTGTTTTTGGGTTTAGGGCAGTGCAGTAGTGTTCAGGCAGTGTAGGGGGTCTTACTGGGGGTGGTATTTCAGGTTTTTGTGCAATAATGTTCAGGTTGTGTAGGGGATCTCGCTTGGGGTAGTGTTTCAGGGTTTTGGGCAGTGCAGTGGTGATCGGGCATTGTAGGGGGACGCGCTCGGGGTAGTGTTTCAGGGTTTAGGGCAGAGCAGTGGTGTTCGGGCAGTGTAGGGGTCATGCTGGGGGTAGTGTTTCAGGGTTTTGGGCAGAGCAGTGGCGGTTGAGCAGTGTAGGGGGTCGTGCTGGGGTATTGTTTTAGGGTTTAGGGCAGAGCAGTGGTGTTCCGGCAGAGTAGGGGGTCATGCTGGGGGTGGTGTTTACGGTTTAGGGCAGTGCAGTGGTGTTCGGGCAGTGTAGGGGGTCGTGCAGGGGGTGGTGTTTCAGGGTTTAGGGTAGTGCTGTGGTGTTCGGGCAGTGTATGGGCTCTTGCTGGGGGTGGTATTTCAGGGTTTAGTGCAGTGGTGTACGGGCAGTGTAGGGGGTCTTGCTGGGGGTGGTGTTTCAGGGTTTAGGGCAGAGGTGTTCGGGCAGTGTAGTGGGTCTTGCTGGGGGTGGTGTTTCAGGGTTTAGGGCAGTGGTGTTCGGGCAGTGTAGGAGGTCTTGCTGGGGGTGGTGTTTCAGGGTTTAGGGCAGCGCAGTGGTGTTCAGGCAGAGTAGGGGGTCGTGCTGGGGGTGCTGTTTCAGGGTTTAGGGCAGTGAGGTGGTCGGGAAGTGTAGGTGGTCTTGCTGGGTTGGTGTTTCAGGGTTTATTGCAGTGGTGTTTGGCAGTGTAGGGCGTCTTGCTGGGGGTGGTGTTTCAGGGTTTAGGGCAGTGGTGTTCGGGCAGTGTAGGAGGTCTTGCTGGGGGTGGTGTTTCAGGGTTAAGGGCAGTGCAGTGGTGTTCGGACAGTATAGGGGATCTTTCTGGGGGTGGTGTTTCAGGGTTTAGGGCAGTGCAATGGTGTTCGGGCAGTGTAGGGGGTCATGCTGGGGGTAATGTGTTAGGGTTTAGGGTAGTGCAGTGGTTTTTGGGTAGTGTAGGGGGTCTTGCTGGGGTAGTGTTTTAGGGTTTATGGTAGTGCAGTGGTGTTGGTGTAGTGTAGGGGGTCATGCTGGGGTAGTGTTTTAGGGTTTAGGGTAGTGCAGTGGTGTTTGGTAGTGTAGGGGGTCGTTCTGGGTTAGTGTTTTAAGGATTAGGGTAGTGCAGTGGTGTGGTGTAGTGTAGGGGGTCATGCTGGGGGTAGTCATTTAGGTTTTAGGGCACTGCAGAGTTTTTCGGGCAGTGTAGGGGGTCGTGTGGTGGGGGGTTTTCAGGGTTTACGGCAGTGCAGTGGTGTTCGGGCAGTGTAGGGGGTCGTGGGGGGTGGTGTTTCAGGGTTTAGGGCAGTGCAATGGTGTTCGGGCAGTGTACGGGGTCGTGTGGGAAGTGGTGTTTCAGGGTTTAGGGCAATGCAGTGGTGTTCGGGCAGTGTGGGGGTCGTGCGGGGGTGGTGTTTCAGGTTTTAGGGCAGTGCAGTGGTGTTCGGGCAGTGTAGGGGTCATGCTGGGGGTAGTGTTTCAGGGTTTAGGGCAGAGCAGTGGTGGTTGAGCAGTGTAGGGGGTCGTGCTGGGGGTATTGTTTTAGGGTTTAGGGCAGAGCAGTGGTGTTCCGGCAGTGTAGGGGGTCGTGTGGGGGTTATTTTTTCAGGGTTTAGGGCAGTGCAGTGGTGTTTGGGCAGTGTAGGGGGATGTGCAGGGAGTGCTGTTTCAGGGTAGTGCAGTGGTGTTCTGGGCAGTGTATGGGCTCTTGCTGGGGGTGGTGTTTCAGGGTTTAGTGCAGTGGTGTACGGGCAGTGTAGGGGGTCTTGCTGGGGGTGGTGTTTCAGGGTTTAGGGCAGAGGTGTTCGGGCAGAGTAGGGGGTCGTGCTGGGGTTGGTGTTTACGGTTTAGGGCAGTGCAGTGGTGTTCGGGCAGTGTAGGGGGCCATGCAGGGGGTGGTGTTTCAGGGTTTAGGGCAGTACAGTGGTGTTCGGGCAGTGTAAGGATTCGTGCTGGGGGTGGTGTTTCAGGGTTTAGTGCAGTGGTGTATGGGCAGTGTAGGGGGTCGGGTGGCGGGTGGTGTTTCAGGGTTTAGGGCAGTGCAGTGGTGTTCGGGCAGTGTGGGGGGTCGTGCGGGGGTGGTGTTTCAGGTTTTAGGGCAGTGCAGTGGTGTTCGGGCAGTGTAGGGGTCATGCTGGGGGGAGTGTTTCAGGGTTTAGGGCAGAGCAGTGGTGGTTGAGCAGTGTAGGGGGTCGTGCTGGGGGTATTGTTTTAGGGTTTAGGGCAGAGCAGTGGTGTTCCGGCAGTGTAGGGGGTTGTGTGGGGGTTATTTTTTCAGGGTTTAGGGCAGTGCAGTGGTGTTTGGGCAGTGTAGGGGGATGTGCAGGGAGTGCTGTTTCAGGGTAGTGCAGTGGTGTTTCTGGACAGTGTATGGGCTCTTGCTGGGGGTGGTGTTTCAGGGTTTAGTGCAGTGGTGTACGGGCAGTGTAGGGGGTCTTGCTGGGGGTGGTGTTTCAGGGTTTAGGGCAGAGGTGTTCGGGCAGAGTAGGGGGTCGTGCTGGGGTTGGTGTTTACGGTTTAGGGCAGTGCAGTGCAGTGGTGTTCGGGCAGTGTAGAGGGCCATGCAGGGGGTGGTATTTCAGGGTTTAGGGTAGTGCAATGGTGTTCGGGCAGTGTATGGGCTCTTGCTGGGGGTGGTGTTACAGGGTTTAGTGCAGTGGTGTATGGGTAGTGTAGGGGGTCGGGCGGCATGTGGTGTTTCAGGGTTTAGGGCAGTGCAGTGGTGTTCGGGCAGTGTAGGGGGTCGTGCGGGGTTATTTTTTCAGGGTTTAGGGCAGTGCAGTGGTGTTTGGGCAGTGTAGGGTGGTTTTGTGCAGGGGTGCTGTTTCAGGGTTTAGGGTAGTGCAGTGGTGTTCGGGCAGTGTATGGGCTCTTGCTGGGGGTGGTGTTTCAGGGTTTAGTGCAGTGGTGTACGGGCAGTGTAGGGGGTCTTGCTGGGGGTGGTGTTTCAGGGTTTAGGGCAGAGGTGTTCGGGCAGAGTAGGGGGTCGTGCTGGGGGTGGTGTTTACGGTTTAGGGCAGTGCAGTGGTGTTCGGGCAGTGTAGGGGGACGTGCAGGGGGTGTTGTTTCAGGGTTTAGGGTAGTGCAGTGGTGTTCGGGCAGTGTATGGGCTCTTGCTGGGGGTGGTGTTTCAGGGTTTAGTGCATTGGTGTACGGGCAGTGTAGGGGGTCTTGCTGGGGTGGTGTTTCAGGGTGTATAGCAGAGGTGTTCGGGCAGTGTAGGGGGTCGGGCGGCGGGTGGTGTTTCAGGATTTAGGGCAGTGCAGTGGTGCTCGGGCACTGTAGGGGGCCGTGCTGTGGGTAGTGTTTCAGGATTTTGGGCTGTGCGGTGGTGTTCGGGCAGTGTAGGGGGACGCGCTGGGGGTAGTGTTTCAGAGTTTAGGGCAGAGCAGTGGTATTCAGGCAGTGTAGGTGGTAGTGCTGGGGGTAGTGTTTTTGGAGTTTAGGGCAGAGTAGTGGTGTTCAGGTAGAGTAGGGGGTCGTGCTGGGGGTGGTTTTTAGATTTTAAGGCAGTGCAGTGGTGTTCAGGCAGTGTAGGGGTCGTGCTGGGGTGGTGTTTCAGGGTTTAGGGCAGTGCAGTGAAGTTCGGGCAGTGTAGGGGGTCGTGCAGGGGGTGGTGTTTCAGGGTTTAGGGCAGTGCAGTGGTGTTCAGGCAGTGTTGAGGGTCTTGCTGGGGGTGATGTTTCAGGGTTTAGTGCAGTGGTATTCGGGCAGTTTAGGGGGTCTTGCTGGGAGTGGTGTTATAGGGTTTAGGGCAGTGGTGTTCGGGCAGTGTAAGGGTGTCTTGCTGGTGGTGGTGTTTCAGGAATTAGGGCAGCGCAGTGGTGTTTGGGTAGTGTAGGGGGTCTTGCTGGGGGTTGTGTTTCAGGGTTTAGGGCAGCGCAGTGGTGTTCGGGCAGTGTAGGGGGTCTTACTGGGGGAGGTGTTTCAGGGTGTAGGGGAGCGCAGTGGTGTCCGGGCAGTGTAGGGGGTCATGCTGGGGGTGGTGTTTCAGGGTTTAGGGCAGCGCAGTTGTGTTTGTGTACTGTAGGGGGTCATGCTGGGGTAATGTTTCAGGGTTTAGGGCAGAGCAGTGGTGTTTGGGTAGTGTATGGGGTCGTGCTGGGGGTGGTGTTTTAGGGTTTAAGGCAGTGCAGTGGTGTTCGGGTAGTATATGGGGTCGTGCTGGGGGGTGTTTTAGGGTTTAGGGCAGTGCAGTGGTGTGCGGGTACTGTAGGGTGTCATGCTGGGGGTGGTGTTTTAGGGTTTAGGGCAGTGCAGTGGTGTTTGGGCATGTAGGGAGTCATGCTGGGGGTGGTGTTTTAGGGTTTAGGGCAGTGCAGTGGTGTTTGGGCAATGTAGGGGGTCATGCTGGGGGTGGTGTTTTAGGGTTTAGTGCAGTGCAGTGGTGTTCGGGCAGTGTCAGGGGTCGTGCTGGGGTGGTGTTTCAGGGTTTAGGGCAGTGAAGTGATGTTCGGGCAGTGTAGGGGGTCATGCATGGGGTGGTGTTTCAGGGTTTTAGGCAGTACAGTGATGCTCGGGCAGTGTAGGGAGTCTTGCTGGGGGTGGTGTTTCAGGGTTTAGGGCAGTGGTGTTCGGGCAGGGTAGGGGGACTTGCTGGGGGTGGTGTTTCAGGGTTTAGGGCAGTGCAGTGGTGTTCGGGCAGTGTAGGGGGTCTTGCTGGGGGTGGTGTTTCAGGATTTAGGGCAGTGCAGTGCTATTTGGGCAGTGTAGGGGGTTGTGCGGTGGTGGTGTTTCAGGGTTTAGAGCAGTGCAGTGGTGTTTGGGTAGTGTAAGGGGGCGTGCTGGGGGGTGGTGTTTTAGGGTTTAGTGCAGTGCAGTAGTGTTTGGGTAGTGTATGGGGTCGTGCTGGGGTGGTGTTTTAGGATTTAGGGCTGTGCAGTCGTGTTCGGGTAGTGTATGGGGTCGTGCTGGGGGTGGTGTTTTAGGGTTTAAGGCAGTGCAGTGGTGTTCGGGTAGTATATGGGGTCGTGCTGGGGGGTGTTTTAGGGTTTAGGGCAGTGCAGTGGTGTGCGGGTACTGTAGGGTGTCGTGCTGGGGGTGGTGTTTTAGGGTTTAGGGCAGTGCAGTGGTGTTTGGGCATGTAGGGAGTCATGCTGGGGGTGGTGTTTTAGGGTTTAGTGCAGTGCAGTGGTGTTCGGGCAGTGTAGGGGGTCGTGCTGGGGTGGTGTTTTAGGGTTTAGGGCAGTGAAGTGGTGTTCGGGCAGTGTAGGTGGTCATGCAGGGGGTGGTGTTTCAGGGTTTAGGGCAGTGAAGTGGTGTTCGGGCAGTGTAGGGGTTCTTGCAGGGGGTGGTGTGTAAGGGTTTAGGGCAGTGGTGTTTCGGGCAGGGTAGGGGGACTTGCTGGGGGTGGTGTTTCAGGGTTTAGGGCAGTGGTGTTCGGGCAGTGTAGGGGGTCTTGCTGGGGGTGGTGTTTCTGGATTTAGGGCAGTGCAGTGCTTTTCGGGCAGTGTAGGGGGTCGTGCGGTGGTGGTGTTTCAGGGTTTAGGACAGTGCAGTGGTGTTCGGGCAGTGTAGTGGGACATGGGGGGTGTTGTTTCAGGGTTTAGGGCAGTGCAGTGGTGTTCGGGTAGTGTAGGGGGTCGTGCTGGGGTGGTGTTTTAGGATTTAGGGCTGTGCAGTGGTGTTCGGTTAGTGTATGGGGTCGTGCTGGGAGTGGTGTTTTATGGTTTAGGGCAGTGCAGTTGTGTTCGGGTAGTATATGGGGTCGTGCTGGGGGGTGTTTTAGGGTTTAGGGCAGTGCAGTGGTGTTCGGGCACTGTAGGGTGTCGTGCTGGGGGTGGTGTTTTAGGGTTTAGGGCAGTGCAGTGGTGTTTGGGCATGTAGGGGGTCATGCTGGGGGTGGTGTTTTAGGGTTTAGTGCAGTGCAGTGGTGTTCGGGCAGTGTAGGGGGTCGTGCTGGGGTGGTGTTTCTGGGTTTAGGGCAGTGAAGTGGTGTTCGGGCAGTGTAGGGGGCCATGAAGGGGGTGGTGTTTCAGGGTTTAGGGCAGTACAGTGGTGTTCAGGCAGTGTAAGGATTCGTGCTGGGGGTGGTGTTTCAGGGTTTAGTGCAGTGGTGTATGGGCAGTGTAGGGGGTCGTGTGGCGGGTGGTGTTTCAGGGTTTAGGGCAGTGCAGTGGTGTTCGGGCAGTGTGGGGGGTCGTGCGGGGGTGGTGTTTCAGGTTTTAGGGCAGTGCAGTGGTGTTCGGACAGTGTAGGGGTCATGCTGGGGGGAGTGTTTCAGGGTTTAGGGCAGAGCAGTGGTGGTTGAGCAGTGTAGGGGGTCGTGCTGGGGGTATTGTTTTAGGGTTTAGGGCAGAGCAGTGGTGTTCCGGCAGTGTAGGGGGCCGTGTGGGGGTTATTTTTTCAGGGTTTAGGGCAGTGCAGTGGTGTTTGGGCAGTGTAGGGGGATGTGCAGGGAGTGCTGTTTCAGGGTAGTGCAGTGGTGTTCTGGGCAGTGTATGGGCTCTTGCTGGGGGTGGTGTTTCAGGGTTTAGTGCAGTGGTGTACGGGCAGTGTAGGGGGTCTTGCTGGGGGTGGTGTTTCAGGGTTTAGGGCAGAGGTGTTCGGGCAGAGTAGGGGGTCGTGCTGGGGTTGGTGTTTACAGTTTAGGGCAGTGCAGTGGTGTTCGGGCAGTGTAGAGGGCCATGCAGGGGGTGGTGTTTCAGGGTTTAGGGTAGTGCAATGGTGTTCGGGCAGTGTATGGCTCTTGCTGGGGGTGGTGTTACAGGGTTTAGTGCAGTGGTGTATGGGTAGTGTAGGGGGTCGGGCGGCGTGTGGTGTTTCAGGGTTTAGGGCAGTGCAGTGGTGTTCGGGCAGTGTAGGGGGTCGTGCGGGGTTATTTTTTCAGGGTTTAGGGCAGTGCAGTGGTGTTTGGGCAGTGTGGGGTGGTTTTGTGCAGGGGTGCTGTTTCAGGGTTTAGGGTAGTGCAGTGGTGTTCGGGCAGTGTATGGGCTCTTGCTGGGGGTGGTGTTTCAGGGTTTAGTGCAGTGGTGTACGGGCAGTGTAGGGGGTCTTGCTGGGGGTGGTGTTTCAGGGTTTAGGGCAGAGGTGTTCGGGCAGAGTAGGGGGTCGTGCTGGGGGTGGTGTTTACGGTTTAGGGCAGTGCAGTGGTGTTCGGGCAGTGTAGGGGGACGTGCAGGGGGTGTTGTTTCAGGGTTTAGGGTAGTGCAGTGGTGTTCGGGCAGTGTATGGGCTCTTGCTGGGGGTGGTGTTTCAGGGTTTAGTGCAGTGGTGTACGGGCAGTGTAGGGGGTCTTGCTGGGGTGGTGTTTCAGGGTGTAGGGCAGAGGTGTTCGGGCAGTGTAGGGGGTCGGGCGGCGGGTGGTGTTTCAGGATTTAGGGCAGTGCGGTGGTGTTCGGGCAGTGTAGGGGGACGCGCTGGGGGTAGTGTTTCAGAGTTTAGGGCAGAGCAGTGGTATTCAGGCAGTGTAGGTGGTAGTGCTGGGGGTAGTGTTTTTGGAGTTTAGGGCAGAGTAGTGGTGTTCAGGTAGAGTAGGGGGTCGTGCTGGGGGTGTTTTTTAGATTTTAAGGCAGTGCAGTCGTGTTCAGGCAGTGTAGGGGTCGTGCTGGGGTGGTGTTTCAGGGTTTAGGGCAGTGCAGTGAAGTTCGGGCAGTGTAGGGGGTCGTGCAGGGGGTGGTGTTTCAGGGTTTAGGGCAGTGCAGTGGTGTTCAGGCAGTGTTGAGGGTCTTGCTGGGGGTGATGTTTCAGGGTTTAGTGCAGTGGTATTCGGGCAGTTTAGGGGGTCTTGCTGGGAGTGGTGTTATAGGGTTTAGGGCAGTGGTGTTCGGGCAGTGTAAGGGTGTCTTGCTGGTGGTGGTGTTTCAGGAATTAGGGCAGCGCAGTGGTGTTTGGGTAGTGTAGGGGGTCTTGCTGGGGGTTGTGTTTCAGGGTTTAGGGCAGCGCAGTGGTGTTCGGGCAGTGTAGGGGGTCTTACTGGGGGAGGTGTTTCAGGGTGTAGGGCAGCGCAGTGGTGTCCGGGCAGTGTAGGGGGTCATGCTGGGGGTGGTGTTTCAGGGTTTAGGGCAGCGCTGTTGTGTTTGTGTACTGTAGGGGGTCATGCTGGGGTAATGTTTCAGGGTTTAGGGCAGAGCAGTGGTGTTTGGGTAGTGTATGGGGTCGTGCTGGGGGTGGTGTTTTAGGGTTTAAGGCAGTGCAGTGGTGTTCGGGTAGTATATGGGGTCGTGCTGGGGGGTGTTTTAGGGTTTAGGGCAGTGCAGTGGTGTGCGGGTACTGTAGGGTGTCATGCTGGGGGTGGTGTTTTAGGGTTTAGGGCAGTGCAGTGGTGTTTGGGCATGTAGGGAGTCATGCTGGGGGGGGTGTTTTAGTGTTTAGGGCAGTGCAGTGGTGTTTGGGCAGTGTAGGGGGTCATGCTGGGGGTGGTGTTTTAGGGTTTAGTGCAGTGCAGTGGTGTTCGGGCAGTGTCAGGGGTCGTGCTGGGGTGGTGTTTCAGGGTTTAGGGCAGTGAAGTGATGTTCGGGCAGTGTAGGGGGTCAAGCAGGGGGTGGTGTTTCAGGGTTTTAGGCAGTACAGTGGTGCTCGGGCAGTGTAGGGAGTCTTGCTGGGGGTGGTGTTTCAGGGTTTAGGGCAGTGGTGTTCGGGCAGGGTAGGGGGACTTGCTGGGGGTGGTGTTTCAGGGTTTAGGGCAGTGCAGTGGTGTTCGGGCAGTGTAGGGGGTCTTGCTGGGGGTGGTGTTTCAGGATTTAGGGCAGTGCAGTGCTATTTGGGCAGTGTAGGGGGTTGTGCGGTGGTGGTGTTTCAGGGTTTAGAGCAGTGCAGTGGTGTTTGGGTAGTGTAAGGGGGGCGTGCTGGGGGGTGGTGTTTTAGGGTTTAGTGCAGTGCAGTAGTGTTTGGGTAGTGTATGGGGTCGTGCTGGGGTGGTGTTTTAGGATTTAGGGCTGTGCAGTCGTGTTCGGGTAGTGTATGGGGTCGTGCTGGGGGTGGTGTTTTAGGGTTTAAGGCAGTGCAGTGGTGTTCGGGTAGTATATGGGGTCGTGCTGGGGGTTGTTTTAGGGTTTAGGGCAGTGCAGTGGTGTGCGGGTACTGTAGGGTGTCGTGCTGGGGGTGGTGTTTTAGGGTTTAGGGCAGTGCAGTGGTGTTTGGGCATGTAGGGAGTCATGCTGGGGGTGGTGTTTTAGGGTTTAGTGCAGTGCAGTGGTGTTCGGGCAGTGTAGGGGGTCGTGCTGGGGTGGTGTTTTAGGGTTTAGGGCAGTGAAGTGGTGTTCGGGCAGTGTAGGTGGTCATGCAGGGGGTGGTGTTTCAGGGTTTAGGGCAGTGAAGTGGTGTTCGGGCAGTGTAGGGGTTCTTGCAGGGGGTAGTGTGTAAGGGTTTAGGGCAGTGGTGATTCGGGCAGGGTAGGGGGACTTGCTGGGGGTGGTGTTTCAGGGTTTAGGGCAGTGGTGTTCGGGCAGTGTAGGGGGTCTTGCTGGGGGTGGTGTTTCTGGATTTAGGGCAGTGCAGTGCTTTTCGGGCAGTGTAGGGGGTCGTGCGGTGGCGGTGTTTCAGGGTTTAGGACAGTGCAGTGGTGTTCGGGCAGTGTAGTGGGACATGGGGGGTGTTGTTTCAGGGTTTAGGGCAGTGCAGTGGTGTTCGGGTAGTGTAGGGGGTCGTGCTGGGGTGGTGTTTTAGGATTTAGGGCTGTGCAGTGGTGTTCGGGTAGTGTATGGGGTCGTGCTGGAAGTGGTGTTTTATGGTTTAGGGCAGTGCAGTTGTGTTCGGGTAGTATATGGGGTCGTGCTGGGGGGTGTTTTAGGGTTTAGGGCAGTGCAGTGGTGTTCGGGCACTGTAGGGTGTCGTGCTGGGGGTGGTGTTTTAGGGTTTAGGGCAGTGCAGTGGTGTTTGGGCATGTAGGGGGTCATGTTGGGGGTGGTGTTTTAGGGTTTAGTGCAGTGCAGTGGTGTTCGGGCAGTGTAGGGGGTCGTGCTGGGGTGGTGTTTCTGGGTTTAGGGCAGTGAAGTGGTGTTCGGGCAGTGTAGGGGGTCATGCAGGGGGTGGTGTTTCAGGGTTTAGGGCAGTGCAGTGGTGCTCGGGCAGTGTAGGGGGTCTTGCTGGGGGTGGTGTGTCAGGGTTTATGGCAGTGGTGTTCGGGCAGGGTAGGGGGACTTGCTGGGGGTGGTGTTTCAGGGTTCAGGGCACTGGTGTTCGGGCAGTGTAGGGGGTCTTGCTGGGGGCGGTGTTTCAGGGTTTAGGGCAGTGCAGTGGTGTTTGGGTAGTGTAGGGGGTCGTGTGGGTGGTGGTGTTTCAGGGTTTAGGGCAGTGCAGTGGTGATCGGGCAGTGTGGGGGGTCATGCGGGTGGGTGGTGTTTTAGGGTTTTGGGCAGTGCAGTGGTGTTCGGGCAGTGTAGGGGGTCATGCAGGGGGTGGTGTTTCAGGGTTAAGGACAGTGCAGTGGTGTTCGGGCAGTGTGGGGGTCTTGCTGGTGTTGTGTTTCATTTCATGATTTAGGGCAGTGGTGTTCGGGCAGTGTAGGGGGTCTTGTTGGGGTGGTGTTTCAGTGTTCAGGGCAGTGCAGTGGTGTTCGGGCAGTGTAGGGGGTCTTGCTGGGGGTGGTGTTTTAGGGTTTAGGGCAGTGCAGTGGTCTTTGGGCAGTGTAGGGGTCGTTTGGGGGTGGTGTTTCAGGAATTAGGGAAGTGCAGTGGTGTTCGGGTTGTGTAGGGGGTCGTGTTGTGGGTGATGTTTCAGGGTTTAGGGCAGTGCAGTGGTGTTTGGGCAGTGTAGGGGGTCGCACTGGGGGTGTTGTTTCAGGGTTTTGGGCAGTGCTGTGTTGTTCGAGCAGTGTAGTGGGATGCGCTGGGGGTAGTGTTTCAGAGTTTAGGGCAGAGCAGTCGTGTTCAGGCAGTGTAGCGGGTCATGCTGAGGGTAGTGTTTTAGGGGTTAGGACAGAGTAGTGGTGTTTGGGTAGAGTAGGGGGTCATGCTGGTGGTGGTGTTTAGGGTTTAAGGCAGTGCAGTGGTGTTCAGGCAGTATAGGGGGTCATGCTGGGGTGGTGTTTCAGGGTTTAGGGCAGTGCAGGGTTGTTCGGGCACTGTAGGGGGTCGTGCAGGGGGTGGTGTTTCAGGGTTTAGGGCAGTGCAGTGTTGTTCAGGCAGTGTAGAGGGTCTTGCTGTGGGTGGTGTTTCAGGGTTTAGGGCAGTGGTGTTCAGGCAGTTTAGGGGGTCTTGCTGGGGGTGGTGTTTCAGGGTTTAGGGCAGTGGTGTTCGGGCAGTGTAAGGGGGTCTTGCTGGGGGTTGTGTTTCAGGGTTTAGGGCAGCGCAGTGGTGTTCAGGCAGAGTAGGGGGTCGTGCTGGGGGTGCTTTTTCAGGGTTTAGGGGAGCACAGTGGTGTTCGGGCAGTGTAGGGGGTCTTGCTGGGGGTGGTGTTTCAGGGTTTAAGGCAGCGCAGTGGTCTTTGTGTACTGTAGGGGGTCGTGCTGGGGTAATGTTTCAGGGTTTAGGGCAGAGCAGTGGTGTTTGGCTAGTGTAAGGGGGCAAGCTGGGGGTGGTGTTTTAGGGTTTAGGGCAATGCAATGGTGTTTGGGTAGTGAATGGGGTCGTTCTGGGGGTGGTGCTTTAGGATTTAGGGCAGTGCAGTGGTGTTCGGGTAGTGTATGGAGTTGTGCTGGGGGTGGTGTTTTAGGGTTTACAGCAGTAAAGTGCTGTTCGGGTAGTATATGGTGTCGTGCTGGGGGTGGTGTTTTAGGGTTTAGGGCAGTGCAGTGGTGTTCGGGCACTGTAGGGTGTCGTGCTGGGGGTGGTGTTTTAGGGGTTAGGGCAGTGGTGTTCGGGTAGTATATGGGGTTGTGCGGGGGTAGTGTTTTAGGGTTTAGGGCAGTGCAGTGGTGTTCGGGCAGTGTTGGGGGTCGTGCAGGGTTGTGTTTCAGGGTTTAGGGCAGTGCAGTGGTGTTCGGGTAGTGTAGGGGGTCGAGCTGTGGCTGATGTTTCAGGGTTTAGGGCACTGCAGTAGTGTTCGGGCAGTGTAGGGCGTCGCGTTGGGGGTATTGTTTCAGGGTTTTGGGCAGTGCAGTGTTGTTCGGGCAGTGTAGGGGGACGCACTGGGGGTAGTGTTTCAGAGTTTAGGGCAGAGCAGTGGTGTTCAGGCAGTGTAGGGGGTCATGCTGGGGGTAGTGTTTTAGGGTTTAGGGCAGAGTAGTGGTGTTTGGGTAGAGTAGGGGGTTGTGCTGGGGGTGTTGTTTCAGGGTTTAGGGCAGTGCAGTGCTTTTCGGGCAGTGTAAGGGGTCGTGCAGTGTTGGTGTTTCAGGGTTTAGGGCAGTGCAGTGGTGTTCGGGCAGCGTACCGGGACGTGGGGGGGGGTGTTGTTTCAGGGTTTAGGGCAGTGCAGTGGTGTTCGGGTAGTGTAGGGGGTCGTGCGGGTGGTGGTGTTTCAGGGTTTAGGGCAGTGCAGTGGTGACCGGGCAGTGTGGGGGTCGTGCGGGTGGGTGGTGTTTCAGGGTTTAGGGTAGTGCAGTGGTGTTTGGGCAGTGTGGGGGGTCATGCAGGGGGTGGTGCTTCAGGGTTAAGGACAGTGCAGTGGTGTTCGGGCAGTGTGGGGGGTCTTGCTGGGGTTGTGTTTCAGGGTTTAGGGCAGTGGTGTTCGGGCAGTGTAGGGGGTCTTGCTGGGGGTGGTGTTTCAGGGTTTAGGGCACTGCAGTGGTGTTCGGGCAGTGTAGGGTGTCTTGCTGGGGGTGGTGTTTCAGGGTTTAGGGCAGTGCAGTGGTGTTCGGGCAGTGTAGGGGGCCATGCAGGGGGGTGTTTCAGGTTTTAGGGCAGTGCAGTGGTGTTCGGGCAGTGTAGGGGGTCATGCGGGGGTGGTGTTTTAGGGTTTAGAGCAGTGCAGTGGTGTTCGGGCAGTGTAGGGGGTCGTGCAGGGGTGGTGTTTCAGAGTTTAGGGCAGTGCAGTGGTGTTCGGGTAGTGTAGGGGGTCGTGCTGTGGCTCATGTTTCAGGGTTTAGGGCAGTGCAGTGGTGTTCGGGCAGTGTAGGGGGTCGCGCTGGGGGTATTGTTTTAGGGTTTTGGGCAGTGCTGTGTTGTTCAGGCAGTGTAGGGGGACGCACTGGGGGTAGTGTTTCAGAGTTTAGGGCAGAGCAGTGGTGTTCAGGCAGTGTAGGGGGTCATGCTGGGGGTAGTGTTTTAGGGTTTAGGGCAGAGTAGTGGTGTTTGGGTAGTGTAGGGGGTCGTGCGGGTGGTGGTGTTTCAGGGTTTAGGGCAGTGCAGTGGTGTTCGGGCAGTGTGGGGGGTCATGCGGGTGGGTGGTGTTTCAGGGTTTAGGGCAGTGCAGTGGTGTTCGGGCAGTGTAGGGGGTCTTGCTGGGGGTGGTGTTTCAGGGTTTAGGGCAGTGCAGTGGTGTTCGGGCAGGGTAGGGGTTGTTTGGCAGTGGTGTTTCAGGATTTAGGGCAGTGGTGTTCGGGCAGTGTAGGGGGTCATGCAGGGGGGTTTTCAGGATTTAGGGCAGTGCAGTGGTTTTCGGGCAGTGTAGGGGGTCGTGTGGGGGTGGTGTTTTAGGGTTTAGGGCAGTGCAGTGGTGTTTGGGCAGTGTAGGGGGTCATGCGGGGGTGGTGTTTCAGGTTTTAGGGCAGTGCAGTGTTGTTCGGGTAGTGTAGGGGGTCGTGCTGTGGCTGATGTTTCAGGGTTTAGGGCAGTGCAGTGGTGTTTGGGCAGTGTAGGGGGTCGCGCTGGGGTTATTGTTTCAGGGTTTTGGGCAGTGCTGTGTTGTTCGGGCAGTGTAGGGGGATGCGCTGGGGGTAGTGTTTCAGAGTTTAGGGCAGAGCAGTGGTGTTCAGGCAGTGTAGGGGGTCATGCTGGGCTGTAGTGTTTTAGGGGTTAGCGCAGAGTAGTGGTGTTTGGGTAGAGTAGGGGGTCATGCTGGGTGTGGTGTTTAGGGTTTAGGGCAGTGCAGTGGTGTTCAGGCAGTGTAGGGGGTCATGCTGGGGTGGTGTTTCAGGGTTTAGGGCAGTGCAGGGGTGTTCGGGCAGTGTAGGGGGTCGTGCAGGGGGTGGTGTTTCAGGGTTTAGGGCAGTGCAGTGTTGTTCAGGCAGTGTAGAGGGTCTTCCTTGGGGTGGTGTTTCAGGGTTTAGTGCAGTGGTATTCGGGCTGTGTAGGGGGTCTTCCTGGGGTGGTGTTTCAGGGTTTAGGGCAGTGATGTTCGGGCAGTGTAGGGGGGCTTGCTGGGGGTGGTGTTTCAGGGTTTAGGGCAGTGGTGTTCAGGCAGTGTAGGGGGTCTTGCTGGGGCTGGGGTTTCAGGGTTTAGGGCAGTGGTGTTCGGGCAGTGTAAGGGGGTCTTGCTGGGGGTTGTGTTTCAGGGTTTAGGGCAGCACAGTAGTGTTCAGGCAGAGTAGGGGGTCTTGCTGGGGGTGCTGGTTCAGGATTTAGGGCAGCACAGTGGCGTTCAGGCAGTGTAGGGGGTCTTGCTGGGGGTGGTGTTTCATGGTTTAAGGCAGCGCAGTGGTGTTTGTGTACTGTACGGGGTCGTGCTGTGGTAATGTTTCAGGGTTTAGGGCAGAGCAGTGGTGTTTGGCTAGTGTAAGGGGGCATGCTGGGGTGGAGTTTTAGGGTTTAGGGCAATGCAGTGGTGTTTGGGTAGTGTATGGGGTCGTGCTGGGGGTGGTGCTTTAGGATTTAGGGCAGTGCAGTGGTGTTCGGGTAGTGTATGGGGTCATGCTGGGGGTGGGGTTTTAGGGTTTAGAGCAGTGCAGTGGTGTTCGGATATTATATGAGGTCGTGCTGGGGGTGGAGTTTTAGGGTTTAGGGCAGTGCAGTGGTGTTCGGGCACTGTAGGGTGTCGCGCTGGGGGTGGTGTTTTAGGGTTTAGGGCAGTGCAGTGGTGTTCGGGATTTGTAGGGTGTCATGCTGGGGGTGGTGTTTCAGGGTTTAGGGCAGTGAAGTGGTGTTCGGGCAGTGTAGGGGGTCATGCAGGGGGTGGTATTTCAGGTTTTAGGGCAGTGCAGTGGTGCTCGGGCAGTGTAGGGTGTCTTGCTGGGGGTGGTGTTTCAGGGTTTAGGGCAGTGGTGTTCAGACAGTGTAGGGGGTCTTGCTGGGGGTGGTGTTTCAGGGTTTAGGGCAGTGGTGTTCGGGTAGTGTAAAGGGGTCTTGCTGGGGGTTGTGTTTCAGGGTTTAGGGCAGCACGGTGGTGTTCAGGCAGAGTAGGGGGTCTTGCTGGGGCTGCTGGTTCAGGGTTTAGGGCAGCGCAGTGGTGTTCAGGCAGTGTAGGGGGTATTGCTGGGGGTAGTGTTTCAGGGTTTAGGGCAGTGTAGTGGTGATCGGGCAGAGTGGGGGGTCGTGCGGGTGGGTGGTGTTTCAGGGTTTAGGGCAGTGCAGTGGTGTTTTGGCAGTGTAGGGGGTCATGTAGGATGTGGTGCTTCAGGGTCAAGGATAGTGCAGTGGTGTTCGGGCAATGTGGGGGGTCTTGCTGGGGTTGTGTTTCAGGGTTTAGGGCAGTGGTGTTCAGGCAGTGTAGGGGGTCTTTCTGGGGGTGGGGTTTCAGGGTTTAGGGCAGTGCAGTGGTGTTTGGGCAGTGTAGGGTGTCTTGCTGGGGGTGGTGTTTCAGGGTTTAGGGCAGTGCAGTGGTGTTCGGGCAGTGTAGGGGGTCACGCTTGGGGTATTGTTTCAGGGTTTTGGGCAGTGCTGTGTTGTTCGGGCAGTGTAGGGGGAAGCGCTGGGGGTAGTGTTCCAGAGTTTAGGGCAGGGCAGTGATGTTCAGACAGTGTAGGGGGTCATGCTAGGGGTAGTGTTTTAGGGTTTAGGGCAGAGTAGTGGTGTTTGGGCAGTGTAGGGGGTCTTGCTGGGGGTGGTGTTTCAGGGTTTAGGGCAGTGCAGTGGTGTTCGGGCAGTGTAGGGGGTCTTGCTGGGGGTGGTGTTTCAGGGTTTAGGGCAGTGCAGTGGTGTTCGGGCAGTGTAGGGGGTTGTTTGGGGGTGGTGTTTCAGGATTTAGGTAGTGCAGTGGTGTTCAGGCAGTGTAGGGGGTCATGCGGGGGTGGTGTTTTAGGGTTTAGGGCAGTGCAGTGGTGTTTGGGTAGTGTACGGGGGCGTGCTGGGGGTGGTGTTTTAGGGTTTAGGGCAGTGCAGTGGTGTTTGGGTAGGTTAAGGGAGCGTGCGGGGGGAGGTGTTTTAGGGTTTAGTGCAGTGCAGTGGTGTTCGGGTAGTGTATGGGGTCATGCTGGGTGTGGTGTTTTAGGGTTTAGGGCAGTGCAGTGGTGTTCGGGTAGTATATGGGGTTGTGCTGGGGGTGGTGTTTTAGGGTTTAGGGCAGTGCCGTGGTGTTCGGGCACTGTAGGGTGTCGTGCTGGGGGTGGTGTTTTAGGGTTTAGAGCAGTGCAGTGGTGTTTGGGCATGTGGGGGTCATGCTGGGAGTCGTGTTTTAGGGTTTAGTGCTGTGCAGTGGTGTTCGGGCAGTGTAGGGGGTCGTGCTGGGGTGGTGTTTCAGGGTTTAGGGCAGTGAAGTGGTGTTCGGGCAGTGTAGGGGGTCATGCAGGGGGTAGTGTTTCAGCGTTTAGGGCAGTGCAGTGGTGCTCGGGCAGTGTAGGGGGTCTTGCTGGGGGTCGTGTGGCAGGGTTTTGGGCAGTTGTGTTCGGGCATGGTAGGGGGACTTGCTGGGGGTGGTGATTCAGGGTTTAGGGCAGTGGTGTTCGGGCAGTGTAGGGGGTCTTGCTGGGGGTGGTTTTCAGGATTTAGGGCAGTGCAGTGGTGTTCAGGCAGTGTAGGGGGTCATGCTGGGGTGGTGTTTTATGGTTTAGGGCAGTGCAGGGGTGTTCGGGCAGTGTAGGGGGTCGTGCAGGGGGGGTGTTTCAGGGTTTAGGGCAGTGCAGTGTTGTTTGGGCAGTGTAGAGGGTCTTGCTGGGGGTGGTGTTTCAGGGTTTAGTGCAGTGGTATTCGGGCAGTGTAGTGAGTTTTTCTGGGGGTGTTGTTTCAGGGTTTAGGGCAGTGGTGTTCGGGCAGTGTAGGGGGTCTTGCTGGAGGTGGTGTTTCAGGGTTTACGGCAGTGGTGTTTGGGCAGTGTAAGGGGGTCTTGCTGGGGGTTGTGTTTCAGGGTTTAGGGCAGCGCAGTGGTGTTCAGGCAGAGTAGGAGGTCTTGCTGGGGGTGCTGTTTCAGGGTTTAGGGCAGCACAGTGGTGTTCGGGCAGTGTAGGGGGTCTTGCTGGGGGTGGTGTTTCAGGGTTTAGGGCAGCGCAGTGGTGTTTGTGTACTGTAGGGGGTCGTGCTGGGGTAATGTTTCAGGGTTTAGGGCAGAGCAGTGGTGTTTGGGTTGAGTAAGGGGGCGTGCTGGGGGTGGTGCTTTAGGGTTTAGGGCAGTGCAGTGGTGTTTGGGTAGTGTATGGGGTCGTGCTGGGTGTGGTGCTTTAGGATTTAGGGCAGTGCAGTGGTGTTCGGGTAGTGTATGGGGACGTGCTGGGGGTGGTGTTTTAGGGTTTAGGGCAGTGCAGTGGTGTTCGGGCACTGTAGGGTGTCGTGCTGGGGGTGGTGTTTTAGGGTTTAGAGCAGTGCAGTGGTGTTTGGGCATGTGGGGGTCATGCTGGGGGTCGTGTTTTAGGGTTTAGTGCAGTGCAGTGGTGTTCGGGCAGTGTAGGGGGTCGTGCTGGGGTGGTGTTTCAGGGTTTAGGGCAGTGAAGTGGTGTTCGTGCAGTGTAGGGGGTCATGCAGGGGGTAGTGTTTCAGGGTTTAGGGCAGTGCAGTGGTGTTCGGGTAGTGTATGGGGTCATGATGGGGGTGGTGTTTTAGGGTTTAGGGCAGTGCAGTGGTGTTCGGGTAGTATATGGGGTTGTGCTGGGGGTGGTGTTTTAGGGTTTAGGGCAGTGCAGTGGTGTTCGGGCACTGTAGGGTGTCGTGCTGGGGGTGGTGTTTTAGGGTTTAGAGCAGTGCAGTGGTGTTTGGGCATGTGGGGGTCATGCTGGGGGTCGTGTTTGAGGGTTTAGTGCTGTGCAGTGGTGTTCGGGCAGTGTAGGGCGTCATGCAGGGGGTAGTGTTTCAGGGTTTAGGGCAGTGCAGTGGTGCTTGGGCAGTGTAGGGGGTCTTGCTGGGGGTCGTGTGGCAGGGTTTTGGGCAGTTGTGTTCAGGCAGGGTAGGGGGACTTGCTGGGGGTGGTGATTCAGGGTTTAGGGCAGTGGTGTTCGGGCAGTGTAGGGGGTCTTGCTGGGGGTGGTTTTCAGGATTTAGGTTAGTGCAGTGGTGTTCAGGCAGTGTAGGGGGTCGTGCTGGGGTGGTGTTTCAGGGTTTAGGGCAGTGCAGGGGTGTTCGGGCAGTGTAGGGGGTCGTGCGGGGGGGTTGTCAGGGTTTAGGGCAGTGCAGTGTTGTTTGGGCAGTGTAGAGGGTCTTGCTGGGGGTGGTATTTCAGGGTTTAGTGCAGTGGTATTCGGGCAGTGTAGTGGGTCTTCCTGGGGGTGTTGTTTCAGGGTTTAGGGCAGTGGTGTTCGGGCAGTGGAGGGGGTCTTACTGGGAGTGGTGTTTCAGGGTTTACGGCAGTGGAGTTTGGGCAGTGTAAGGGGGTCTTGCTGGGGGTTGTGTTTCAGGGTTTAGGGCAGCGCAGTGGTGTTCGGGCAGTGTAGGGGGTCTTGCTGGGGGTGCTGTTTCAGGGTTTAGGGCAGCGCAGTGGTGTTTGTGTACTGTAGGGGGTCGTGCTGGGGTAATGTTTCAGGGTTTAGGGCAGAGCAGTGGTGTTTGGGTAGTGTAAGGGGGCATGCTGGGGGTGGTGTTTTAGGGTTTAAGGGCAGTGCAGTGGTGTTTGGGTAGTGTATGGGGTCGTGCTGGGTGTGGTGCTTTAGGATTTAGGGCAGTGCAGTGGTGTTCGGGTAGTGTATGGGGACATGCTGGGGGTGGTGTTTTAGGGTTTAGAGCAGTGCAGTGGTGTTCGGGTAGTATATGGGGTCGTGCAGGAGGTGGTGTTTTAGGGTTTAGGGCAGTGCAGTGGTGTTTGGGCAGTGTGGAGGGTCATGCAGGGGGTGGTGTTTCAGGGTTTAGGGCAGTGCGGTGGTGTTCGGGCAGTGTGGGGGTCTTGCTGGGGGTGGTGTTTCAGGATATATGGCAGTGGTGTTCGGGCAGTGTAGGGGGTCTTGCTGGGGGTGGTGTTTCAGGCTTTAGGGCAGTGTTCCGGCATTGTAGGGGGTCTTGCTTGGGGTGGTGTTTCAGGGTTTAGGGCAGTGCAGTGGTGTTCGGGCAGTGTAGGGGGTCATGCAAGGGGTGGTGTTTCAGGGTTAAGGACAGTGCAGTGGTGGTCAGGCAGTGTGGGGGGGTCTTGCTGGGGTTGTGTTTCAGGGTTTAGGGCAGTGCAGTGGTGTTCGGGCAATGTAGGGGTCATTTAGGGGTGGTGTTTCAGGATTTAGGGCAGTGCAGTGGTGTTTGGGCAGTGTAGGGCATCATGCAGGGGGGGTGTTTCAGGACTTAGGGAAGTGCAGTGGTTTTCGGGCAGTGTAGGGGGTCGTGCGGGGTGGTGTTTTAGGGTTTAGTGCAGTGGTGTTTGGGCAGTGTAGGGGGTCGTGCGGGGGTGGTGTTTAAGGGTTTAGGGCAGTGCAGTGGTGTTCGGGTAGTGTAGGGCATCGTGCTGTGGCTGATGTATCAGGGTTTAGGGCAGTGCAGTGGTGTTCGGGCAGTGTAGGGGGTCACGCTGGGGGTATTGTTTCAGGGTTTAGGGCAGTGTTGTGTTGTTCTGGCAGTGTAGCGGGACGCACTGGGGTAGTGTTTCAGAGTTTAGGGCAGAGCAGTGGTGTTCAGGCAGTGTAGAGGGTCAGGCTGGGGGTAGTGTTTTAGGGGTTAGGGCAGATTAGTGGTGTTTGGGTAGAGTAGGGGGTCATGCTGGGGGTGGTGTTTAGGGTTTAGGGCAGTGCAGTGGTGTTCAGGCAGTGTAGGGGGTCATGCTGGGGTGGTGTTTCAGGGTTTAGAGCAGTGCAGGGGTGTTCGGGCAGTGTAGGGGTTCGTGCAGGGGGGCTGTGTCAGGGTTTAGGGCAGTGCAGTGTTGTTTGGGCAGTGTAGAGGGTCTTGCTGGGGGTGGTGTTTCAGGGTTTAGTGCAGTGGTATTCGGGCAGTGTAGTGGGTCTTCCTGGGGGTGTTGTTTCAGGGTTTAGGGCAGTGGTGTTCGGGCAGTGTAGGGGGTCTTACTGGGAGTGGTGTTTCAGGGTTTACGGCAGTGGAGTTTGGGCAGTGTAAGGGGGTCTTGCTGGGGGTTGTGTTTCAGGGTTTAGGGCAGCGCAGTGGTGTTCGGGCAGTGTAGGGGGTCTTGCTGGGGGTGCTGTTTCAGGGTTTAGGGCAGCGCAGTGGTGTTTGTGTACTGTAGGGGGTCGTGCTGGGGTAATGTTTCAGGGTTTAGGGCAGAGCAGTGGTGTTTGGGTAGTGTAAGGGGGCATTCTGGGGGTGGTGTTTTAGGGTTTAGGGCAGTGCAGTGGTGTTTGGGTAGTGTATGGGGTCGTGCTGGGTGTGGTGCTTTAGGATTTAGGGCAGTGCAGTGGTGTTCGGGTAGTGTATGGGGACATGCTGGGGGTGGTGTTTTAGGGTTTAGAGCAGTGCAGTGGTGTTCGGGTAGTATATGGGGTCGTGCAGGAGGTGGTGTTTTAGGGTTTAGGGCAGTGCAGTGGTGTTTGGGCAGTGTGGAGGGTCATGCAGGGGGTGGTGTTTCAGGGTTTAGGGCAGTGCGGTGGTGTTCGGGCAGTGTGGGGGGTCTTGCTGGGGGTGGTGTTTCAGGATATATGGCAGTGGTGTTCGGACAGTGTAGGGGGTCTTGCTGGGGGTGGTGTTTCAGGCTTTAGGGCAGTGTTCCGGCATTGTAGGGGGTCTTGCTTGGGGTGGTGTTTCAGGGTTTAGGGCAGTGCAGTGGTGTTCGGGCAGTGTAGGGGGTCATGCAAGGGGTGGTGTTTCAGGGTTAAGGACAGTGCAGTGGTGGTCAGGCAGTGTGGGGGGGTCTTGCTGGGGTTGTGTTTCAGGGTTTAGGGCAGTGCAGTGGTGTTCGGGCAATGTAGGGGTCATTTAGGGGTGGTGTTTCAGGGTTTAGGGCAGAGCAGTGGTGTTTGGGTAGTGTAAGGGGGCATTCTGGGGGTGGTGTTTTAGGGTTTAGGGCAGTGCAGTGGTGTTTGGGTAGTGTATGGGGTCGTGCTGGGTGTGGTGCTTTAGGATTTAGGGCAGTGCAGTGGTGTTCGGGTAGTGTATGGGGACATGCTGGGGGTGGTGTTTTAGGGTTTAGAGCAGTGCAGTGGTGTTCGGGTAGTATATGGGGTCGTGCAGGAGGTGGTGTTTTAGGGTTTAGGGCAGTGCAGTGGTGTTTGGGCAGTGTGGAGGGTCATGCAGGGGGTGGTGTTTCAGGGTTTAGGGCAGTGCGGTGGTGTTCGGGCAGTGTGGGGGGTCTTGCTGGGGGTGGTGTTTCAGGATATATGGCAGTGGTGTTCGGACAGTGTAGGGGGTCTTGCTGGGGGTGGTGTTTCAGGCTTTAGGGCAGTGTTCCGGCATTGTAGGGGGTCTTGCTTGGGGTGGTGTTTCAGGGTTTAGGGCAGTGCAGTGGTGTTCGGGCAGTGTAGGGGGTCATGCAAGGGGTGGTGTTTCAGGGTTAAGGACAGTGCAGTGGTGGTCAGGCAGTGTGGGGGGGTCTTGCTGGGGTTGTGTTTCAGGGTTTAGGGCAGTGCAGTGGTGTTCGGGCAATGTAGGGGTCATTTAGGGGTGGTGTTTCAGGATTTAGGGCAGTGCAGTGGTGTTCGGGCAGTGTAGGGCATGATGCAGGGGGGGTGTTTCAGGACTTAGGGAAGTGCAGTGGTTTTCGGGCAGTGTAGGGGGTCGTGCGGGGTGGTGTTTTAGGGTTTAGTGCAGTGGTGTTTGGGCAGTGTAGGGGGTCGTGCGGGGGTGGTGTTTAAGGGTTTAGGGCAGTGCAGTGGTGTTCGGGTAGTGTAGGGCATCGTGCTGTGGCTGATGTATCAGGGTTTAGGGCAGTGCAGTGGTGTTCGGGCAGTGTAGGGGGTCACGCTGGGGGTATTGTTTCAGGGTTTAGGGCAGTGTTGTGTTGTTCTGGCAGTCTAGCGGGACGCGCTGGGGTAGTGTTTCAGAGTTTAGGGCAGAGCAGTGGTGTTCAGGCAGTGTAGAGGGTCAGGCTGGGGGTAGTGTTTTAGGGGTTAGGGCAGATTAGTGGTGTTTGGGTAGAGTAGGGGGTCATGCTGGGGGTGGTGTTTAGGGTTTAGGGCAGTGCAGTGGTGTTCAGGCAGTGTAGGGGGTCATGCTGGGGTGGTGTTTCAGGGTTTAGGGCAGTGCAGGGGTGTTCGGGCAGTGTAGGGGGTCATGCAGGGGGTGGTGTTTCAGGGTTTAGGGCAGTGCAGTGTTGTTCGGGCAGTGTAGAGGGTCTTGTGGGGGTGGTGTTTCAGGGTTTAGTGCAGTGGTATTCGGGCAGTGTAGGTGGTCTTCCTGGGGGTGGTGTTTTCAGGGTTTAGGGCAGTGATGTTCGGGCAGTGTAGGGGGCTTGCTGGGGGTGGTGTTTCAGGGTTTAGGGCAGTGGTGTTCGGGCAGTGTAGGGGGTCTTGCTGGGGGTGGTGTTTCAGGGTTTAGGGCAGTGCAGTGGTGTTCGGGCAGTGTAGGGGGTCATGCATGGGGGTGTTTCAGGACTTAGGGAAGTGCAGTGGTTTTCGGGCAGTGTAGGGGGTCGTGCGGGGTGGTGTTTTAGGGTTTAGGGCAGTTCAGTGGTGTTTGGGCAGTGTAGGGGGTCGTGCGGGGGTGGTGTTTCAGGGTTTAGGGCAGTGCAGTGGTGTTCGGGCAGTGTAGGGGGTTGCGCTGGGGGTATTGTTTCAGGGTTTAGGGCAGTGCTGTGTTGTTCGGGCAGCGTAGGGGGACGCGCTGGGGTAGTGTTTCAGAGTTTAGGGCAGAGCAGTGGTGCTCAGGCAGTGTAGAGTGTCAGGCTGGGGGTAGTGTTTTAGGGTTTAGGACAGAGTAGTGGTGTTTGGGTAGAGTAGGGGGTCATGCTGGGGGTGGTGTTTAGGTTTTAGGGCAGTGCAGTGGTGTTCAGGCAGTGTAGGGGGTCGTGCTGGGGTGGTGTTTTAGGGTTTAGGGCAGTGATGTTCGGGCAGTGTAGGGGGGCTTGCTGGGGGTGGTGTTTCAGGGTTTAGGGCAGTGGTGTTTGGGCAGTGTAGGGGGTCTTGCTGGGGGTGGTGTTTCAGGGTTTAGGGCAGTGGTGTTCGGGCAATGTAAGGGGGTCTTGCTGGGGGTTGTGTTCCGGGTTTAGGGCAGCACAGTGGTGTTCAGGCAGAGTAGGGGGTCTTGCTGGGGGTGCTGTTTCAGGATTTAGGGCAGCACAGTGGTGTTCGGGCAGTGTATTGTGTCTTGCTGGGGGTGGTGTTTCAGGGTTTAGGGCAGCGCAGTGGTGTTTGTGTACTGTAGGGGGTCGTGATGGGGTAATGTTTCAGGGTTTTGGGCAGAGCAGTGGTGTTTGGGTAGTGTAAGGGGGCGTGCTGGGGGTGGTGTTTTAAGGTTTAGGGCAGTGCAGTGGTGTATGGGTAGTGTGTGGGGTCGTGCTGGGGGTGGTGCTTTAGGATTTAGGGCAGTGCAGTGGTGTTTGGGTAGTGTATGGGGTCATGCTGGGGGTGGTGTTTTAGGGTTTAGAGCAGTGCAGTGGTGTTTGGGTAGTATATGGGGTCGTGCTGGGGGTGGTGTTTTAGGGTTTAGGGCAGTGCAGTGGTGTTCGGGCACTGTAGGGTGTCGTGCTGGGGGTGGTGTTTTAGGGTTTAGTGCAGTGCAGTGGTGTTTGAGCAGTGTAAGGGGTCATGCTGGGGTGGTGTTTCAGAGTTTAGGGCAGTGAAGTGGTGTTTGGGCAGTGTATGGGGTCATGCAGGGGGTGGTGTTTCAGGGTTTAGGGCAGTGGTGTTCGGGCAGGGTAGGGGGACTTGCTGGGGGTGGTGTTTCAGGTTTTAGGGCAGTTGTGTTCGGGCAGTGTAGGGGGTCTTGCTGGGGGTGGTTTTCAGGATTTAGGGCAGTGCAGTGGTGTTCAGGCAGTGTAAGGGGTCGTGCTGGGGTGGTGTTTCAGGGTTTAGGGCAGTGCAGGGGTGTTCGGGCAGTGTAGGGGGTCATGCAGGGGGGTGTTTCAGGGTTTAGGGCAGTGCAGTGTTGTTTGGGCAGTGTAGAGGGTCTTGCTGGGGGTGGTGTTTCAGGGTTTAGTGCAGTGGTATTCGGGCAGTGTAGTTGGTCTTCCTGGGGGTGTAGTTTCAGGGTTTAGGGCAGTGGTGTTCGGGTAGTGTAGGGGGTCTTGCTGGGAGTGGTGTTTCAGGGTTTACGGCAGTGGTGTTTGGGCAGTGTAAGGGGGTCTTGCTGGGGGTTGTGTTTCAGGGTTTAGGGCAGCGCAGTGGTGTTCAGGCAGAGTAGGGGGTCTTGCTGGGGGTGCTGTTTCAGGGTTTAGGGCAGCACAGTGGTGTTCGGGCAGTGTAGGGGGTCTTGCTGGGGGTGGTGTTTCAGGGTTTAGGGCAGCGCAGTGGTGTTTGTGTACTGTAGGGGGTCGTGCTGGGGTAATGTTTCAGGGTTTAGGGCAGAGCAGTGGTGTTTGGGTAGTGTAAGGGGGCGTGCTGGGGGTGGTGTTTTAGGGTTTAGGGCAGTGCAGTGGTGTTTGGGTAGTGTATGGGGTCGTGCTGGGTGTGGTGCTTTAGGATTTAGGGCAGTGCAGTGGTGTTCGGGTAGTGTATGGGGACATGCTGGGGGTGGTGTTTCAGGGTTTAGAGCAGTGCAGTGGTGTTCGGGTAGTATATGGGGTCGTGCAGGAGGTGGTGTTTTAGGGTTTAGGGCAGTGCAGTGGTGTTCGGGCAGTGTGGGGGGTCATGCAGGGGGTGGTGTTTCAGGGTTTAGGGCAGTGCAGTGGTGTTCGGGCAGTGTGGGGGGTCTTGCTGGGGGTGGTGTTTCAGGGTTTATGGCAGTGGTGTTCGGGCAGTGTAGGGGGTCTTGCTGGGGGTGGTGTTTCAGGCTTTAGGGCAGTGTTCCGGCATTGTAGGGGGTCTTGCTTGGGGTGGTGTTTCAGGGTTTAGGGCAGTGCAGTGGTGTTCGGGCAGTGTAGGGGGTCATGCAAGGGGTGGTGTTTCAGGGTTAATGACAGTGCAGTGGTGTTCAGGCAGTGTGGGGGGGTCTTGCTGGGGTTGTGTTTCAGGGTTTAGGGCAGTGCAGTGGTGTTCGGGCAATGTAGAGGTCATTTGGGGGTGGTGTTTCAGGATTTAGGGAAGTGCAGTGGTGTTTGGGCAGTGTAGGGGGTCATGCAGTGGGGGTGTTTCAGGACTTAGGGAAGTGCAGTGGTTTTCGGGCAGTGTAGGGGTCGTGCGGGGGTGGTGTTTTAGGGTTTAGGGCAGTGCAGTGGTGTTTGGGCAGTGTAGGGGGTCGGGCGGGGGTGGTGTTTAAGGGTTTAGGCCAGTGCAGTGGTGTTCGGGTAGTGTAGGGCGTCGTGCTGTGGCTGATGTATCAGGGTTTAGGGCAGTGCAGTGGTGTTCGGGCAGTGTAGGGGGTCGCGCTGGGGATATTGTTTCAGGGTTTAGGGCAGTGTTGTGTTGTTCTGGCAGTGTAGGGGGACGCGCTGGGGTAGTGTTTCAGAGTTTAGGGCAGAGCAGTGGTGTTCAGGCAGTGTAGAGGGTCAGGCTGGGGGTAGTGTTTTAGGGTTTAGGGCAGATTAGTGGTGTTTGGGTAGAGTAGGGGGTCATGCTGGGGGTGGTGTTTAGGGTTTAGGGCAGTGCAGTGGTGTTCAGGCAGTGTAGGGGGTCATGCTGGGGTGGTGTTTCAGGGTTTAGGGCAGTGCAGGGGTGTTCGGGCAGTGTAGGGGGTCATGCAGGGGGTGGTGTTTCAGGGTTTAGGGCAGTGCAGTGTTGTTCGGGCAGTGTAGAGGGTCTTGTGGGGGTGGTGTTTCAGGGTTTAGTGCAGTGGTATTCGGGCAGTGTAGGTGGTCTTCCTGGGGGTGGTGTTTTCAGGGTTTAGGGCAGTGATGTTCGGGCAGTGTAGGGGGGCTTGCTGGGGGTGGTGTTTCAGGGTTTAGGGCAGTGGTGTTCGGGCAGTGTAGGGGGGCTTGCTGGGGGTGGTGTTTCAGGGTTTAGGGCAATGCAGTGGTGTTCGGGCAGTGTAGGGGGTCAATCAGGGGGGGTGTTTCAGGACTTAGGGAAGTGCAGTGGTTTTCGGGCAGTGTAGGGGGTCGTGCGGGGTGGTGTTTTAGGGTTTAGGGCAGTGCAGTGGTGTTTGGGCAGTGTAGGGGGTCGTGCGGGGGTGGTGTTTCAGGGTTTAGGGCAGTGCAGTGGTGTTCGGGCAGTGTAGGGGTTGCGCTGGGGGTTGTGTTTCAGGGTTTAGGGCAGTGCTGTGTTGTTCGGGCAGTGTAGGGGGACGCGCTGGGGTAGTGTTTCAGAGTTTAGGGCAGAGCAGTGGTGCTCAGGCAGTGTAGAGGGTCAGGCTGGGGGTAGTGTTTTAGGGTTTAGGGCAGTGCAGTGGTGTTCAGGCAGTGTAGGGGGTCGTGCTGGGGTGGTGTTTAGGGTTTAGGGCAGTGCAGTGGTGTTCAGGCAGTGTAGGGGGTCGTGCTGGGGTGGTGTTTTAGGGTTTAGGGCAGTGATGTTCGGGCAGTGTAGGGGGTCTTGCTGGGGGTGGTGTTTCAGGGTTTAGGGCAGTGGTGTTCGGGCAATGTAAGGGGGTCTTGCTGGGGGTTGTGTTCTGGGTTTAGGGCACTACAGTGGTGTTCAGGCAGAGTAGGGGGTCTTGCTGGGAGTGCTGTTTCAGGGTTTAGGGCAGCACAGTGGTGTTCGGGCAGTGTAGGGTGTCTTGCTGGGGGTGGTGTTTCAGGGTTTAGGGCAGCGCAGTGGTGTTTGTATACTGTAGGGGGTCGTGCTGGGGTAATGTTTCAGGGTTTAGGGCAGAGCAGTGGTGTTTGGGTAGTGTAAGGGTGCGTGCTGGGGGTGGTGTTTTAGGGTTTAGGGCAGTGCAGTGGTGTTTGGGTAGTGTATGGGGTCGTGCTGGGGGTGGTGCTTCAGGATTTAGGGCAGTGCATTGGTGTTTGGGTAGTGTATGGGGTCATGCTGGGGGTGGTGTTTTAGGGTTTAGAGCAGTGCAGTGGTGTTTGGGTAGTATATGGGGTCGTGCTGGGGTGGTGTTTTAGGGTTTAGGGCAGTGCAGTGGTGTTCGGGCACTGTAGGGTGTCGTGCTGGGGGTGGTGTTTTAGGGTTTAGTGCAGTGCAGTGGTGTTTGAGCAGTGTAAGGGGTCATGCTGGGGTGGTGTTTCAGGGTTTAGGGCAGTGAAGTGGTGTTTGGGCAGTGTATGGGGTCATGCAGGGGGTGGTGTTTCAGGGTTTAGGGCAGTGGTGTTCGGGCAGGGTAGGGGGACTTGCTGGGGGTAGTGTTTCAGGGTTTAGGGCAGTGCAGTGTTATTCGGGCTGTGTAGGGGGTCTTGCTGGGGGTGGTGTTTCAGGATTTAGGGCAGTGCAGTGCTTTTCGGGCAGTGTAGGGGGTCTTGCGGAGGTGGTGTTTCAGGGTTTAGGGCAGTGTAGTGGTGTTCGGGCAGTGTAGTGGGACTTGGGGGGTGTTGTTTCAGGGTTTAGGGCAGTGGTGTTCGGGCAATGTAAGGGGGTCTTGCTGGGGGTTGTGTTTCCGGTTTAGGGCAGCACAGTGGTGTTCAGGCAGAGTAGGGGGTCTTGCTGGGGGTGCTGTTTCAGGGTTTAGGGCAGCACAGTGGTGTTCGGGCAGTGTAGGGTGTCTTGCTGGGGGTGGTGTTTCAGGGTTTAGGGCAGCGCAGTGGTGTTTGTGTACTGTAGGGGGTCGTGCTGGGGTAATGTTTCAGGGTTTGGGGCAGAGTAGTGGTGTTTGGGTAGTGTAAGAGGGCGTGCTGGGGGTGGTGTTTTAGGGTTTAGGGCAGTGCAGTGGTGTTTGGGCAGTGTATGGGGTCATGCTGGGGGTGGTGCTTTAGGATTTAGGGTAGTGCAGTGGTGTTCGGGTAGTGTATGGGGTCATGCTGGGGGTGGTGTTTTAGGGTTTAGAGCAGTGCAGTGGTGTTTGGGTAGTATATGGGGTCGTGCTGGGGGTGGTGTTTTAGGGTTTAGGGCAGTGCAGTGATGTTCGGGCACTGTAGGGTGTCGTGCTGGGGGTGGTGTTTTAGGGTTTGGTGCAGTGCAGTGGTGTTTGAGCAGTGTAAGGGGTCATGCTGGGGTGGTGTTTCAGGGTTTAGGGCAGTGAAGTGGTGTTTGGGCAGTGTATGGGGTCATGCAGGGGGTGGTGTTTCAGGGTTTAGGGCAGTGCAGTGGTGCTCAGGCAGTGTAGGGGGTCTTGCTGGGGGTGGTGTTTCAGGGCTTAGGGCAGTGGTGTTCGGGCAGGGTAGGGGGACTTGCTGGGGGTGGTGTTTCAGGGTTTAGGGCAGTGCAGTGGTGTTCGGGCAGTGTAGGGGGTCTTGCTGGGGGTGGTGTTACAGGATTTAGGGCAGTGCAGTGCTTTTCGGGCAGTGTAGGGGGTCATGCGGTGGTGGTGTTTCAGGGTTTAGGGTAGTGCAGGGGTGTTCGGGCAGTGTAGGGGGTCGTGCAGGAGTGGTGTTTCAGGGTTTAGGGCAGTGCAGTGTTGTTCGGGCAGTGTAGAGGGTCTTGCTGGGGGAGGTGTTTCAGGGTTTAGTGCAGTGGTATTCGGGCAGTGTATGGGGTCTTCCTGGGGGTGGTGTTTCAGGGTTTAGGGCAGTGATGTTTGGGCAGTGTAGGGGGGCTTGCTGGGGGTGGTGTTTCAGGGTTTAGGGCAGTGGTGTTCGGGCAGTGTAGGGGGTCTTGCTGGGGGTGGTGTTTTAGGGTTTAGGGCAGTGGTGTTCGGGCAGTGTATGGGGGTCTTGCTGGGGGGGGTGTTTCAGGGTTTAGGGCAGTGCAGTGGTGTTCAGGTAGAGAAGAGGGCTTGCTGGGGGTGCTGTTTCAGGGTTTAGGGCAGCACAGTGGTGTTCGGGCAGTGTAGGGAGTCTGGCTGGGGGTGCTGTTTCAGGGTTTAGGGCAGTGCAGTGGTGTTCACGCAGTGTAGGGGGTGGTGCTGGGGGTAGTGTTCCAGGGTTTATGGCAGTGTAGGGGGAATGCGGGGGGTGGTGTTTCAGGGTTGAGGGCAGGGCAGTGGTGTTCGGGAAGAGTGGGGGGTCTTGCTGGGGGTGGTGTTTCAGGGTTTAGGGCAGTGCAGTGGTGTTCGGGCAGTTTAGGGGGTCATGCAGGTGTGGTGTTTCAGGGTTTAGGGCAGTGCAGTGGTGTTCTGGCAGTGTAGGGGTCATGCGGGGGTGGTGTTTCAAGGTTTAGGGCAGTGCAGTGCTGTTCGGGCAGTGTAGGGATCATGTGGGGGTAGTATTTCAGGGTTTATTGCAGTCTAGGGGGTCTTGCTGGGGGTGGCGTTTTAAGGTTTAGGGCATTGCAGTGGTGTTCGGGCAGTGTAGGTGGTCTAGCTGGGGGTGGTGTTTTAGGGTTTAGGGCAGTGCAGTGGTGTTTGGGCAGTGTAGGGGGTCATGCTGGGGGTGGTGTTTCAGGGTTTGGGGCAGTGCAGTGGTGTTCGGGCAGTGTAGGGGGTCATGCAGGGGGTGGTGTTACAGGGTTTAGGGCAGTGTAGGGGGACGCGCTTGGGGTAGTGTTTCAGGGTTTAGGGCAGTGCAGTGGTATTCGGGCAGTGTGGGGGGTTGTGCAGGGGGTGGGGTTTCAGGGTTTAGGGCAGTGGAGTGGTGTTCGGGCAGTGTAGGGGTCATGCGGGGGAGGGTGTTTCAGGGTTTAGGGCAGTGCAGTGGTGTTCGGACAGTGTAGGGGGTCTTGCTGGGGGTGGTGTTTCAGGGTTTAGGGTGGTGCAGTGGTTTTCGGGCGGTGTAGGGGGTTGTGCGAAGGGTGGTGTTTCAAGGTTTAGGGCAGTGCAGTGGTGTTCGGGCAGTGCAGGGGGTCGTGCAGGTGTTTTTTCAGGGTTTAGGGCAGTGTAGGGGGTAATGCGGGGGTGGTGTTTCAGGGTTTAGGGTAGGGCAGTAGTGTTCGGGCATTGTGGGGGGTCTGGCTGGGGGTGGTGTTTCAGGGTTTAGGGCAGTGCAGTGGTGTTCGGGCAGTGTGGGGGGTCTTGTTGGGGTGCTGTTTCAGGGTTTAGGGCAGTGGTGTTCGGGCAGTGTAGGGGGTCTTGCTGGGGGTTAGTGTTTCAGGCTTTAGGGCAGTGCAGTGGTTTAGGGCAGTGCAGTGGTGTTCGGGCAGTGTAGGAGTCATGCGGGGTGGTGTTTCAGGGTTTAGGGCAGTTCAGGGTTGTTCGGGCAGTGTAGGGGGTCGTGCGGGGGTGGCGTTTCAGGGTTTAGGGCAGAGCAGTGGTGTTCAGACAGTGTAGTGTGTCGTGCGGGGTGGTGTTTCAGGGTTTAGGGCAGTGCAGTGGTGTTCGGACAGTGTAGAGTGTCACGCTGGGGCTGGTGTTTCAGGGTTTAGGGCAGTGCAGTGGTGTTCGGGCATTGTAGGGGGTCATGCTGGGGCTGGTGTTTCAGGGTTTAGGGCAGTGCAATAGTGTTCGGGCAGTGTAGAGGATCTCGCTTGGGGTAGTGTTTCAGGCTTTTGGGCAGTGCAGTGGTGTTCGGGCAGTGTAGGGGTCATGCTGGGGTAGTGTTTCAGGGTTTAGGGCAGAGCAGTGGTGGTCGAGCAGTGTAGGGGGTCATGCTGTGGGTAGTGTTTTAGGGTTTAGGGCAGTGCAGTGGTGTTCCGGCAGATTAGGGGGTCTTGCTGGGGGTGCTGTTTCATGGTTTAGGGCAGCGCAGTGGTGTTTATGTACTGTTTGGCGTCGTGCTGGGGTAATGTTTCAGGGTTTAGGGCAGAGCAGTGGTGTTTGGGTAGTGTAAGGGGGCGTGCTGGGGGTGGTGTTTTAAGGTTTAGGGCAGTGCAGTGGTGTATGGGTAGTGTATGGGGTCGTGCTGGGGGTGGTGCTTTAGGATTTAGGGCAGTGCAGTGGTGTTTGGGTAGTGTATGGGGTCATGCTGGGGGTGGTGTTTTAGGGTTTAGAGCAGTGCAGTGGTGTTTGGGTAGTATATGGGGTCGTGCTGGGGGTGGTGTTTTAGGGTTTAGGGCAGTGCAGTGGTGTTCGGGCACTGTAGGGTGTCATGCTGGGGGTGGTGTTTTAGGGTTTAGTGCAGTGCAGTGGTGTTTGAGCAGTGTAAGGGGTCATGCTGGGGTGGTGTTTCAGGGTTTAGGGCAGTGAAGTGGTGTTTGGGCAGTGTATGGGGTCATGCAGGGGGTGGTGTTTCAGGGTTTAGGGCAGTGGTGTTCGGGCAGGGTAGGGGGACTTGCTGGGGGTGGTGTTTCAGGGTTTAGGGCAGTGGTGTTCGGGCAGTGTAGGGGGTCTTGCTGGGGGTGGTTTTCAGGATTTAGGGCAGTGCAGTGGTGTTCAGGCAGTGTAAGGGGTCGTGCTGGGGTGGTGTTTCAGGGTTTAGGGCAGTGCAGGGGTGTTCGGGCAGTGTAGGGGGTCATGCAGGGGGGTGTTTCAGGGTTTAGGGCAGTGCAGTGTTGTTTGGGCAGTGTAGAGGGTCTTGCTGGGGGTGGTGTTTCAGGGTTTAGTGCAGTGGTATTCGGGCAGTGTAGTTGGTCTTCCTGGGGGTGTAGTTTCAGGGTTTAGGGCAGTGGTGTTCGGGTAGTGTAGGGGGTCTTGCTGGGAGTGGTGTTTCAGGGTTTACGGCAGTGGTGTTTGGGCAGTGTAAGGGGGTCTTGCTGGGGGTTGTGTTTCGGGGTTTAGGGCAGCGCAGTGGTGTTCAGGCAGAGTAGGGGGTCTTGCTGGGGGTGCTGTTTCAGGGTTTAGGGCAGCACAGTGGTGTTCGGGCAGTGTAGGGGGTCTTGCTGGGGGTGGTGTTTCAGGGTTTAGGGCAGCGCAGTGGTGTTTGTGTATTGTAGGGGGTCGTGCTGGGGTAATGTTTCAGGGTTTAGGGCAGAGCAGTGGTGTTTGGGTAGTGTAAGGGGGCGTGCTGGGGGTGGTGTTTTAGGGTTTAGGGCAGTGCAGTGGTGTTTGGGTAGTGTATGGGGTCGTGCTGGGTGTGGTGCTTTAGGATTTAGGGCAGTGCAGTGGTGTTCGGGTAGTGTATGGGGACATGCTGGGGGTGGTGTTTCAGGGTTTAGAGCAGTGCAGTGGTGTTCGGGTAGTATATGGGGTCGTGCAGGAGGTGGTGTTTTAGGGTTTAGGGCAGTGCAGTGGTGTTCGGGCAGTGTGGGGGGTCATGCAGGGGGTGGTGTTTCAGGGTTTAGGGCAGTGCAGTGGTGTTCGGGCAGTGTGGGGGGTCTTGCTGGGGGTGGTGTTTCAGGGTTTATGGCAGTGGTGTTCGGGCAGTGTAGGGGGTCTTGCTGGGGGTGGTGTTTCAGGCTTTAGGGCAGTGTTCCGGCATTGTAGGGGGTCTTGCTTGGGGTGGTGTTTCAGGGTTTAGGGCAGTGCAGTGGTGTTCGGGCAGTGTAGGGGGTCATGCAAGGGGTGGTGTTTCAGGGTTAAGGACAGTGCAGTGGTGTTCAGGCAGTGTGGGGGGGTCTTGCTGGGGTTGTGTTTCAGGGTTTAGGGCAGTGCAGTGGTGTTCGGGCAATGTAGAGGTCATTTGGGGGTGGTGTTTCAGGATTTAGGGAAGTGCAGTGGTGTTTGGGCAGTGTAGGGGGTCATGCAGTGGGGGTGTTTCAGGACTTAGGGAAGTGCAGTGGTTTTCGGGCAGTGTAGGGGTCGTGCGGGGGTGGTGTTTTAGGGTTTAGGGCAGTGCAGTGGTGTTTGGGCAGTGTAGGGGGTCGGGCGGGGGTGGTGTTTAAGGGTTTAGGGCAGTGCAGTGGTGTTCGGGTAGTGTAGGGCGTCGTGCTGTGGCTGATGTATCAGGGTTTAGGGCAGTGCAGTGGTGTTCGGGCAGTGTAGGGGGTCGCGCTGGGGATATTGTTTCAGGGTTTAGGGCAGTGTTGTGTTGTTCTGGCAGTGTAGGGGGACGCGCTGGGGTAGTGTTTCAGAGTTTAGGGCAGAGCAGTGGTGTTCAGGCAGTGTAGAGGGTCAGGCTGGGGGTAGTGTTTTAGGGTTTAGGGCAGATTAGTGGTGTTTGGGTAGAGTAGGGGGTCATGCTGGGGGTGGTGTTTAGGGTTTAGGGCAGTGCAGTGGTGTTCAGGCAGTGTAGGGGGTCATGCTGGGGTGGTGTTTCAGGGTTTAGGGCAGTGCAGGGGTGTTCGGGCAGTGTAGGGGGTCATGCAGGGGGTGGTGTTTCAGGGTTTAGGGCAGTGCAGTGTTGTTCGGGCAGTGTAGAGGGTCTTGTGGGGGTGGTGTTTCAGGGTTTAGTGCAGTGGTATTCGGGCAGTGTAGGTGGTCTTCCTGGGGGTGGTGTTTTCAGGGTTTAGGGCAGTGATGTTCGGGCAGTGTAGGGGGGCTTGCTGGGGGTGGTGTTTCAGGGTTTAGGGCAGTGGTGTTCGGGCAGTGTAGGGGGGCTTGCTGGGGGTGGTGTTTCAGGGTTTAGGGCAATGCAGCGGTGTTCGGGCAGTGTAGGGGGTCAATCAGGGGGGGTGTTTCAGGACTTAGGGAAGTGCAGTGGTTTTCGGGCAGTGTAGGGGGTCGTGCGGGGTGGTGTTTTAGGGTTTAGGGCAGTGCAGTGGTGTTTGGGCAGTGTAGGGGGTCGTGCGGGGGTGGTGTTTCAGGGTTTAGGGCAGTGCAGTGGTGTTCGGGCAGTGTAGGGGTTGCGCTGGGGGTTGTGTTTCAGGGTTTAGGGCAGTGCTGTGTTGTTCGGGCAGTGTAGGGGGACGCGCTGGGGTAGTGTTTCAGAGTTTAGGGCAGAGCAGTGGTGCTCAGGCAGTGTAGAGGGTCAGGCTGGGGGTAGTGTTTTAGGGTTTAGGGCAGTGCAGTGGTGTTCAGGCAGGGTAGGGGGTCGTGCTGGGGTGGTGTTTAGGGTTTAGGGCAGTGCAGTGGTGTTCAGGCAGTGTAGGGGGTCGTGCTGGGGTGGTGTTTTAGGGTTTAGGGCAGTGATGTTCGGGCAGTGTAGGGGGTCTTGCTGGGGGTGGTGTTTCAGGGTTTAGGGCAGTGGTGTTCGGGCAATGTAAGGGGGTCTTGCTGGGGGTTGTGTTCTGGGTTTAGGGCACTACAGTGGTGTTCAGGCAGAGTAGGGGGTCTTGCTGGGAGTGCTGTTTCAGGGTTTAGGGCAGCACAGTGGTGTTCGGGCAGTGTAGGGTGTCTTGCTGGGGGTGGTGTTTCAGGGTTTAGGGCAGCGCAGTGGTGTTTGTGTACTGTAGGGGGTCGTGCTGGGGTAATGTTTCAGGGTTTAGGGCAGAGCAGTGGTGTTTGGGTAGTGTAAGGGTGCGTGCTGGGGGTGGTGTTTTAGGGTTTAGGGCAGTGCAGTGGTGTTTGGGTAGTGTATGGGGTCGTGCTGGGGGTGGTGCTTCAGGATTTAGGGCAGTGCATTGGTGTTTGGGTAGTGTATGGGGTCATGCTGGGGGTGGTGTTTTAGGGTTTAGAGCAGTGCAGTGGTGTTTGGGTAGTATATGGGGTCGTGCTGGGGTGGTGTTTTAGGGTTTAGGGCAGTGCAGTGGTGTTCGGGCACTGTAGGGTGTCGTGCTGGGGGTGGTGTTTTAGGGTTTAGTGCAGTGCAGTGGTGTTTGAGCAGTGTAAGGGGTCATGCTGGGGTGGTGTTTCAGGGTTTAGGGCAGTGAAGTGGTGTTTGGGCAGTGTATGGGGTCATGCAGGGGGTGGTGTTTCAGGGTTTAGGGCAGTGGTGTTCGGGCAGGGTAGGGGGACTTGCTGGGGGTAGTGTTTCAGGGTTTAGGGCAGTGCAGTGTTATTCGGGCTGTGTAGGGGGTCTTGCTGGGGGTGGTGTTTCAGGATTTAGGGCAGTGCAGTGCTTTTCGGGCAGTGTAGGGGGTCGTGCGGAGGTGGTGTTTCAGGGTTTAGGGCAGTGTAGTGGTGTTCGGGCAGTGTAGTGGGACTTGGGGGGTGTTGTTTCAGGGTTTAGGGCAGTGGTGTTCGGGCAATGTAAGGGGGTCTTGCTGGGGGTTGTGTTTCCGGTTTAGGGCAGCACAGTGGTGTTCAGGCAGAGTAGGGGGTCTTGCTGGGGGTGCTGTTTCAGGGTTTAGGGCAGCACAGTGGTGTTCGGGCAGTGTAGGGTGTCTTGCTGGGGTGGTGTTTCAGGGTTTAGGGCAGCGCAGTGGTGTTTGTGTACTGTAGGGGGTCGTGCTGGGGTAATGTTTCAGGGTTTGGGGCAGAGTAGTGGTGTTTGGGTAGTGTAAGGGGGCGTGCTGGGGGTGGTGTTTTAGGGTTTAGGGCAGTGCAGTGGTGTTTGGGCAGTGTATGGGGTCATGCTGGGGGTGGTGCTTTAGGATTTAGGGTAGTGCAGTGGTGTTCGGGTAGTGTATGGGGTCATGCTGGGGGTGGTGTTTTAGGGTTTAGAGCAGTGCAGTGGTGTTTGGGTAGTATATGGGGTCGTGCTGGGGGTGGTGTTTTAGGGTTTAGGGCAGTGCAGTGATGTTCGGGCACTGTAGGGTGTCGTGCTGGGGGTGGTGTTTTAGGGTTTGGTGCAGTGCAGTGGTGTTTGAGCAGTGTAAGGGGTCATGCTGGGGTGGTGTTTCAGGGTTTAGGGCAGTGAAGTGGTGTTTGGGCAGTGTATGGGGTCATGCAGGGGGTGGTGTTTCAGGGTTTAGGGCAGTGCAGTGGTGCTCAGGCAGTGTAGGGGGTCTTGCTGGGGGGTGGTGTTTCAGGGCTTAGGGCAGTGGTGTTCGGGCAGGGTAGGGGGACTTGCTGGGGGTGGTGTTTCAGGGTTTAGGGCAGTGCAGTGGTGTTCGGGCAGTGTAGGGGGTCTTGCTGGGGGTGGTGTTACAGGATTTAGGGCAGTGCAGTGCTTTTCGGGCAGTGTAGGGGGTCATGCGGTGGTGGTGTTTCAGGGTTTAGGGTAGTGCAGGGGTGTTCGGGCAGTGTAGGGGGTCGTGCAGGAGTGGTGTTTCAGGGTTTAGGGCAGTGCAGTGTTGTTCGGGCAGTGTAGAGGGTCTTGCTGGGGGAGGTGTTTCAGGGTTTAGTGCAGTGGTATTCGGGCAGTGTATGGGGTCTTCCTGGGGGTGGTGTTTCAGGGTTTAGGGCAGTGATGTTTGGGCAGTGTAGGGGGGCTTGCTGGGGGTGGTGTTTCAGGGTTTAGGGCAGTGGTGTTCGGGCAGTGTAGGGGGTCTTGCTGGGGGTGGTGTTTTAGGGTTTAGGGCAGTGGTGTTCGGGCAGTGTATGGGGGTCTTGCTGGGGGGGGTGTTTCAGGGTTTAGGGCAGTGCAGTGGTGTTCAGGTAGAGAAGAGGGCTTGCTGGGGGTGCTGTTTCAGGGTTTAGGGCAGCACAGTGGTGTTCGGGCAGTGTAGGGAGTCTGGCTGGGGGTGCTGTTTCAGGGTTTAGGGCAGTGCAGTGGTGTTCACGCAGTGTAGGGGGTGGTGCTGGGGGTAGTGTTCCAGGGTTTAGGGCAGTGTAGGGGGAATGCGGGGGGTGGTGTTTCAGGGTTGAGGGCAGGGCAGTGGTGTTCGGGAAGAGTGGGGGGTCTTGCTGGGGGTGGTGTTTCAGGGTTTAGGGCAGTGCAGTGGTGTTCGGGCAGTTTAGGGGGTCATGCAGGTGTGGTGTTTCAGGGTTTAGGGCAGTGCAGTGGTGTTCTGGCAGTGTAGGGGTCATGCGGGGGTGGTGTTTCAAGGTTTAGGGCAGTGCAGTGCTGTTCGGGCAGTGTAGGGATCATGTGGGGGTAGTATTTCAGGGTTTATTGCAGTCTAGGGGGTCTTGCTGGGGGTGGCGTTTTAAGGTTTAGGGCATTGCAGTGGTGTTCGGGCAGTGTAGGTGGTCTAGCTGGGGGTGGTGTTTTAGGGTTTAGGGCAGTGCAGTGGTGTTTGGGCAGTGTAGGGGGTCATGCTGGGGGGGGTGTTTCAGGGTTTGGGGCAGTGCAGTGGTGTTCGGGCAGTGTAGGGGGTCATGCAGGGGGTGGTGTTACAGGGTTTAGGGCAGTGTAGGGGGACGCGCTTGGGGTAGTGTTTCAGGGTTTAGGGCAGTGCAGTGGTATTCGGGCAGTGTGGGGGGTTGTGCAGGGGGTGGGGTTTCAGGGTTTAGGGCAGTGGAGTGGTGTTCGGGCAGTGTAGGGGTCATGCGGGGGAGGGTGTTTCAGGGTTTAGGGCAGTGCAGTGGTGTTCGGACAGTGTAGGGGGTCTTGCTGGGGGTGGTGTTTCAGGGTTTAGGGTGGTGCAGTGGTTTTCGGGCGGTGTAGGGGGTTGTGCGAAGGGTGGTGTTTCAAGGTTTAGGGCAGTGCAGTGGTGTTCGGGCAGTGCAGGGGGTCGTGCAGGTGTTTTTTCAGGGTTTAGGGCAGTGTAGGGGGTAATGCGGGGGTGGTGTTTCAGGGTTTAGGGCAGGGCAGTAGTGTTCGGGCATTGTGGGGGGTCTGGCTGGGGGTGGTGTTTCAGGGTTTAGGGCAGTGCAGTGGTGTTCGGGCAGTGTGGGGGGTCTTGTTGGGGTGCTGTTTCAGGGTTTAGGGCAGTGGTGTTCGGGCAGTGTAGGGGGTCTTGCTGGGGGTTAGTGTTTCAGGCTTTAGGGCAGTGCAGTGGTTTAGGGCAGTGCAGTGGTGTTCGGGCAGTGTAGGAGTCATGCGGGGTGGTGTTTCAGGGTTTAGGGCAGTGCAGGGTTGTTCGGGCAGTGTAGGGGGTCGTGCGGGGGTGGCGTTTCAGGGTTTAGGGCAGAGCAGTGGTGTTCAGACAGTGTAGTGTGTCGTGCGGGGTGGTGTTTCAGGGTTTAGGGCAGTGCAGTGGTGTTCGGACAGTGTAGAGTGTCACGCTGGGGCTGGTGTTTCAGGGTTTAGGGCAGTGCAGTGGTGTTCGGGCATTGTAGGGGGTCATGCTGGGGCTGGTGTTTCAGGGTTTAGGGCAGTGCAATAGTGTTCGGGCAGTGTAGGGGATCTCGCTTGGGGTAGTGTTTCAGGCTTTTGGGCAGTGCAGTGGTGTTCGGGCAGTGTAGGGGTCATGCTGGGGTAGTGTTTCAGGGTTTAGGGCAGAGCAGTGGTGGTCGAGCAGTGTAGGGGGTCATGCTGTGGGTAGTGTTTTAGGGTTTAGGGCAGTGCAGTGGTGTTCCGGCAGATTAGGGGGTCTTGCTGGGGGTGCTGTTTCATGGTTTAGGGCAGCGCAGTGGTGTTTATGTACTGTTTGGCGTCGTGCTGGGGTAATGTTTCAGGGTTTAGGGCAGAGCAGTGGTGTTTGGGTAGTGTAATGGGGCGTGCTGCGGGTGGTGTTTTAGGGTTTAGGGCAGTGCAGTGGTGTTCGGGCAGTGTAGGGGGTCTTGCTGGGGGTGGTGTTTCAGGGTTTAGGGCAGCGCAGTGGTGTTTGTGTACTGTAGGGCGTCGTGCTGGGGTAATGTTTCAGGGTTTAGGGCAGAGCAGTGGTGGTCGAGCAGTGTAGGGGGTCATGCTGGGGGTAGTGTTTTAGGGTTTAGGGCAGTGCAGTGGTGTTCGGGCAGTGTAGGGGGTCTTGCTGGGGGCGGTTTTTCAGGGTTTAGGGCAGCGCAGTGCTGTTTGTGTACTGTAGGGTGTCGTGCTGGGGTAATGTTTCAGGGTTTAGGGCAGAGCAGTGGTGTTTGGGGAGTGTAATGGGGCGTGCTGCGGGTGGTGTTTTAGGGTTTAGGGCAGTGCAGTGGTGTTTGGGTAGTGTATGGGGTCATGCTGGGGGTGGTGCTTTAGGATTTAGAGCAGTGCAGTGGTGTTCGGTTAGTGTATGGGGTCATGCTGGGGGTGGTGTTTTAGGGTTTAGAGCAGTGCAGTGGTGTTCGGGTAGTATATGGGGTCGTGCTGGGGGTGGTGTTTTAGGGTTTAGGGCAGTGCAGTGGTGTTCGGGCACTGTAGGGTGTCGTGCTATAGGTGGTGTTTTAGGGTTTAGGGCAGTGCAGTGGTGTTTGGGCAGTGTAGGAGGTCATGCTGGGGGTGGTGTTTTAGGGTTTAGTGCAGTGCAGTGGTGTTCGGGCAGTGTAGGGGGTCATGCTGGGGTGGTGTTTCAGGGTTTAGGGCAGTGAAGTGGAGTTCGGGCAGTGTAGGGGGTCATGCAGGGGGTGGTGTTTCAGGGTTTTGGGCAGTGCAGGGGTGCTTGGGCAGTGTATGATGTCTTGCTGGGGTGGTGCTTCAGGGTTTAGAGCAGCGGTGTTCGGGCAGGTTAGGGGGACTTGCTGGGGGTGGTGTTTCAGGGTTTAAGCAAGTGCAGTGGTGTTCGGGCAGTGTAGGGGGTCTAGCTGGGGGTGGTGTTTCAGGATTTAGGGCAGGGCAGTGCTTTTCAGGCAGTGTTGGGGGTCGTGCGGTGATGGTGTTTCAGGATTTAGGGCAGTGCAGTGGTGTTCGGGCAGTGTAGCGGGACGTGGGGGGTGTTGTTTCAGGGTTCAGGGCAGTGCAGTGGTGTTTGGGTAGTGTATGGGGTCGTGCTGGGGTGGTGCTTTAGGATTTAGAGCAGTGCCGTGGTGTTCGGGTAGTGTATGGGGTCATGCTGGGGGTGGTGTTTTAGGGTTTAGAGCAGTGCAGTGGTGTTCGGGTAGTATATGGGGTCGTGATGGGGGTGGTGTTTTAGGGTTTAGGGCAGTGCAGTGGTGTTCGAGCACTGTAGGGTGTCATGCTATAGGTGGTGTTTTAGGGTTTAGGGCAGTGCAGTGGTGTTCGGGCAGTGTAGGGGGTCTTGCTGGGGGTGGTGCTTCAGGGTTTAGGGCAGCGCAGTGGTGTTTGTGTACTGTAGGGCGTCGTGCTGGGGTAATGTTTCAGGGTTTAGGTCAGAGCAGTGGTGTTTGGGTAGTGTAATGGGGCGTGCTGCGGGTGGTGTTTTAGGGTTTAGGGCAGTGCAGTGGTGTTTGGGTAGTGTATGGGGTCATGCTGGGGGTGGTGCTTTAGGATTTAGAGCAGTGCAGTGTTGTTCGGGTAGTGTATGGGGTCATGCTGGGGGTGGTGTTTTAGGGTTTAGAGCAGTGCAGTGGTGTTCGGGTAGTATATGGGGTCGTGCTGTGGGTGGTGTTTTTGGGTTTAGGGCAGTGCAGTGGTGTTCGGGCACTGTAGGGTGTCGTGCTATAGGTGGTGTTTTAGGGTTTAGGGCAGTGCAGTGGTGTTTGGGCAGTGTAGGAGGTCATGCTGGGGGTGGTGTTTTAGGGTTTAGTGCAGTGCAGTGGTGTTCGGGCAGTGTAGGGGGTCATGCTGGGGTGGTGTTTCAGGGTTTAGGGCAGTGAAGTGGAGTTCGGGCAGTGTAGGGGGTCATGCAGGGGGTGGTGTTTCAGGGTTTTGGGCAGTGCAGTGGTGCTTGGGCAGTGTAGGGTGTCTTGCTGGGGGTGGTGCTTCAGGGTTTAGAGCAGTGGTGTTCGGGCAGGGTAGGGGGACTTGCTGGGGGTGGTGTTTCAGGGTTTAGGGCAGTGCAGTGGTGTTCGGGCAGTGTAGGGGGTCTAGCTGGGCGTGGTGTTTCAGGATTTAGGGCAGGGCAGTGCTTTTCAGGCAGTGTGTGGGGTCGTGCGGTGGTGGTGTTTCAGGGTATAGGGCAGTGCAGTGGTGTTCGGGCAGTGTAGCGGGACGTTGGGGAGTGTTGTTTCAGGGTTTAGGGCAGTGCAGTGGTGGTCGGGTAGTGTAGGAGGTCGTGCGGGTGGTGGTGTTTCAGGGTTTAGGGAAGTGCAGTGGTGATCGGTCAGTGTGGGTGTCGTGCGGGAGGGTGGTGTTTCAGGGTTTAGGGCAGTGCAGTGGTGTTTGGGCAGTGTAGGGGGTCATGCAGGGGGTGGTGCTTCAGGGTTAAAGACAGTGCAGTGGTGTTCGGGCAGTGTAGGGGGTCTTGCTGGGGGTGGTGTTTCAGGGTTTAGGGCAGTGCAGTGGTGTTCAGGCAGTGTAGGGGGTCTTGCTGGGGGTGGTGTTTCAGGATTTAGGGCAGTGCAGTGGTGTTCGGGTAGTGTAGGGGGTCATGCAGGGGGGGTGTTTCAGGATTGAGGGCAGTGCAGTGGTGTTTGGGCAGTGTAGGGGGTCGTGCAGGGGTAGTGTTTCAGGGTTTAGGGCAGTGCAGTGGTGTTCAGGTAGTGTAGGGGGTCGTGCTGTGGCTGATGTTTCAGGGTTTTGGGCAGTGCAGTGGTGTTCGGGCAGTGTAGTAGGTCGCGCTGGGGGTATTGTTTCAGGGTTTTGGGCAGTGCTGTGTTGTTCGGGCAGTGTAGGGGGACACGCTGGTGGTAGTGTTTCAGAGTTTAGGGTAGAGCAGTGGTGTTCAGGCAGTGTAGGGTGTCATGCTGGGGGTAGTGTTTTAGGGTTTAGGGCAGAGTAGTGGTGTTTGGGTAGATTAGGGCGTCGTGCTGGGGGTGTTGTTTCAGGGTTTAGGGCAGTGCAGTCGTGTTCGGGTAGTGTAGGGGGTCGTGCGGGTGGTGTTGTTTCAGGGTTTAGGGCAGTGCAGTGGTGATCGGGCAGTGTGGGGGGTCGTGCAGGTGGGTGGTGTTTCAGGGTTTAGGGCAGTGCAGAGATGTTCGTGCAGTGTAGGGGGTCCTGCAGGGGGTGGTGCTTCAGGGTTAAGGACAGTGCAGTGGTGTTCGGGCAGTGTGGGGGGTCTTGCTGGGGTTGTATTTCAGGGTTTAGGGCAGTGGTGTTCGGGCAGTGTAGGGGGTCTTTCTGGGGGTGGTGTTTCAGGGTTTAGGGCAGTGCTGTGGTGTTCAGGCAGTGTAGGGGGTCTTGCTGGGGGTGGTGTTTCAGGATTTAGGGCAGTGCAGTGGTGTTCGGGTAGTGTAGGGGGTCATGCAGGGGGGGTGTTTCAGGATTGAGGGCAGTGCAGTGGTGTTTGGGCAGTGTAGGGGGTCGTGCAGGGGTAGTGTTTCAGGGTTTAGGGCAGTGCAGTGGTGTTCAGGTAGTGTAGGGGGTCGTGCTGTGGCTGATGTTTTAGGGTTTTGGGCAGTGCAGTGGTGTTCGGGCAGTGTAGTAGGTCGCGCTGGGGGTATTGTTTCAGGGTTTTGGGCAGTGCTGTGTTGTTCGGGCAGTGTAGGGGGACACGCTGGTGGTAGTGTTTCAGAGTTTAGGGTAGAGCAGTGGTGTTCAGGCAGTGTAGGGTGTCATGCTGGGGGTAGTGTTTTAGGGTTTAGGGCAGAGTAGTGGTGTTTGGGTAGATTAGGGCGTCGTGCTTGGGGTGTTGTTTCAGGGTTTAGGGCAGTGCAGTCGTGTTCGGGTAGTGTAGGGGGTCGTGCGGGTGGTGTTGTTTTAGGGTTTAGGGCAGTGCAGTGGTGATCGGGCAGTGTGGGGGGTCGTGCAGGTGGGTGGTGTTTCAGGGTTTAGGGCAGTGCAGAGATGTTCGTGCAGTGTAGGGGGTCATGCAGGGGGTGGTGCTTCAGGGTTAAGGACAGTGCAGTGGTGTTCGGGCAGTGTGGGGGGTCTTGCTGGGGTTGTATTTCAGGGTTTAGGGCAGTGGTGTTCGGGCAGTGTAGGGGGTCTTTCTGGGGGTGGTGTTTCAGGGTTTAGGGCAGTGCAGTGGTGTTCTGGCAGTGTAGGGGTCTTGCTGGGGGTGGTGTTTCAGGGTTTAGGGCAGTGCAGTGGTGTTCGGGCAGTGTAGGGGGTCATGCAGGGGGGATGTTTCAGGATTTAGGGCAGTGCAGTGGTGTTCGGGCAGTGTAGGGGGTCGTGTGGGTGTGGTGTTTTAGGGTTTAGGGCAGTGCAGTCGTGTTCGGGCAGTGTAGGGGGTTGTGCGGGGTTGGTGTTTCACGGTTTAGGGCAGTGCAGTGGTGTTTGGGCAGTGTAGGGGGTCATGCAGGGGGTGGTGCTTCAGGGTTAAAGACAGTGCAGTGGTGTTCGGGCAGTGTAGGGGGTCTTGCTGGGGGTGGTGTTTCAGGGTTTAGGGCAGTGCAGTGGTGTTCAGGCAGTGTAGGGGGTCTTGCTGGGGGTGGTGTTTCAGGATTTAGGGCAGTGCAGTGGTGTTCGGGTAGTGTAGGGGGTCATGCAGGGGGGGTGTTTCAGGATTGAGGGCAGTGCAGTGGTGTTTGGGCAGTGTAGGGGGTCGTGCAGGGGTAGTGTTTCAGGGTTTAGGGCAGTGCAGTGGTGTTCAGGTAGTGTAGGGGGTCGTGCTGTGGCTGATGTTTCAGGGTTTTGGGCAGTGCAGTGGTGTTCGGGCAGTGTAGTAGGTCGCGCTGGGGGTATTGTTTCAGGGTTTTGGGCAGTGCTGTGTTGTTCGGGCAGTGTAGGGGGACACGCTGGTGGTAGTGTTTCAGAGTTTAGGGTAGAGCAGTGGTGTTCAGGCAGTGTAGGGTGTCATGCTGGGGGTAGTGTTTTAGGGTTTAGGGCAGAGTAGTGGTGTTTGGGTAGATTAGAGCGTCGTGCTGGGGGTGTTGTTTCAGGGTTTAGGGCAGTGCAGTCGTGTTCGGGTAGTGTAGGGGGTCGTGCGGGTGGTGTTGTTTCAGGGTTTAGGGCAGTGCAGTGGTGATCGGGCAGTGTGGGGGGTCGTGCAGGTGGGTGGTGTTTCAGGGTTTAGGGCAGTGCAGAGATGTTCGTGCAGTGTAGGGGGTCATGCAGGGGGTGGTGCTTCAGGGTTAAGGACAGTGCAGTGGTGTTCGGGCAGTGTGGGGGGTCTTGCTGGGGTTGTATTTCAGGGTTTAGGGCAGTGGTGTTCGGGCAGTGTAGGGGGTCTTTCTGGGGGTGGTGTTTCAGGGTTTAGGGCAGTGCAGTGGTGTTCTGGCAGTGTAGGGGTCTTGCTGGGGGTGGTGTTTCAGGGTTTAGGGCAGTGCAGTGGTGTTCGGGCAGTGTAGGGGGTCATGCAGGGGGGATGTTTCAGGATTTAGGGCAGTGCAGTGGTGTTCGGGCAGTGTAGGGGGTCGTGTGGGTGTGGTGTTTTAGGGTTTAGGGCAGTGCAGTCGTGTTCGGGCAGTGTAGGGGGTTGTGCGGGGGTGGTGTTTCACGGTTTAGGGCAGTGCAGTGGTGTTCGGGCAGTGTAGGGGGTCATGCAGGGGGGATGTTTCAGGATTTAGGGCAGTGCAGTGGTGTTCGGGCAGTGTAGGGGGTCGTGTGGGTGTGGTGTTTTAGGGTTTAGGGCAGTGCAGTCGTGTTCGGGCAGTGTAGGGGGTTGTGCGGGGGTGGTGTTTCACGGTTTAGGGCAGTGCAGTGGTGTTCGGGTAGTGTAGGGGGTCGTGCTGTGTCTGATGTTTCAGGGTTTAGGGCAGTGCAGTGGTGTTGGGGCAGTGTAGGAGGTCGCGCTGGGGGTATTGTTTCAGGGTTTTGGGCAGTGCTGTGTTGTTCGGGCAGTGTAGGGGGACGTGCTGGGGGTAGTGTTTCAGAGTTTAGGGCAGAGCAGTGGTGTTCAGGCAGTGTAGTGGGTCATGCTGTGGGTAGTGTTTTAGGGTTTAGGGCAGAGTAATGGTGTTTGGGTAGAGTAGGGGGTCATGCTGGGGGCTGTGTTTACGGTTTAGGGCAATACAGTGGTGTTCAGGCAGTGTAGGGGGTCGTGCTGGGGGTGGTGTTTCAGGGTTTAGGGCAGTGCAGTGTTGTTCGGGCAGTGTAGAGGGTCTTGCTGGGGGTTTTGTTTCAGGGTTTAGTGCAGTGGTATTCGGGCAGTGTAGGGGGCCTTCCCGGGGGTGGTGTTTCAGGGTTTAGGGCAGTGCAATAGTGTTCGGGCAGTTTAGGGGATCTCACTTGGGGTAGTGTTTCAGGACTTTGGGCACTGCAGTGGTGTTCGGGCAGTGTAGGGGTCATGCTGGGGTAGTGTTTCAGGGTTTAGGGCAGAGCAGTGGTGGTCAAGCAGTGTAGGGGGTCATGCTGGGGGTAGTGTTTTAGGGTTTAGGGCAGAGCAGTGGTGTTCTGGCAGATTAGGGGGTCTTGCTGGGGGTGGTGTTTCAGGGTTTAGGGCAGTGGTGTTCGGGCAGTGTAGGGGGTCGTTTGGGGGGGTGTTTCAGGATTTAGGGCAGTGCAGTGGTGTTCGGGCAGTGTAGGGGGTCATGCAGGGGGGTGTTTCAGGATTTAGGGCAGTGCAGTGGTGTTCGGGCAGTGTAGGAGTTCATGCGGGTGGTGTTTTAGGGTTTAGGGCAGTGCAGTGGTGTTCGGGCAGTGTAGGGGGTCGTGCGGGGTTGGGGTTTCAGGGTTTAGGGCAGTGCAATGGTGTTCGGGTAGTGTAGGGGGTCGTGCTGTGACTGATGTTTCAGGGTTTAGGGCAGTGCAGGGTGTTCGGGCAGTGTAGGGGGTCACGCTGGGGGTATGGTTTCAGGGTTTTGGGCAGTGCTGTGTTGTTCGGGCAGTGTAGGGGGACGCGCTGGGGGTAGTGTTTCAGAGTTTATTGCAGAGCAGTGGTGTTCAGGCAGTGTAGGGGGTCATGCTGGGGGTAGTGTTTTAGGGTTTAGGGCAGAGTAATGGTGTTTGGGTAGAGTTGGGCATCGTGCTGGGGGTGTTGTTTCAGGGTTTAGGGCAGTGTAGGGGGTAATGCGGGGGTAGTGTTTAGGGTTTAGGGCAGGGCAGTAGTGTTCGGGCAGTGTGGGGGGTCTGGCTGGGGGTGGTGTTTCAGGGTTTAGGGCAGTGCAGTGGTGTTCGGGCAGTGTGGGGGGTCGTGTGGGGGTGGCGTTTCAGGGTTTAGGGCAGAGCAGTGGTGTTCAGACAGTGTAGTGTGTCGTGCGGGGGTGGTGTTTCAGGGTTTAGGGCAGTGGTGTTCGGGCAGTGTAGGGGGTCTTGCTGGGGGTTGGTGTTTCAGGCTTTAGGGCAGTGCAGTGGTGTTTGGGCAGTGTAGGGAGTCATGCGGGGGTGGTGTTTCAGGGTTTAGGGCAGTGCAGTGCTTTCGGGCTGTGTAGGAGTCATGCGGGGAGTGGTGTTTCAGGGTTTAGGGCAGTGCAGGGGTGTTCGGGCAGTGTAGGGGGTCGTGTGGGGGTGGCGTTTCAGGGTTTAGGGCAGAGCAGTGGTGTTCAGACAGTGTAGTGTGTCGTGCGGGGGTGGTGTTTCAGGGTTTAGGGCAGTGCAGTGGTGTTCGGACAGTGTAGAGTGTCACGCTGGGGCTGGTGTTTCAGGGTTTAGGGCAGTGCAGTGGTGTTTGGGCATTTTAGGGGGTCATGCTGGGGCTGGTGTTTCAGGGTTTAGGGCAGTGCAATAGTGTTCGGGCAGTGTATGGGATCTCGCTTAGGGTAGTGTTTCAGGCTTTTGGGCAGTGCAGTGGTGTTCGGGCAGTGTAGGGGTCATGCTGTGGTAGTGTTTCAGAGTTTAGGGCAGAGCAGTGGTGGTCGAGCAGTGTAGGGGGTTATGCTGGGGGTAGTGTTTTAGGGTTTTGGGCAGTGCAGTGGTGTTCGGGCAGATTAGGGGGTCTTGCTGGGGGTGCTGTTTCAGGGTTTAGGGCAGCGCAGTGGTGTTCGGGCAGTGTAGGGGGTCTTGCTGGGGGTGGTGTTTCAGGGTTTAGGGCAGCGCAGTGGTGTTTGTATACTGTAGGGGGTCTTGCTGAGGGTGGTGTTTCAGGGTTTAGGGCAGAGCAGTGGTGTTCAGGCAGTGCAGGGGGTCATGCTGGGGGTAGTGTTTTAGGGTTTAGGGCAGAGTAGTGGTGTTTGGGTAGAGTAGGGCGTCGTGCTGGGGGTGTTGTTTCAGGGTTTAGGGCAGTGTAGGGGGTAATGTGGGCGGTGGTGTTTCAGGGTTTAGGGCAGGGCAGTAGTGTTCGGGCAGTGTGGAGGGTCTGGCTGGGGGTGGTGTTTCAGGGTTTAGGGCAGTGCAGTGGTGTTAGGGCAGTGTGGGGGGTCATGCGGGGGTGGCGTTTCAGGGTTTAGGGCAGAGCAGTGGTGTTCAGACAGTGTAGTGTGTCGTGCGGGGGTGGTGTTTCAGGGTTTAGGGCAGTGGTGTTCGGGCAGTGTAGGGGGTCTTGCTGGGGGTTGGTGTTTCAGGCTTTAGGGCAGTGCAGTGGTGTTTGGGCAGTGTAGGGGGTCATGCGGGGGTGGTGTTTCAGGGTTTAGGGCAGTGCAGTGGTGTTCGGGCTGTGTAGGAGTCATGCGGGGGTGGTGTTTCAGGGTTTAGGGCAGTGCAGGGGTGTTCGGGCAGTGTAGGGGGTCATGCGGGGGTGGCGTTTCAGGGTTTAGGGCAGAGCAGTGGTGTTCAGACAGTGTAGTGTGTCGTGCGGGGGTGGTGTTTCAGGGTTTAGTGCAGTGCAGTAGTGTTCGGACAGTGTAGAGTGTCACGCTGGGACTGGTGTTTCAGGGTTTAGGGCTAGTGCAGTGGTGTTCGGGCATTGTAGGGGGTCATGCTGGGGCTGGTGTTTCAGGGTTTAGGGCAGTGCAATAGTGTTCGGGCAGTGTAGGGGATCTCGCTTGGGGTAGTGTTTCAGGCTTTCGGGCAGTGCAGTGGTGTTCGGGCAGTGTAGGGGTCATGCTGGGGTAGTGTTTCAGAGTTTAGGGCAGAGCAGTGGTGGTCGAGCAGTGTAGGGGGTCATGCTGGGGTTAGTGTTTCAGGGTTTAGGGCAGTGCAGTGGTGTTCCGGCAGATTAGGGGGTCTTGCTGGGGGTGCTGTTTCAGGGTTTAGGGCAGTGCAGTGGTGTTCGGGCAGTGTAGGGGGTCTTGCTGGGGGTGGTGTTTCAGGGTTTAGGGCAGCGCAGTGGTGTTTGTGTACTGTAGGGCGTCGTGCTGGGGTAATGTTTCAGGGTTTAGGGCAGAGCAGTGGTGTTTGGGTAGTGTAATGGGGCATGCTGCGGGTGGTGTTTTAGGGTTTAGGGCAGTGCAGTGGTGTTTGGGTAGTGTATGGGGTTGTGCTGGGGGTGGTGCTTTAGGACTTAGAGCAGTGCAGTGGTGTTCGGGTAGTGTATGGGGTCATGCTGGGGATGGTGTTTTAGGGTTTAGAGCAGTGCAGTCGTGTTCGGGTAGTATATGGGGTCGTGATGGGGTGGTGTTTTAGGGTTTAGGGCAGTGCAGTGGTGTTCGGGCACTGTAGGGTGTCGTGCTATAAGTGGTGTTTTAGGGTTTAGGGCAGTGCAGTGGTGTTCGGGCAGTGTAGGGGGTCTTGCCGGTGGTGTTGTTTCTGGGTTTAGGGCAGTGCAGTGGTGATCGGGCAGTGTGGGGGGTCGTGCAGGTGGGTGGTGTTTCAGGGTTTAGGTCAGTGCAGTGGTGTTCGGGCAGTGTAGGGGGTCATGCAGGGGGTGGTGCTTCAGGGTTAAGGACAGTGCAGTGGTGTTCGGGCAGTGTGGGGGGTCTTGCTGGGGTTGTGTTTCAGGGTTTAGGGCAGCGCAGTGGTGTTTGTGTACTGGAGGGCTTCGTGCTGGGGTAATGTTTCAGGGTTTAGGGCGGAGCAGTGGTGTTTGGGTAGTGTAATGGGGCGTGCTGCGGGTGGTGTTTTAGGGTTTAGGGCAGTGCAGTGGTGTTTGGGTAGTGTATGGGGTCGTGCTGGGGGTGGTGCTTTAGGATTTAGAGCAGTGCAGTGGTGTTCGGGTAGTGTATGGGGTCATGCTGGGGGTGGTGTTTTAGGGTTTAGAGCAATGCAGTGGTGTTCGGGTAGTATATGGGGTCGTGATGGGGGTGGTGTTTTAGGGTTTAGGGCAGTGCAGTGGTGTTCGGGCACTGTAGGGTGTCGTGCTATAGGTGGTGTTTTAGGGTTTAGGGCAGTGCAGTGGTGTACGGGCAGTGTAGGGGGTCTTGCTGGGGGTGTTGTTTCAGGGTTTAGGGCAGCACAGTGGTGTTTGTGTACTGTAGGGCGTCGTGCTGGGGTAATGTTTCAGGGTTTAGGGCAGAGCAGTGGTGTTTGGGTAGTGTAATGGGGCGTGCTGCGGGTGGTGTTTTAGGGTTTAGGGCAGTGCAGTGGTGTTTGGGTAGTGTATGGGGTCATGCTGGGGGTGGTGTTTTAGGGTTTAGAGCAGTGCAGTGGTGTTCGGGTAGTATATGGGGTCGTGCTGGCGGTGGTGTTTTAGGGTTTAGGGCAGTGCAGTGGTGTTTGGGCACTGTAGGGTGTCGTGCTATAGGTGGTGTTTTAGGGTTTAGGGCAGTGCAGTGGTGTTTGGGCAGTGTAGGAGGTCATGCTGGGGGTGGTGTTTTAGGGTTTAGTGCAGTGCAGTGGTGTTCGGGCAGTGTAGGGGGTCATGCTGGGGTGGTGTTTCAGGGTTTAAGGCAGTGAAGTGGAGTTTGGGCAGTGTAGGGGGTCATGCAGGGGGTGGTGTTTCAGGGTTTTGGGCAGTGCAGTGGTGCTCGGGTAGTGTAGGGTGTCTTGCTGGGGGTGGTGTTTCAGGGTTTAGAGCAGTGGTGTTCGGGCAGGGTAGGGGGACTTGCTGGGGGTGGTGTTTCAGGGTTTAGGGCAGTGCAGTGGTGTTCGGGCAGTGTAGGGGGTCTAGCTGGGGGTGGTGTTTCAGGATTTAGGTCAGGGCAGTGCTTTTCAGGCAGTGTAGGGGGTCGTGCGGTGGTGGTGTTTCAGGGTTTAGGGCAGTGCAGTGGTGTTCGGGCAGTGTAGCGGGACGTGGGGTTGTTGTTTCAGGGTTTAGGGCAGTGCAGTGGTGTTTGGGTAGTGTAGGAGGTCGTGCGGGTGGTGGTGTTTCAGGGTTTAGGGAAGTGCAGTGGTGATCGGTCAGTGTGGGTGTCGTGCGGGTGGGTGGTGTTTCAGGATTTAGGGCAGTGCAGTGGTGTTCGGGCAGTGTAAGGGGTCATGCAGGGGGGGTGTTTCAGGATTGAGGGCAGTGCAGTGGTGTTCGGGCAGTGTAGGGGGTCGTGCAGGGTGGTGTTTTAGGGTTTAGGGCAGTGCAGTGGTGTTTGGGCAGTGTAGGGGGTCGTGCAGGGGTAGTGTTTCAGGGTTTAGGGCAGTGCAGTGGTGTTCGGGTAGTGTAGGGGGTCGTGCTGTGGCTGATGTTTCAGGGTTTAGGGCAGTGCAGTGGTGTTCGGGCAGTGTAGTAGGTCGCGCTGGGGGTATTGTTTCAGGGTTTTGGGCAGTGCTGTGTTGTTCGGGCAGTGTAGGGGGACGCGCTGGCGGTAGTGTTTCAGAGTTTAGGGCAGAGCAGTGGTGTTCAGGCATTGTAGGGGGTCATGCTGGGGGTAGTGTTTTAGGGTTTAGGGCAGAGTAGTAGTGATTGGGTAGAGTAGGGCGTCATGCTGGGGGTGTTGTTTCAGGGTTTAGGGCAGTCCAGTGGTGATCGGACAGTGTGGGGGGTCATGCAGGTGGGTGGTTTTTCAGGGTTTAGGGCATTGCAGTGGTGTTCGGGCAGTGTAGGGGGTCATGCAGGGGGTGGTGCTTCAGGGTTAAGGACAGTGCAGTGGTGTTCGGGCAGTGTGGGGGGTCTTGCTGGGGTTGTGTTTCAGGGTTTAGGGCAGTGTTGTTCGGGCAGTGTAGGGGGTCTTTCTGGGGGTGGTGTTTCAGGGTTTAGGGCAGTGCAGTGGTGTTCTGGCAGTGTAGGGGTCTTGCTGGGGGTGGTGTTTCAGGGTTTAGGGCAGTGCAGTGGTGTTCGGGCAGTGTAGGGGGTCGTTTGGGGGTGGTGTTTCCGGATTTAGGGCAGTGCAGTTGTGTTCGGGCAGTGTAGGGGGTCATGCAGGGGGGATGTTTCAGCATTTAGGGCAGTGCAGTGGTGTTCGGGCAGTTAAGGGGGTTGTGTTGGTGTGGTGTTTTAGGGTTTAGGGCAGTGCAGTCGTGTTCGGGCAGTGTAGGGGATTGAGCGGGGGTGGTGTTTCAGGGTTTAGGGCAGTGCAGTGGTGTTCCGGTAGTGTAGGGGGTCGTGCTGTGGCTGATGTTTCAGGGTTTAGGGCAGTGCAGTGGTGTTGGGGCAGTGTAGAGGGTCGCGCTGGGGGTATTGTTTCAGGGTTTCGGGCAGTGCTGTGTTGTTCGGGCAGTGTAGGGGGACGCGCTGGGGGTAGTGTTTCAGAGTTTAGGGCAGAGCAGTGGTGTTCAGGCAGTGTAGGGGGTCATGCTGTGGGTAATGTTTTAGGGTTTAGGGCAGAGTAGTGGTGTTTGGGTAGAGTAGGGGGTCATGCTGGGGGTGGTGTTTCAGGGTTTAGGTCAGTGCAGTGGTGTTCGGGCAGTGTAGGGGGTCATGCAGGGGGTGGTGCTTCAGGGTTAAGGACAGTGCAGTGGTGTTCGGGCAGTGTGGAGGGTCTTGCTGGGGTTGTGTTTCAGGGTTTAGGGCAGCGCAGTGGTGTTTGTGTACTGTAGGGCTTCGTGCTGGGGTAATGTTTCAGGGTTTAGGGCAGAGCAGTGGTGTTTGGGTAGTGTAATGGGGCGTGCTGCGGGTGGTGTTTTAGGGTTTAGGGCAGTGCAGTGGTGTTTGGGTAGTGTATGGGGTCGTGCTGGGGGTGGTGCTTTAGGATTTAGAGCAGTGCAGTGGTGTTCGGGTAGTGTATGGGGTCATGCTGATGGTGGTGTTTTAGGGTTTAGAGCAATGCAGTGGTGTTCGGGTAGTATATGGGGTCATGATGGGGGTGGTGTTTTAGGGTTTAGAGCAGTGCAGTGGTGTTCGGGCACTGTAGGGTGTCGTGCTATAGGTGGTGTTTTAGGGTTTAGGGCAGTGCAGTGGTGTACGGGCAGTGTAGGGGGTCTTGCTGGGGGTGGTGTTTTAGGGTTTAGAGCAGTGCAGTGGTGTTCGGGGAGTATATGGGGTCGTGCTGTCGGTGGTGTTTTAGGGTTTAGGGCAGTGCAGTGGTGTTTGGGCACTGTAGGGTGTCGTGCTATAGGTGGTGTTTTAGGGTTTAGGGCAGTGCAGTGGTGTTTTGCCAGTGTAGGAGGTCATGCTGGGGGTTGTGTTTTAGGGTTTAGTGCAGTGCAGTGGTGTTCGGGCAGTGTAGGGGGTCATGCTGGGGTGGTGTTTCAGGGTTTAAGGCAGTGAAGTGGAGTTTGGGCAGTGTAGGGGGTCATGCAGGGGGTGGTGTTTCAGGGTTTTGGGCAGTGCAGTGGTGCTCGGGCAGTGTAGGGTGTCTTGCTGGGGGTGGTGTTTCAGGGTTTAGAGCAGTGGTGTTCGGGCAGGGTAGGGGGACTTGCTGGGGGTGGTGTTTCAGGGTTTAGGGCAGTGCAGTGGTGTTCGGGCAGTGTAGGGGGTCTAGCTGGGGGTGGTGTTTCAGGATTTAGGGCAGGGCAGTGCTTTTCAGGCAGTGTAGGGGGTCGTGCGGTGGTGGTGTTTCAGGGTTTAGGGCAGTGCAGTGGTGTTCGGGCAGTGTAGCGGGACGTGGGGGGTGTTGTTTCAGGGTTTAGGGCAGTGCAGTGGTGTTCGGGTAGTGTAGGAGGTCGTGTGGGTGGTGGTGTTTCAGGGTTTAGGGAAGTGCAGTGGTGATCGGTCAGTGTGGGTGTCGTGCGGGTGGGTGGTGTTTCAGGATTTAGGGCAGTGCAGTGGTGTTCGGGCAGTGTAGGGGGTCATGCAGGGGGGGTGTTTCAGGATTGAGGGCAGTGCAGTGGTGTTCGGGCAGTGTAGGGGGTCGTGCAGGGTGGTGTTTTAGGGTTTAGGGCAGTGCAGTGGTGTTTGGGCAGTGTAGGGGGTCATGCAGGGGTAGTGTTTCAGGGTTTAGGGCAGTGCAGTGGTGTTCGGGTAGTGTAGGGGGTCGTGCTGTGGCTGATGTTTCAGGGTTTAGGGCAGTGCAGTGGTGTTCGGGCAGTGTAGTAGGTCGCGCTGGGGGTATTGTTTCAGGGTTTTGGGCAGTGCTGTGTTGTTCGGGCAGTGTAGGGGGACGCGCTGGCGGTAGTGTTTCAGAGTTTAGGGCAGAGCAGTGGTGTTCAGGCATTGTCGGGGGTCATGCTGGGGGTAGTGTTTTAGGGTTTAGGGCAGAGTAGTAGTGATTGGGTAGAGTAGGGCGTCGTGCTGGGGGTGTTGTTTCAGGGTTTAGGGCAGTCCAGTGGTGATCGGGCAGTGTGGGGGGTCATGCAGGTGGGTGGTGTTTCAGGGTTTAGGGCATTGCAGTGGTGTTCGGGCAGTGTAGGGGGTCATGCAGGGGGTGGTGCTTCAGGGTTAAGGACAGTGCAGTGGTGTTCGGGCAGTGTGGGGGGTCTTGCTGGGGTTGTGTTTCAGGGTTTAGGGCAGTGTTGTTCGGGCAGTGTAGGGGGTCTTTCTGGGGGTGGTGTTTCAGGGTTTAGGGCAGTGCAGTGGTGTTCTGGCAGTGTAGGGGTCTTGCTGGGGGTGGTGTTTCAGGGTTTAGGGCAGTGCAGTGGTGTTAGGGCAGTGTAGGGGGTCGTTTGGGGGTGGTGTTTCCGGATTTAGGGCAGTGCAGTTGTGTTCGGGCAGTGTAGGGGGTCATGCAGCGGGGATGTTTCAGCATTTAGGGCAGTGCAGTGGTGTTCGGGCAGTGTAGGGGGTCATGTTGGTGTGGTGTTTTAGGGTTTAGGGCAGTGCAGTCGTGTTCGGGCAGTGTAGGGGATTGTGCGGGGGTGGTGTATCAGGGTTTAGGGCAGTGCAGTGGTGTTCCGGTAGTGTAGGGGGTCGTGCTGTGGCTGATGTTTCAGGGTTTAGGGCAGTGCAGTGGTGTTGGGGCAGTGTAGAGGGTCGCACTGGGGGTATTGTTTCAGGGTTTCGGGCAGTGCTGTGTTGTTCGGGCAGTGTAGGGGGACGCGCTGGGGGTAGTGTTTCAGAGTTTAGGGCAGAGCAGTGGTGTTCAGACAGTGTAGGGGGTCATGCTGTGGGTAAAGTTTTAGGTTTTAGGGCAGAGTAGTGGTGTTTGGGTAGAGTAGGGGGTCATGCTGGGGGTAGTATTTAGGGTTTAGGGCAATACAGTGGTGTTCAGGCAGAGTAGGGGGTCATGCTGGGGGTGGTGTTTCAGGGTTTAGGGCAGTGCAGTGTTGTTCGGGCAGTGTAGAGGGTCTTGCTGGGGGTGGTGTTTCAGGGTTTAGTGCAGTGGTATTCGGGCAGTGTAGGGGGTCTTGCCGGGGGTGGTGTTTCAGGGTTTAGGGCAGTGCAATAGTGTTCGGGCAGTGTAGGGGATCTCACTTGGGGTAGTGTTTCAGGATTTTGGGCAGTGCAGTGGTGTTCGGGCAGTGTAGGGGTCATGCTGGGGTAGTGTTTCAGGGTTTAGGGCAGAGCAGAGGTGGTCAAGCAGTGTAGGGGTTCATGCTGGGGGTAGTGTTTTAGGGTTTAGGGCAGAGCAGTGGTGTTCCGGCAGTGTAGGGGGTCTTGCTGGGGGTGGTGTTTCAGGGTTTAGGGCAGTGCAGTGGTGTTCGGGCAGTGTAGGGGGTCGTTTTGGGGTGGTGTTTCAGGATTTAGGGCAGAGCAGTGGTGTTCAGGCAGTGTAGGGGGTCATGCAGGGGGGTGTTTCAGGATTTAGGGCAGTGCAGTGGTGTTCGGGCAGTGTAGGAGTTCATGCGGTTGGTGTTTTAGGGTTTAGTGCAGTGCAGTGGTGTTCGGGCAGTGTAGGGGGTCGTGCGGGGTTGGTGTTTCAGGGTTTAGGGCAGTGCAATGGTGTTCGGGTAGTGTAGGGGGTCGTGCTGTTGCTGATGTTTCAGGGTTTAGGGCAGTGCAGTGGTGTTCGGGCAGTGTAGCGGGTCACGCTGGGGGTAATGTTTCAGGGTTTTGGGCAGCGCTGTGTTGTTCGGGCAGTGTAGGGGGACGCGCTGGGGGTAGTGTTTCAGAGTTTAGGGCAGAGCAGTGGTGTTCAGGCAGTGTAGGGGGTCATGCTGGGGGTAGTGTTTTAGAGTTTAGGGCAGAGTAGTGGTGTTTGGGTAGAGTAGGGCGTCGTGCTGGGGGTGTTGTTTCAGGGTTTAGGGCAGTGCAGTGCTATTCGGGTAGTGTAGGGGGTCGTGCGGGTGGTGGTGTTTCAGGGTTTAGGGCAGTGCAGTGGTGATCGGGCAGTGTGGGGGGTCGTGCAGTTGGGTGGTGTTTCAGGGTTTAGGGCAGTGCAGTGGTGTTCAGGCAGTGTAGGGGGTCATGCAGGGGGTGGTGCTTCATGGTTAAGGACAGTGCAGTTGTGTTCGGGCAGTGTGGGGGGTCTTGCTGGGGTTGTGTTTCAGGGTTTAGGGCAGTTGTGTTCGGGCAGTGTAGGGGGTCTTGCTGGTGGTGGTTTTTCAGGGTTTAGGGCAGTGCAGTGGTGTTAGGGCAATGTCGGGGTCTTGCTGGGGGTGGGGTTTCAGGTTTTAGGGCAGTGTAGTGGTGTTTGGGCAGTGTAGGGGGTCATGCAGGGGGGGTGTTTCAGGATTTAGGGCAGTGCAGTGGTGTTCGGGTAGTGTAGGAGGTCGTGCTGTGGCTGATGTTTCAGGGTTTAGGGCAGTGCAGTGGTGTTCGGGCAGTGTAGGGGGTCACGCTGGGGGAATTGTTTCAGGATTTAGGGCAGTGCAGTGGTGTTCGGGCAGTGTATGGGGTTGTGTGGGGGTGGTGTTTTAGGGTTTAGGGCAGTGCAGTGGTGTTCGGGCAGTGTAGGGGGTCGTGCGGGGGAGGTGATTCAGGGTTTGGGGGCAGTGCAGTGGTGTTCGGGTAGTGTAGGGGGTCGTGCTGTGGCTGATGTTTCAGGGTTTAGGGCAGTGCAGTGGTGTTCGGGCAGTGTAGGGGGTTGCACTGGGGGCATTGTTTCAGGGTTTTGGGCAGTGCTGTGTTGTTCGGGCAGTGTAGGGGGACGCGCTGGGGGTAGTGTTTCAGAGTTTAGGGTAGAGCAGTGGTGTTCAGGCAGCGTAGGGGGTCGTGCTGGGGGTGGTGTTTCAGGGTTTAGGGCAGTGCAGTGTTGTTCGGGCAGTGTAGAAGGTCTTGCTGGGGGCGGTGTTTCAGGGTTTAGTGCAGTGGTATTTGGGCAGTGAAGGGGGTCTTTCTGGGGGTGGTGTTTCAGGGTTTAGGGCAATGCAATAGTGTTTGGGCAGTGTAGGGGATCTCGCTTGGGGTAGTGTTTCAAGGGTTTTGGGCAGTGAAGTGGTGTTCGAGCACTGTAGGGTGTCATGCTGGGGGTGGTGTTTTAGGGTTTAGGGCAGTGCAATGGTGTTTGGGCAGTGTAGGAGGTCATGCTGGGGGTGGTGTTTTAGGGTTTAGTGCAGTGGTGTTCGGGCAGTGTAGGGGGTCATGCTGGGGTGGTGTTTCAGGGTTTAGGGCAGTGGTGTTCGGGCAGGGTAGGGGGACTTGCTGGGGGTGGTGTTTCAGGGTTTAGGGCAGTGCAGTGGTGTTCGGGCAGAGTAGGGGGTCTTGCTGGGGGTGGTGTTTCAGGATTTAGAGCAGTGCAGTGCTTTTCAGGCAGTGTAGGGGGTTGTGCGAGGTGGTGTTTCAAGGTTTAGGGCAGTGCAGTGGTGTTCGGGCAGTGAAGCGGGACGTGGGGGGTGTTGTTTCACGGTTTAGGGCAGCGCAGTGGTGTTTGTGTACAGTAGGGGGTCGTGTTGGGGTAATGTTTCAGGGTTTAGGGCAGAGCAGTGGTGTTTGGGTAGTGTAAGGGGTCGTGCTGGGGTGGTGCTTTAGGTTTTAGAGCAGTGCAGTGGTATTCGGGTAGTGTATGGGGTCGTGCTGGGGGTGGTGTTTTAGGGTTTAGAGCAGTGCAGTGGTGTTCAGGTAGTATATGGGGTCGTGCTGGGGGTGGTCTTTTAGGGTTTAGGGCAGTGCAGTGGTGTTCAGGCACTGTAGGGTGTCATGCTGGGGGTGGTGTTTTAGGGTTTAGGGCAGTGCGATGGTGTTTGGGCAGTGTAGGAGGTCATGCTGGGGTTGGTGTTTTAGGGTTTAGTGCAGTGGTGTTCGGGCAGTGTAGGGGGGTCATGCTGGGGTGGTGTTTCAGGGTTTAGGGCAGTGGTGTTCGGGCAGGGTAGGGGGACTTGCTGGGGGTGGTGTTTCAGGGTTTAGGGCAGTGCAGTGGTGTTCGGGCAGAGTAGGGGGTCTTGCTGGGGGTGGTGTTTCAGGATTTAGAGCAGTGCAGTGCTTTTCAGGCAGTGTAGGGGGTTGTGCGAGGTGGTGTTTCAAGGTTTAGGGCAGTGCAGTGGTGTTCGGGCAGTGAAGCGGGATGTGGGGGGTGTTGTTTCAGGGTTTAGGGCAGCGCAGTGGTGTTTGTGTACAGTAGGGGGTCGTGTTGGGGTAATGTTTCAGGGTTTAGGGCAGAGCAGTGGTGTTTGGTTAGTGTAAGGGGTCGTGCTGGGGTGGTGCTTTAGGATTTAGGGCAGTGCAGTGGTATTCGGGTAGTGTATGGGGTCGTGCTGGAGGTGGTATTTTAGGGTTTAGAGCAGTGCAGTGGTGTTCGGGTAGTATATGGGGTCGTGCTGGGGTGGTGTTTTAGGGTTTAGGGCAGTGCAGTGGTGTTCAGGCACTGTAGGGTGTCTTGCTGGGGGTGCTGTTTCAGGGTTTAGGGCAGCGCAGTGGTGTTCGGGCAGTGTAGGGGGTCTTGCTAGGGGTGGTGTTTCAGGGTTTAGGGCAGCGCAGTGGTGTTTGTGTACAGTAGGGGGTCGTGTTGGGGTAATGTTTCAGGGTTTAGGGCAGAGCAGTGGTGTTTGGGTAGTGTAAGGGGTCGTGCTGGGGTGGTGCTTTAGGATTTAGGGCAGTGCAGTGGTGTTCGGGTAGTGTATGGGGTTGTGCTGGGGGTGGTGTTTTAGGGTTTAGAGCAGTGCTGTGGTGTTCGGGTAGTATATGGGGTCGTGCTGGGGGTGGTGTTTTAGGGTTTAGGGCAGTGCAGTGGTGTTCAGGCACTGTAGGGTGTCGTGCTCGGGGTGGTGTTTTAGGGTTTAGGGCAGTGCAGTGGTGTTCAGGCACTGTAGGGGGTCATGCTGGGGTGGTGTTTCAGGGTTTAGGGCAGTGGTGTTCGGGCAGGGTAGAGGGACTTGCTGGGGGTGGTGTTTCAGGGTTTAGGGCAGTGCAGTGGTGTTCGGGCAGAGTAGGGGGTCTTGCTGTGGGTGCTGTTTCAGGATTTAGAGCAGTGCAGTGCTTTTCAGGCAGTTTAGGGGGTTTTGCGGTGGTGGTGTTTCAAGGTTTAGGGCAGTGCAGTGGTGTTCGGGCAGTGAAGCGGGACGCGCTGGGGGTAGTGTTTCAGAGTTTAGGGCAAAGCAGTGGTGTTCAGGCAGTGTAGGGGGTCATGCTGGGGGTAGTGTTTTAGGGTTTAGGGCAGAGTAGTGGTATTTGGGTAGAGTAGGGGGTCATGCTGGGGGTAGTGTTTAGGGTTTAGGGCAATGCAGTGGTGTTCAGGCAGTGTAGGGGGTCGTGCTGGGGGTGGTGTTTCAGGGTTTAGGGCAGTGCAGTGTTGTTCGGGCAGTGTAGAGGGTCTTGCTGGGGGTGGTGTTTCAGGGTTTAGTGCAGTGGTATTCAGGCAGTGTAGGGGGTCTTCCCGGGGGTGGTGTTTCAGGGTTTAGGGCAGTGCAATAGTGTTCGGGCAGTGTAGGGGATCTCACTTGGGGTAGTGTTTAGGGTTTAGGGCAATGCAGTGGTGTTCAGGCAGTGTAGGGGGTCGTGCTGGGGGTGGTGTTTCAGGGTTTAGGGCATTGCAGTGTTGTTTGGGCAGTGTAGAGGGTCTTGCTGGGGGTGGTGTTTCAGGGTTTAGTGCAGTGGTATTCGGGCAGTGTAGGGGGTCTTCCCGGGGGTGGTGTTTCAGGGTTTAGGGCAGTGCAATAGTGTTCGGGCATTGTAGGGGATCTCACTTTGGGTAGTGTTTCAGGATTTTGGGCAGTGCAGTGGTGTTCGGGCAGTGTAGGGGTCATGCTGGGGTAGTGTTTCAGGGTTTAGGGCAGAGCAGTGGTGGTCAAGCAGTGTAGGGGGTCATGCTGGGGGTAGTGTTTTCGGGTTGAGGGCAGAGCAGGGGTGTTCCGGCAGATTAGGGGGTCTTGCTGGGGGTGGTGTTTCAGGGTTTAGGGCAGTGCAGTGGTGTTCGGGCAGTGTAGGGGGTCGTTTGGGGTGGTGTTTCAGGATTTAGGGCAGTGCAGTGGTGTTCGGGCAGTGTAGGGGGTCATGCAGGGGGGTGTTTCAGGATTTAGGGCAGTGCAGTGGTGTTCGAGCAGTGTAGGAGTTCATGCGGGTGGTGTTTTAGGGTTTAGGGCAGTGCAGTGGTGTTCGGGCAGTGTAGGGGGTCGTGCGGGGGTGGTGTTTCAGGGTTTAGGGCAGTGCAATGGTGTTCGGGTAGTGTAGGGGGTCGTGCTGTGGCTGATGTTTCAGGGTTTAGGGCAGTGCAGTGGTGTTCGGGCAGTGTAGGGGGTCACGCTGGGGGTATTGTTTTAGGGTTTTGGGCATTGCTGTGTTGTTCGGGCAGTGTAGGGGGACGCGCTGGGGGTGGTGTTTCAGAGTTTAGGGCAGAGCAGTGGTGTTCAGGCAGTGTAGGGGGTCATTCTGGGGGTAGTGTTTTAGGGTTTAGGGCAGAGTAGTCGTGTTTGGTTAGAGTAGGGCGTCATGCTGGGGGTGTTGTTTCAGGGTTTAGGGCAGTGCATTGGAGTTCGGGTAGTGTAGGGGGTCGTGCGGGTGGTGGTGTTTCAGGGTTTAGGGCAGAGCAGTGGTGATCGAGCAGTGTAGGGGGTCATGCTGGGGGTAGTGTTTTAGGGTTTAGGGCAGAGCAGTGGTGTTCCGGTAGATTAGGGGGTCTTGCTGGGGGTGCTGTTTCAGGGTTTAGGGCAGCGCAGTGGTGTTCGGGCAGTGTAGGGGGTCTTGCTGGGGGTGGTGTTTCAGGGTTTAGGGCAGCGCAGTTGTGTTTGAGTACTGTAGGGGGCCGTGTTGGGGTAATGTTTCAGGGTTTAGGGCAGAGCAGTGGTGTTTGGGTAGTGTAAGTGGGCATGCTGGACGTGGTGTTTTAGGGTTTAGGGCAGTGCAGTGGTGTTTGGGTAGTGTATTGGGTCGTGCTGGGGTGGTGCTTTAGGATTTAGGGCAGTGCAGTGGTGTTCGGGTAGTGTATGGGGTCATGCTGGGGGTAGTGTTTTAGGGTTTAGAGCAGTGCAGTGGTGTTCGGGTAGTATATGGGGTCATGCTGGGGGTGGTGTTTTAGGGTTTAGGGCAGTGCAGTGGTGTTCAGGCACTGTAGGGTGTCATGCTGGGGGTGGTGTTTTAGGGTTTAGGGCAGTGGTGTTTGGGCAGTGTAGGAGGTCATGCTGGGGGTGGTGTTTTAGGGTTTAGTGCAGTGCAGTGGTGTTCGGGCAGTGTAGGGGGTCATGCTGGGGTGGTGTTTCAGGGTTTAGGGCAGTGAAGTGGTGTTCGGGCAGTGTAGGGGTCAAGCAGGGGGTGGTGTTTCAGGGTTTAGGGCAGTGCAGTGGTGCTCGGGCAGTGTAGGGGGTCTTGCTGGGGGTGGTGTTTCAGGGTTTAGGGCAGTGGTGTTCAGGAGGGTAGGGGGACTTGCTGGGGGTGGTGTTTCAGGGTTTAGGGCAGTGCAGTGGTGTTCGGGCAGAGTAGGGGGTCTTGCTGGGGGTGGTGTTTCAGGATTTAGAGCAGTGCAGTGCTTTTCAGGCAGTGTAGGGGGTTGTGTGGTGGTGGTGTTTCAAGGTTTAGGGCAGTGCAGTGGTTTTTGGGTAGTGTAGGGGGTGGTGCTGTGGCTGATGTTTCAGGGTTTAGGGCAGTGCAGTGGTGTTGGGGCAGTGTAGGGGGTCACACTGGGGGTATTGTTTCAGGGTTTTGGGCAGTGCTGTGTTGTTCGGGCAGTGTAGGGGGACGCGCTGGGGGTAGTGTTTCAGAGTTTAGGGCAAAGCAGTGGTGTTCAGGCAGTGTAGGGGGTCATGCTGGGGGTAGTGTTTTAGGGTTTAGGGCAGAGTAGTGGTATTTGGGTAGAGTAGGGGGTCATGCTGGGGGTAGTGTTTAGGGTTTAGGGCAATGCAGTGGTGTTCAGGCAGTGTAGGGGGTCGTGCTGGGGGTGGTGTTTCAGGGTTTAGGGCAGTGCAGTGTTGTTCGGGCAGTGTAGAGGGTCTTGCTGGGGGTGGTGTTTCAGGGTTTAGTGCAGTGGTATTCAGGCAGTGTAGGGGGTCTTCCCGGGGGTGGTGTTTCAGGGTTTAGGGCAGTGCAATAGTGTTTGGGCAGTGTAGGGGATCTCACTTGGGGTAGTGTTTAGGGTTTAGGGCAATGCAGTGGTGTTCAGGCAGTGTAGGGGGTCGTGCTGGGGGTGGTGTTTCAGGGTTTAAGGCATTGCAGTGTTGTTTGGGCAGTGTAGAGGGTCTTGCTGGGGGTAGTGTTTCAGGGTTTAGTGCAGTGGTATTCGGGCAGTGTAGGGGGTCTTCCCGGGGGTGGTGTTTCAGGGTTTAGGGCAGTGCAATAGTGTTCGGGCATTGTAGGGGATCTCACTTTGGGTAGTGTTTCAGGATTTTGGGCAGTGCAGTGGTGTTCGGGCAGTGTAGGGGTCATGCTGGGGTAGTGTTTCAGGGTTTAGGGCAGAGCAGTGGTGGTCAAGCAGTGTAGGGGGTCATGCTGGGGGTAGTGTTTTCGGGTTGAGGGCAGAGCAGGGGTGTTCCGGCAGATTAGGGGGTCTTGCTGGGGGTGGTGTTTCAGGGTTTAGGGCAGTGCAGTGGTGTTCGGGCAGTGTAGGGGGTCGTTTGGGGTGGTGTTTCAGGATTTAGGGCAGTGCAGTGGTGTTCGGGCAGTGTAGGGGGTCATGCAGGGGGGTGTTTCAGGATTTAGGGCAGTGCAGTGGTGTTCGAGCAGTGTAGGAGTTCATGCGGGTGGTGTTTTAGGGTTTAGGGCAGTGCAGTGGTGTTCGGGCAGTGTAGGGGGTCGTGCGGGGGTGGTGTTTCAGGGTTTAGGGCAGTGCAATGGTGTTCGGGTAGTGTAGGGGGTCGTGCTGTGGCTGATGTTTCAGGGTTTAGGGCAGTGCAGTGGTGTTCGGGCAGTGTAGGGGGTCACGCTGGGGGTATTGTTTCAGGGTTTTGGGCATTGCTGTGTTGTTCGGGCAGTGTAGGGGGACGCGCTGGGGGTGGTGTTTCAGAGTTTAGGGCAAAGCAGTGGTGTTCAGGCAGTGTAGGGGGTCATGTTGGGGGTAGTGTTTTAGGGTTTAGGGCAGAGTAGTCGTGTTTGGTTAGAGTAGGGCGTCATGCTGGGGGTGTTGTTTCAGGGTTTAGGGCAGTGCATTGGAGTTCGGGTAGTGTAGGGGGTCGTGCGGGTGGTGGTGTTTCAGGGTTTAGGTCAGAGCAGTGGTGATCGAGCAGTGTAGGGGGTCATGCTGGGGGTAGTGTTTTAGGGTTTAGGGCAGAGCAGTGGTGTTCCGGTAGATTAGGGGGTCTTGCTGGGGGTGCTGTTTCAGGGTTTAGGGCAGCGCAGTGGTGTTCGGGCAGTGTAGGGGGTCTTGCTGGGGGTGGTGTTTCAGGGTTTAGGGCAGCGCAGTTGTGTTTGTGTACTGTAGGGGGCCGTGTTGGGGTAATGTTTCAGGGTTTAGGGCAGAGCAGTGGTGTTTGGGTAGTGTAAGTGGGCATGCTGGACGTGGTGTTTTAGGGTTTAGGGCAGTGCAGTGGTGTTTGGGTAGTGTATGGGGTCGTGCTGGGGTGGTGCTTTAGGATTTAGGGCAGTGCAGTGGTGTTCGGGTAGTGTATGGGGTCATGCTGGGGGTGGTGTTTTAGGGTTTAGAGCAGTGCAGTGGTGTTCGGGTAGTATATGGGGTCATGCTGGGGGTGGTGTTTTAGGGTTTAGGGCAGTGCAGTGGTGTTCAGGCACTGTAGGGTGTCATGCTGGGGGTGGTGTTTTAGGGTTTAGGGCAGTGGTGTTTGGGCAGTGTAGGAGGTCATGCTGGGGGTGGTGTTTTAGGGTTTAGTGCAGTGCAGTGGTGTTCGGGCAGTGTAGGGGGTCATGCTGGGGTGGTGTTTCAGGGTTTAGGGCAGTGAAGTGGTGTTCGGGCAGTGTAGGGGTCAAGCAGGGGGTGGTGTTTCAGGGTTTAGGGCAGTGCAGTGGTGCTCGGGCAGTGTAGGGGGTCTTGCTGGGGGTGGTGTTTCAGGGTTTAGGGCAGTGGTGTTCAGGAGGGTAGGGGGACTTGCTGGGGGTGGTGTTTCAGGGTTTAGGGCAGTGCAGTGGTGTTCGGGCAGAGTAGGGGGTCTTGCTGGGGGTGGTGTTTCAGGATTTAGAGCAGTGCAGTGCTTTTCAGGCAGTGTAGGGGGTTGTGTGGTGGTGGTGTTTCAAGGTTTAGGGCAGTGCAGTGGTGTTCGGGCAGTGAAGCAGGACGTGGGGGGTGTTGTTTCAGGGTTTAGGGCAGTGCAGTGGTGTTCGGGTAGTGTAGGGGGTCATGCTGGGGGTAGTGTTTTAGGGTTTAGGGCAGAGTAGTCGTGTTTGGTTAGAGTAGGGCGTCATGCTGGGGGTGTTGTTTCAGGGTTTAGGGCAGTGCAGTGGTGTTCGGGTAGTGTAGGGGGTCGTGCGGGTGGTGGTGTTTCAGGGTTTAGGGCAGTGCAGTGGTGATCAGTCAGTGTGGGGGGTCATGCGGGTGGGTGGTGTTTCCGGGTTTAGGGCAGTGCAGTGGTGTTTGGGCAGTGTAGGGGGTCATGCAGGGGGTGGTGCTTCAGGGTTAAGGACAGTGCAGTGGTGTTCGGGCAGTGTGGGGGTCTTGCTGGGGTTGTGTTTCAGTGTTTAGGGCAGTGGTTTTCGGGCAGTGTAGGGGGTCTTGCTGGGGGTGGTGTTTCAGGGTTTAGGGCAGTGCAGTGGTGTTCGGGCAGTGTAGGGGGTCTTGCTGGGGGTGGTGCTTCAGGGTTTAGGGCAGTGTAGTGGTGTTCGGGCAGTGTAGGGGGTCGTTTGGGGGCGGTGTTTCAGGATTTAGGGTAGTGCAGTGGTGTTCGGGCAGTGTAGGGGGTCATGCAGGGGGGTGTTTCAGGATATAGGGCAGTGCTGTGGTGTTCGGGCAGTGTAGGGGGTCATGCCGGGGTGGTGTTTTAGAGTTTAGGGCAGTGCAGTGGTGTTTGGGCAGTGTAGGGGGTCGTGCAGGGGTGGTGTTTCAGGGTTTAGGGCAGTACAGTGTTGTTCGGGTAGTGTAGGGGGTTGTGCTGTGGCTGATGTTTCAGGGTTTAGGGCAGGGCAGAGGTGTTCGGGCAGTGTAGGGGGTCACGCTGGGGGTATTGTTTCAGGATTTTGGGCAGTGCTGTGTTGTTCGGGCAGTGTAGGGGGACGTGCTGGGGGTAGTGTTTCAGAGTTTAGGGCAGAGCAGTGGTGTTCAGGCAGTGTAGGGCGTCATGCTGGGGGTAGTGTTTTAGGGTTTAGGGCAGATTAGTGGTGTTTGGGTAGAGTAGGGCGTCGTGCTGGGGGTGTTGTTTCAGGGTTTAGGGCAGTGCAGTGGTGTTCGGGTAGTGTAGGGGGTCGTGCGGGTGGTGGTGTTTCAGGGTTTAGGGCAGTGCAGTGGTGATCAGGCAGTGTGGGGGGTCGTGCAGTTGGGTGGTGTTTCAGGGTTTAGGGCAGTGCAGTGGTGTTCAGGCAGTGTAGGGGGTCATGCAGGGGGTGGTGCTTCAGGGTTAAGGACAGTGCAGTTGTGTTCGGGCAGTGTGGGGGGTCTTGCTGGGGTTGTGTTTCAGGGTTTAGGGCAGTGGTGTTCGGGCAGTGTAGTTGGGTCTTGCTGGTGGTGGTGTTTCAGGGTTTAGGGCAGTGCAGTGGTGTTCGGGCAGTGTAGGGGTCTTGCTGGGGGTGGTGTTTCAGGTTTTAGGGCAGTGCAGTGGTGTTCGGGCAGTGTAGGGGGTCATGCAGGGGGTGTTTTAAGATTTAGGGCAGTGCAGTGGTGTTCGGGTAGTGTAGGAGGTCGTGCTGTGGCTGATGTTTCAGGGTTTAGGGCAGTGCAGTGGTGTTCGGGCAGTGTAGGGGGTCGCGCTGGGGGCATTGTTTCAGGATTTAGGGCAGTGCAGTGGTGTTCGGGCAGTGTATGGGGTCGTGTGGGGGTGGTGTTTTAGGGTGTAGGGCAGTGCAGTGGTGTTCGGGCAGTGTAGGGGGTCATGCGGTAATGGTGGTTTTTTCAGGGTTTGAGGGCAATGCAGTGGTGTTCGGGGAGTGTAGGGGGCCTTGCTGTGGCTGATGTTTCAGGGTTTAGGGCAGTGCAGTGGTGTTCGGGCAGTGTAAGGGGTTGCGCTGGGGGCATTGTTTCAGGATTTTGGGCAGTGCTGTGTTGTTCGGGCAGTGTAGGGGGACGCGCTGGGGGTAGTGTTTCAGAGTTTATGGTAGAGCAGTGGTGTTCAGGCAGTGTAGGGGGTCATGCTGGGGGTAGTGTTTTAGGGTTTAAGGCAGAGTAAAGGGGTTTGGGTAGAGTAGGGGGTCATGCTGGGGGTAGTGTTTAGGGTTTAGGGCAGTGCAGTGGTGTTCAGGCAGCATAGGGGGTCGTGCTGGGGGTGGTGTTTCAGGGTTTAGGGCAGTGCAGTGTTGTTCGGGCAGTGTAGAGGGTCTTGCTGGGGGTGGTATTTCAGGGTTTAGTGCAGTGGTATTCGGGCAGTGTAGGGGGTCTTCCTGGGGGTGGTGTTTCAGGGTTTAGGGCAATGCAATAGTGTTCCGGCAGTGTAGGGGATCTCGCTTTGGGTAGTGTTTCAAGGGTTTTGGGCAGTGCAGTGGTGTTCGAGCAGTGTAGGGGTCATGCTGGGGTAGTGTTTCAGGGTTTAGGGCAGTGCAGTGGTGTTCGGGCAGTGTAGGGGGTCGTTTGGGGTGGTGTTTCAGGATTTAGGGCAGTGCAGTGGTGTTCGGGCAGTGTAGGGGGTCATGCAGGGGGGTGTTTCAGGATTTAGGGCAGTGCAGTGGTGTTCGAGCAGTGTAGGAGTTCATGCGGGTGGTGTTTTAGGGTTTAGGGCAGTGCAGTGGTGTTCGGGCAGTGTAGGGGGTCGTGCGGGGGTGGTGTTTCAGGGTTTAGGGCAGTGCAATGGTGTTCGGGTAGTGTAGGGGGTCGTGCTGTGGCTGATGTTTCAGGGTTTAGGGCAGTGCAGTGGTGTTCGGGCAGTGTAGGGGGTCACGCTGGGGGTATTGTTTCAGGGTTTTGGGCATTGCTGTGTTGTTCGGGCAGTGTAGGGGGACGCGCTGGGGGTGGTGTTTCAGAGTTTAGGGCAGAGCAGTGGTGTTCAGGCAGTGTAGGGGGTCATGCTGGGGGTAGTGTTTTAGGGTTTAGGGCAGAGTAGTCGTGTTTGGTTAGAGTAGGGCGTCATGCTGGGGGTGTTGTTTCAGGGTTTAGGGCAGTGCATTGGAGTTCGGGTAGTGTAGGGGGTCGTGCGGGTGGTGGTGTTTCAGGGTTTAGGGCAGAGCAGTGGTGATCGAGCAGTGTAGGGGGTCATGCTGGGGGTAGTGTTTTAGGGTTTAGGGCAGAGCAGTGGTGTTCCGGTAGATTAGGGGGTCTTGCTGGGGGTGCTGTTTCAGGGTTTAGGGCAGCGCAGTGGTGTTCGGGCAGTGTAGGGGGTCTTGCTGGGGGTGGTGTTTCAGGGTTTAGGGCAGCGCAGTTGTGTTTGTGTACTGTAGGGGGCCGTGTTGGGGTAATGTTTCAGGGTTTAGGGCAGAGCAGTGGTGTTTGGGTAGTGTAAGTGGGCATGCTGGACGTGGTGTTTTAGGGTTTAGGGCAGTGCAGTGGTGTTTGGGTAGTGTATGGGGTCGTGCTGGGGTGGTGCTTTAGGATTTAGGGCAGTGCAGTGGTGTTCGGGTAGTGTATGGGGTCATGCTGGGGGTGGTGTTTTAGGGTTTAGAGCAGTGCAGTGGTGTTCGGGTAGTATATGGGGTCATGCTGGGGGTGGTGTTTTAGGGTTTAGGGCAGTGCAGTGGTGTTCAGGCACTGTAGGGTGTCATGCTGGGGGTGGTGTTTTAGGGTTTAGGGCAGTGGTGTTTGGGCAGTGTAGGAGGTCATGCTGGGGGTGGTGTTTTAGGGTTTAGTGCAGTGCAGTGGTGTTCGGGCAGTGTAGGGGGTCATGCTGGGGTGGTGTTTCAGGGTTTAGGGCAGTGAAGTGGTGTTCGGGCAGTGTAGGGGTCAAGCAGGGGGTGGTGTTTCAGGGTTTAGGGCAGTGCAGTGGTGCTCGGGCAGTGTAGGGGGTCTTGCTGGGGGTGGTGTTTCAGGGTTTAGGGCAGTGGTGTTCAGGAGGGTAGGGGGACTTGCTGGGGGTGGTGTTTCAGGGTTTAGGGCAGTGCAGTGGTGTTCGGGCAGAGTAGGGGGTCTTGCTGGGGGTGGTGTTTCAGGATTTAGAGCAGTGCAGTGCTTTTCAGGCAGTGTAGGGGGTTGTGTGGTGGTGGTGTTTCAAGGTTTAGGGCAGTGCAGTGGTGTTCGGGCAGTGAAGCAGGACGTGGGGGGTGTTGTTTCAGGGTTTAGGGCAGTGCAGTGGTGTTCGGGTAGTGTAGGGGGTCATGCTGGGGGTAGTGTTTTAGGGTTTAGGGCAGAGTAGTCGTGTTTGGTTAGAGTAGGGCGTCATGCTGGGGGTGTTGTTTCAGGGTTTAGGGCAGTGCAGTGGTGTTCGGGTAGTGTAGGGGGTCGTGCGGGTGGTGGTGTTTCAGGGTTTAGGGCAGTGCAGTGGTGATCAGTCAGTGTGGGGGGTCATGCGGGTGGGTGGTGTTTCCGGGTTTAGGGCAGTGCAGTGGTGTTTGGGCAGTGTAGGGGGTCATGCAGGGGGTGGTGCTTCAGGGTTAAAGACAGTGCAGTGGTGTTCGGGCAGTGTGGGGGTCTTGCTGGGGTTGTGTTTCAGTGTTTAGGGCAGTGGTGTTCGGGCAGTGTAGGGGGTCTTGCTGGGGGTGGTGTTTCAGGGTTTAGGGCAGTGCAGTGGTGTTCGGGCAGTGTAGGGGGTCTTGCTGGGGGTGGTGCTTCAGGGTTTAGGGCAGTGTAGTGGTGTTCGGGCAGTGTAGGGGGTCGTTTGGGGGCGGTGTTTCAGGATTTAGGGTAGTGCAGTGGTGTTCGGGCAGTGTAGGGGGTCATGCAGGGGGGTGTTTCAGGATATAGGGCAGTGCTGTGGTGTTCGGGCAGTGTAGGGGGTCATGCCGGGGTGGTGTTTTAGAGTTTAGGGCAGTGCAGTGGTGTTTGGGCAGTGTAGGGGGTCGTGCAGGGGTGGTGTTTCAGGGTTTAGGGCAGTACAGTGTTGTTCGGGTAGTGTAGGGGGTTGTGCTGTGGCTGATGTTTCAGGGTTTAGGGCAGGGCAGAGGTGTTCGGGCAGTGTAGGGGGTCACGCTGGGGGTATTGTTTCAGGATTTTGGGCAGTGCTGTGTTGTTCGGGCAGTGTAGGGGGACGTGCTGGGGGTAGTGTTTCAGAGTTTAGGGCAGAGCAGTGGTGTTCAGGCAGTGTAGGGCGTCATGCTGGGGGTAGTGTTTTAGGGTTTAGGGCAGATTAGTGGTGTTTGGGTAGAGTAGGGCGTCGTGCTGGGGGTGTTGTTTCAGGGTTTAGGGCAGTGCAGTGGTGTTCGGGTAGTGTAGGGGGTCGTGCGGGTGGTGGTGTTTCAGGGTTTAGGGCAGTGCAGTGGTGATCAGGCAGTGTGGGGGGTCGTGCAGTTGGGTGGTGTTTCAGGGTTTAGGGCAGTGCAGTGGTGTTCAGGCAGTGTAGGGGGTCATGCAGGGGGTGGTGCTTCAGGGTTAAGGACAGTGCAGTTGTGTTCGGGCAGTGTGGGGGGTCTTGCTGGGGTTGTGTTTCAGGGTTTAGGGCAGTGGTGTTCGGGCAGTGTAGTTGGGTCTTGCTGGTGGTGGTGTTTCAGGGTTTAGGGCAGTGCAGTGGTGTTCGGGCAGTGTAGGGGTCTTGCTGGGGGTGGTGTTTCAGGTTTTAGGGCAGTGCAGTGGTGTTCGGGCAGTGTAGGGGGTCATGCAGGGGGTGTTTCAAGATTTAGGGCAGTGCAGTGGTGTTCGGGTAGTGTAGGAGGTCGTGCTGTGGCTGATGTTTCAGGGTTTAGGGCAGTGCAGTGGTGTTCGGGCAGTGTAGGGGGTCGCGCTGGGGGCATTGTTTCAGGATTTAGGGCAGTGCAGTGGTGTTCGGGCAGTGTATGGGGTCGTGTGGGGGTGGTGTTTTAGGGTGTAGGGCAGTGCAGTGGTGTTCGGGCAGTGTAGGGGGTCATGCGGTAATGGTGGTTTTTTCAGGGTTTGAGGGCAATGCAGTGGTGTTCGGGGAGTGTAGGGGGCCTTGCTGTGGCTGATGTTTCAGGGTTTAGGGCAGTGCAGTGGTGTTCGGGCAGTGTAAGGGGTTGCGCTGGGGGCATTGTTTCAGGATTTTGGGCAGTGCTGTGTTGTTCGGGCAGTGTAGGGGGACGCGCTGGGGGTAGTGTTTCAGAGTTTATGGTAGAGCAGTGGTGTTCAGGCAGTGTAGGGGGTCATGCTGGGGGTAGTGTTTTAGGGTTTAAGGCAGAGTAAAGGGGTTTGGGTAGAGTAGGGGGTCATGCTGGGGGTAGTGTTTAGGGTTTAGGGCAGTGCAGTGGTGTTCAGGCAGCATAGGGGGTCGTGCTGGGGGTGGTGTTTCAGGGTTTAGGGCAGTGCAGTGTTGTTCGGGCAGTGTAGAGGGTCTTGCTGGGGGTGGTATTTCAGGGTTTAGTGCAGTGGTATTCGGGCAGTGTAGGGGGTCTTCCTGGGGGTGGTGTTTCAGGGTTTAGGGCAATGCAATAGTGTTCCGGCAGTGTAGGGGATCTCGCTTTGGGTAGTGTTTCAAGGGTTTTGGGCAGTGCAGTGGTTTTCGAGCAGTGTAGGGGTCATGCTGGGGTAGTGTTTCAGGGTTTAGGGCAGAGCAGTGGTGATCGAGCAGTGTAGGGGGTCGTGCTGGGGGTAGTGTTTTAGGGTTTAGGGCAGAGCAGTGGTGTTCCGGCAGATTAGGGGGTCTTGCTGGGGGTGCTGTTTCAGGGTTTAGGGCAGCGCAGTGGTGTTCGGGCAGTGTAGGGGGTCTTGCTGGGGGTGGTGTTTCAGGGTTTAGGGCAGCGCAGTTGTGTTTGTGTACTGTAGGGGGCCGTGTTGGGGTAATGTTTCAGGATTTAGGGCAGAGCAGTGGTGTTTGGGTAGTGTAAGTGGGCGTGCTGGACGTGGTGTTTTAGGGTTTAGGGCAGTGCAGTGGTGTTTGGGTAGTGTATGGGGTCGTGCTGGGGTGGTGCTTTAGGATTTAGGGCAGTGCAGTGGTGTTCGGGTATTGTATGGGGTCATGCTGGGGGTGGTGTTTTAGGGTTTAGAGCAGTGCAGTGGTGTTCGGGTAGTATATGGGGTCGTGCTGGGGGTGGTGTTTTAGGGTTTAGGGCAGTGCAGTGATGTTCAGGCACTGTAGGGTGTCATGCTGGGGGTGGTGTTTTAGGGTTTAGGGCAGTGCAGTGGTGTTTGGGCAGTGTAGGAGGTCATGCTGGGGGTGGTGTTTTAGGGTTTAGTGCAGTGCAGTGGTGTTCGGGCAGTGTAGGGGGTCATGCTGGGGTGGTGTTTCAGGATTTAGGGTAGTGCAGTGGTGTTCGGCCAGTGTAGGGGGGTCATGCGGGGGTGGTGTTTTAGGGTTTAGAGCAGTGCAGTGGAGTTGAGGCAGTGTAGGGGGTCATGCGGGGGTGGTGTTTCAGGGTTTAGGGCTGTGCAGTGGTGTTCGGGTAGTGTAGGGGGTCATGCTGTGGCTGATGTTTCAGGGTTTAGGGCAGTGCAGTGGTGTTAGGGCAGTGTAGGGGGTTGCGCTAGGGGTATTGTTTCAGGGTTTTGGGCAGTGCTGTGTTGTTCGGGCAGTTTAGGGGGACGCGCTGGGGGTAATGTTTCAGAGTTTAGGGCAGAGCAGTGGTGTTCAAGCAGTGTAGGGGGTCATTCTGGGGGTAGTGTTTTAATGTTTAGGGCAGAGTAGTGGTGTTTGGGTAGAGTAGGGCGTCGTGCTGGGGTGTTGTTTCAGGGTTTAGGGCAGTGCAGTGGTGTTCGGGTGGTGTAGAGGGTCGTGCGGGTGGTGGTGTTTCAGGGTTTAGGGCAGTGTAGTGGTGATCGGGCAATGTGGGGGGTCATGCATGTGGGTGGTATTTCAGGGTTTAGGGCAGTGCAGTGGTGTTCGGGCAGTGTAGGGGGTCATGCAGGGGTTGGTGCTTCAGGGTTAAGGACAGTGCAGTGGTGTTCGGGCAGTGTGGGGGGTCTTGCTGGGGTTGTGTTTCAGGGTTTAGGGCAGTGGTGTTCGGGCAGTGTAGGGGGTCTTGCTGGGGGTGGTGTTTCAGGGTTTAGGGTAGTGCAGTGGTGTTCGGGCAGTGTAGGGGGTCTTGCTGGGGGTGGTGTTTCAGGGTTTAGGGCAGTGCAGTGGTGTTCGGCAGCGTAGCGGGTCGTTTGGGGGTGGTGTTTCAGGATTTAGGGCAGTGCAGTGGTGTTCAGGCAGTGTAGGGGGTCATGCGGGGGTGGTGTTTTAGGGTTTAGGGCAGTGCAGTGGTGTTCTGGCAGTGTAGGGGTCTTGCTGGGGGTGGTGTTTCAGGGTTTAGGGCAGTGCAGTGGTGTTCGGGCAGTGTAGGGGGTCATTTGGGGGTGGTGTTTCAGGATTTAGGGCAGTGCAGTGGTGTTCGGGCAGTGTAGGGGGTCATGCAGGGGGGATGTTTCAGGATTTAGGGCAGTGCAGTGGAGTTCGGGCAGTGTAGGGGGTCGTGTGGGTGTGGTGTTTTAGGGTTTAGGGCAGTGCAGTCGTGTTCGGGCAGTGTAGGGGGTGGTGTGGGGGTGGTGTTTCAGGGTTTAGGGCAGTGCAGTGGTGTTCAGGTAGTGTAGGGGGTTGTGCTGTGGCTGATGTTTCCGGGTTTAGGGCAGTGCAGTGGTGATCGGGCAGTGTGGGGGGTCATGCATGTGGGTGGTGTTTAAGGGTTTAGGGCAGTGCAGTGGTGTTCGGGCAGTGTAAGGGGTCATGCAGGGGTTGGTGCTTCAGGGTTAAGGACAGTGCAGTGGTGTTCGGGCAGTGTGGGGGGTCTTGCTGGGGTTGTGTTTCAGGGATTAGGGCAGTGGTGTTCGGGCAGTGTAGGGGGTCTTGCTGGGGGTGGTGTTTCAGGGTTTAGGGCAGTGCAGTGGTGTTCGGGCAGTGTAGGGGGTCTAGCTGGGGGTGGTGTTTCAGGGTTTAGGGCAGTGCAGTGGTGTTCGGCAGCATAGCGGGTCGTTTGGGGGTGGTGTTTCAGGATTTAGGGCAGTGAAGTGGTGTTCGGGCAGTGTAGGGGGTCATGCGGGGGTGGTGTTTTAGGGTTTAGGGCAGTGCAGTGGTGTTCGGGCAGTGTAGGGGGTTGTGCGGGGGTGGTGTTTCAGGGTTTAGGGCAGTGCAGTGGTGTTCAGGTAGTGTAGGGGGTCATGCTGTGGCTGATGTTTCAGGGTTTAGGGCAGTGCAGTGGTGATCGGGCAGTGTGGGGGGTCATGCAGGTGGGTGGTGTTTCAGGGTTTAGGGCAGTGTATGGGGTCATGCAGGGGTTGGTGCTTCAGGGTTAAGGACAGTGCAGTGGTGTTTGCGCAGTGTGGGGGTCTTGCTGGGGTTGTGTTTCAGGGTTTAGGGCAGTGGTGTTCGGGCAGTGTAGGGGGTCTTGCTGGGGGTGGTGTTTCAGGGTTTAGGGCAGTGCAGTGGTGTTCGGGCAGTGTAGGGGGTCTTGCTGGGGGTGGTGTTTCAGGGTTTAGGGCAGTGCAGTGGTGTTCGGCAGCATAGCGGGTCATTTGGGGGTGGTGTTTCAGGATTTAGGGCAGTGCTGTGGTGCTCGGGCAGTGTAGGGTGTCTTACTGGGGGTGGTGTTTCAGGGTTTAGGGCAGTGGTGTTCAGGAGGGTAGGGGGACTTGCTGGGGGTGGTGTTTCAGGGTTTAGGGCAGTGCAGTGGTGTTCGGGCAGAGTAGGGGGTCTTGCGGGTGGTGGTGTTTCAGGGTTTAGGGCAGTGCATTGGTGATCGGGCAGTGTGGGGGGTCGTGCGGGTGGGTGGTGTTTCAGGGCTTAGGGCAGTGCAGTGGTGTTTGGGCAGTGTAGGGGGTCATGCAGGGGGTGGTACTTCAGGGTTAAGGACAGTGCAGTGGTGTTCGGGCAGTGTGGGGGGTCTTGCTGGGGTTGTGTTTCAGGGTTTAGGGCAGTGGTGTTCGGGCAGTGTAGGGGGTCTTGCTGGGGTGGTGTTTCAGGGTTTAGGGCAGTGCAGTGGTGTTCGGGCAGTGTAGGGGGTCTTGCGGGTGGTGGTGTTTCAGGGTTTAGGGCAGTGCAGTGGTGATCGGGCAGTGTGGGGGGTCGTGCGGGTGGGTGGTGTTTCAGGGCTTAGGGCAGTGCAGTGGTGTTTGGGCAGTGTAGGGGGTCATGCAGGGGGTGGTACTTCAGGGTTAAGGACAGTGCAGTGGTGTTCGGGCAGTGTGGGGGGTCTTGCTGGGGTTGTGTTTCAGCGTTTAGGGCAGTGGTGTTCGGGCAGTGTAGGGGGTCTTGCTGGGGGTGGTGTTTCAGGGTTTAGGGCAGTGCAGTGGTGTTTGGGCAGTGTAGGGGGTCTTGCTGGGGGTGGTGTTTCAGGGTTTAGGGCAGTGCACTGGTTTTCGTGCAGTGTAGGGGGTCGTTTGGCGGTGGTGTTTCAGGATTTAGGGCAGTGCAGTGGTGTTCGGGCAGTGTAGGGGGTCATGCGGGGGTGGTGTTTTAGGGTTTAGGGCTGTGCAGTGGTGTTCGGGTAGTGTAGGGGGTCGTGCTGTGGCTGATGTTTCAGTGTTTAGGGCAGTGCAGTGGTGTTAGGGCAGTGTAGGGGGTTGCGCTAGGGGTATTGTTTCAGGGTTTTGGGCAGTGCTGTGTTGTTCGGGCAGTTTAGGGGGACGCGCTGGGGGTAGTATTTTAGAGTTTAGGGCAGAGCAGTAGTGTTCAAGCAGTGTAGGGGGTCATGCTGGGGGTAGTGTTTTAATGTTTAGGGCAGAGTAGTGGTGTTTGGGTAGAGTAGGGTGTCGTGCTGGGGGTGTTGTTTCAGGGTTTAGGGCAGTGCAGTGGTGTTCGGGTAGTGTAGGGGGTCGTGCGGGTGGTGGTGTTTTAGGGTTTAGGGCAGTGCAGTGGTGATCGGGCAATGTGGGGGGTCATGCATGTGGGTGGTAATTCAGGGTTTAGGGCAGTGCAGTGGTGTTCGGGCAGTGTAGGGGGTCATGCAGGGGTTGGTGCTTCAGGGTTAAGGACAGTGCAGTGGTGTTCGGGCAGTGTGGGGGGTCTTGCTGGGGTTGTGTTTCAGGGTTTAGCGCAGTGGTGTTCGGGCAGTGTAGGGGGTCTTGCTGGGGGTGGTGTTTCAGGGTGTAGGGCAGTGCAGTGGTGTTCGGGCAGTGTAGGGGGTCTTGCTGGGGGTGGTGTTTCAGGGTTTAGGGCAGTGCAGTGGTGTTCGGCAGCGTAGCGGGTCGTTTGGGGGTGGTGTTTCAGGATTTAGGGCAGTGCAGTGGTGTTCAGGCATTGTAGGGGGTCATGCGGGGGTGGTGTTTTAGGGTTTAGGGCAGTGCAGTGGTGTTCAGGCAGTGTAGGGGGTCGTGCGGGAGTGGTGTTTCAGGGTTTAGGGCAGTGCAGTGGTGTTCAGGTAGTGTAGGGGGTCGTGCTGTGGCTGATGTTTCAGGGTTTAGGGCAGTGCAGTGGTGATCGGGCAGTGTGGGGGGTCATGCAGGTGGGTGGTGTTTCAGGGTTTAGGGCAGTGCAGTGGTGTTCGGGCAGTGTATGGGGTCATGCAGGGCTTGGTGCTTCAGGGTTAAGGACAGTGCAGTGGTGTTCAGGCAGTGTGGGGGTCTTGCTGGGGTTGTGTTTCAGGGTTTAGGGCAGTGGTGTTCCGGCAGTGTAGGGGGTCTTGCTGGGGGTGGTGTTTCAGGGTTTAGGGCAGTGCAGTGGTGTTCGGGCAGTGTAGGGGGTCTTGCTGGGGGTGGTGTTTCAGGGTTTAGGGCAGTGCAGTGGTGTTCGGCAGCATAGCGGGTCGTTTGGGGGTGGTGTTTCAGGATTTAGGGCAGTGCAGTGGTGTTCGGGCAGTGTAGGGGGTCATGCGGGGGTGGTGTTTTAGGGTTTAGGGCAGTGCAGTGGTGTTCAGGCAGTGTAGGGGGTCGTGCGGGGGTGGTGTTTCAGGGTTTAGGGCAGTGCAGTGGTGTTCAGGTAGTGTAGGGGGTCGTGCTGTGGCTGATGTTTCAGGGTTTAGGGCACTGCAGTGGTGATCGGGCAGTGTGGGGGGTCATGCAGGTGGGTGGTGTTTCAGGGTTTAGGGCAGTGCAGTGGTGTTCGGGCAGTGTATGGGGTCATGCAGGGCTTGGTGCTTCAGGGTTAAGGACAGTGCAGTGGTGTTCGGGCAGTGTGGGGGTCTTGCTGGGGTTGTGTTTCAGGGTTTAGGGCAGTGGTGTTCCGGCAGTGTAGGGGGTCTTGCTGGGGGTGGTGTTTCAGGGTTTAGGGCAGTGCAGTGGTGTTCGGGCAGTGTAGGGGGTCTTGCTGGGGGTGGTGTTTCAGGGTTTAGGGCAGTGCAGTGGTGTTCGGCAGCATAGCGGGTCGTTTGGGGGTGGTGTTTCAGGATTTAGGGCAGTGCAGTGGTGTTCGGGCAGTGTAGGGGGTCATGCGGGGGTGGTGTTTTAGGGTTTAGGGCAGTGCAGTGGTGTTCGGGCAGTGTAGGGGGTCTTGCGGGTGGTGGTGTTTCAGGGTTTAGGGCAGTGCAGTGGTGATCGGGCAGTGTGGGGGGTCGTGCGGGTGGGTGGTGTTTCAGGGCTTAGGGCAGTGCAGTGGTGTTTGGGCAGTGTAGGGGGTCATGCAGGGGGTGGTACTTCAGGGTTAAGGACAGTGCAGTGGTGTTCGGGCAGTGTGGGGGGTCTTGCTGGGGTTGTGTTTCAGCGTTTAGGGCAGTGGTGTTCGGGCAGTGTAGGGGGTCTTGCTGGGGGTGGTGTTTCAGGGTTTAGGGCAGTGCAGTGGTGTTCGGGCAGTGTAGGGGGTCTTGCTGGGGGTGGTGTTTCAGGGTTTAGGGCAGTGCACTGGTTTTCGTGCAGTGTAGGGGGTCGTTTGGCGGTGGTGTTTCAGGATTTAGGGCAGTGCAGTGGTGTTCGGGCAGTGTAGGGGGTCATGCGGGGGTGGTGTTTTAGGGTTTAGGGCTGTGCAGTGGTGTTCGGGTAGTGTAGGGGGTCGTGCTGTGGCTGATGTTTCAGTGTTTAGGGCAGTGCAGTGGTGTTAGGGCAGTGTAGGGGGTTGCGCTAGGGGTATTGTTTCAGGGTTTTGGGCAGTGCTGTGTTGTTCGGGCAGTTTAGGGGGACGCGCTGGGGGTAGTATTTCAGAGTTTAGGGCAGAGCAGTAGTGTTCAAGCAGTGTAGGGGGTCATGCTGGGGGTAGTGTTTTAATGTTTAGGGCAGAGTAGTGGTGTTTGGGTAGAGTAGGGTGTCGTGCTGGGGGTGTTGTTTCAGGGTTTAGGGCAGTGCAGTGGTGTTCGGGTAGTGTAGGGGGTCGTGCGGGTGGTGGTGTTTTAGGGTTTAGGGCAGTGCAGTGGTGATCGGGCAATGTGGGGGGTCATGCATGTGGGTGGTAATTCAGGGTTTAGGGCAGTGCAGTGGTGTTCGGGCAGTGTAGGGGGTCATGCAGGGGTTGGTGCTTCAGGGTTAAGGACAGTGCAGTGGTGTTCGGGCCGTGTGGGGGGTCTTGCTGGGGTTGTGTTTCAGGGTTTAGCGCAGTGGTGTTCGGGCAGTGTAGGGGGTCTTGCTGGGGGTGGTGTTTCAGGGTGTAGGGCAGTGCAGTGGTGTTCGGGCAGTGTAGGGGGTCTTGCTGGGGGTGGTGTTTCAGGGTTTAGGGCAGTGCAGTGGTGTTCGGCAGCGTAGCGGGTCGTTTGGGGGTGGTGTTTCAGGATTTAGGGCAGTGCAGTGGTGTTCAGGCATTGTAGGGGGTCATGCGGGGGTGGTGTTTTAGGGTTTAGGGCAGTGCAGTGGTGTTCAGGCAGTGTAGGGGGTCGTGCGGGGGTGGTGTTTCAGGGTTTAGGGCAGTGCAGTGGTGTTCAGGTAGTGTAGGGGGTCGTGCTGTGGCTGATGTTTCAGGGTTTAGGGCAGTGCAGTGGTGATCGGGCAGTGTGGGGGGTCATGCAGGTGGGTGGTGTTTCAGGGTTTAGGGCAGTGCAGTGGTGTTCGGGCAGTGTATGGGGTCATGCAGGGCTTGGTGCTTCAGGGTTAAGCACAGTGCAGTGGTGTTCGGGCAGTGTGGGGGTCTTGCTGGGGTTGTGTTTCAGGGTTTAGGGCAGTGGTGTTCCGGCAGTGTAGGGGGTCTTGCTGGGGGTGGTGTTTCAGGGTTTAGGGCAGTGCAGTGGTGTTCGGGCAGTGTAGGGGGTCTTGCTGGGGGTGGTGTTTCAGGGTTTAGGGCAGTGCAGTGGTGTTCGGCAGCATAGCGGGTCGTTTGGGGGTGGTGTTTCAGGATTTAGGGCAGTGCAGTGGTGTTCGGGTAGTGTAGGGGGTCATGCGGGGGTGGTGTTTTAGGGTTTAGGGCAGTGCAGTGGTGTTCAGGCAGTGTAGGGGGTCGTGCGGGGGTGGTGTTTCAGGGTTTAGGGCAGTGCAGTGGTGTTCAGGTAGTGTAGGGGGTCGTGCTGTGGCTGATGTTTCAGGGTTTAGGGCAGTGCAGTGGTGATCAGGCAGTGTGGGGGGTCATGCAGGTGGGTGGTGTTTCAGGGTTTAGGGCAGTGCAGTGGTGTTCGGGCAGTGTATGGGGTCATGCAGGGCTTGGTGCTTCAGGGTTAAGGACAGTGCAGTGGTGTTCGGGCAGTGTGGGGGTCTTGCTGGGGTTGTGTTTCAGGGTTTAGGGCAGTGGTGTTCCGGCAGTGTAGGGGGTCTTGCTGGGGGTGGTGTTTCAGGGTTTAGGGCAGTGCAGTGGTGTTCGGGCAGTGTAGGGGGTCTTGCTGGGGGTGGTGTTTCAGGGTTTAGGGCAGTGCAGTGGTGTTCGGCAGCATAGCGGGTCGTTTGGGGGTGGTGTTTCAGGATTTAGGGCAGTGCAGTGGTGTTCGGGCAGTGTAGGGGGTCATGCGGGGGTGGTGTTTTAGGGTTTAGGGCAGTGCAGTGGTGCTCGGGCAGTGTAGGGGGTCTTACTGGGGGTGGTGTTTCAGGGTTTAGGGCAGTGGTGTTCAGGAGGGTAGGGGGACTTGCTGGGGGTGGTGTTTCAGGGTTTAGGGCAGTGCAGTGGTGTTCTGGCAGAGTAGGGGGTCATGCAGGGGGTGGTACTTCAGGGTTAAGGACAGTGCAGTGGTGTTCGGGCAGTGTGGGGGGTCTTGCTGGGGTTGTGTTTCAGGGTTTAGGGAATTGGTGTTCGGGCAGTGTAGGGGGTCTTGCTGGGGGTGGTGTTTCAGGGTTTAGGGCAGTGCAGTGGTGTTCGGGCAGTGTAGGGGGTCTTGCTGGGGGTGGTGTTTCAGGGTTTAGGGCAGTGCACTGGTTTTCGTGCAGTGTAGGGGGTCGTTTGGGGGTGGTGTTTCAGGATTTAGGGCAGTGCAGTGGTGTTCGGGCAGTGTAGGGGTCATGCAGGGGGGGTGTTCAGGATTTACGGTAGTGCAGTGGTGTTCGGCCAGTGTAGGGGGTCATGCGGGGGTGGTGTTTAAGGGTTTAGGGCTGTGCAGTGGTGTTCGGGTAGTGTAGGGGGTCGTGCTGTGGCTGATGTTTCAGGGTTTAGGGCAGTGCAGTGGTGTTAGGGCAGTGTAGGGGGTTGAGCTAAGGGTATTGTTTCAGGGTTTTGGGCAGTGCTGTGTTGTTCGGGCAGTTTAGGGTGATGCGCTGGGGGTAGTGTTTCAGAGTTTAGGGCAGAGCAGTAGTGTTCAAGCAGTGTAGGGGGTCATGCTGGGGGTAGTGTTTTAATGTTTAGGGCAGAGTAGTGGTGTTTGGGTAGAGTAGGGTGTCGTGCTGGGGGTGTTGTTTCAGGGTTTAGGGCAGTGCAGTGGTGTTCGGGTAGTGTAGGGGGTCGTGCGGGTGGTGGTGTTTTAGGGTTTAGGGCAGTGCAGTGGTGATAGGGCAATGTGGGGGGTCATGCATGTGGGTGGTAATTCAGGGTTTAGGGCAGTGCAGTGGTGTTCGGGCAGTGTAGGGGGTCATGCAGGGGTTGGTGCTTCAGGGTTAAGGACAGTGCAGTGGTGTTCGGGCAGTGTGGGGGGTCCATCTGGGGTTGTGTTTCAGGGTTTAGGGCAGTGGTTTTCGGGCAGTGTAGGGGGTCTTGCTGGGGGTCGTGTTTCAGGGTTTAGGGCAGTGCAGTGGTGTTCGGGCAGTGTAGCGGGTCTTGCTGGGGGTGGTGTTTCAGGGTTTAGGGCAGTGCAGTGGTGTTCGGCAGCGTAGCGGGTCGTTTGGGGGTGGTGTTTCAGGATTTAGGGCAGTGCAGTGGTGTTCAGGCATTGTAGGGGGTCATGCGGGGGTGGTGTTTTAGGGTTTAGGGCAGTGCAGTGGTGTTCTGGCAGTGTAGGGGTCTTGCTGGGGGTGGTGTTTCAGGGTTTAGGGCAGTGCAGTGGTGTTCGGGCAGTGTAGGGGGTTGTTTGGGGGTGGTGTTTCAGGATTTAGGGCAGTGCAGTGGTGTTCGGGCAGTGTAGGGGGTCATGCAGGGGGGAGGTTTCAGGATTTAGGGCAGTGCAGTGGTGTTCGGGCAGTGTAGGGGGTCGTGTGGGTGTGGTGTTTTAGGGTTTAGGGCAGTGCAGTCGTGTTCGGGCAGTGTAGGGGGTTGTGCGGGGGTGGTGTTTCAGGGTTTAGGGCAGTGCAGTGGTGTTCAGGTAGTGTAGGGGGTCGTGCTGTGGCTGATGTTTCAGGGTTTAGGGCAATGCAGTGGTGATCGGGCAGTGTGGGGGGTCATGCAGGTGGGTGGTGTTTCAGGGTTTAGGGCAGTGCAGTGGTGTTCGGGCAGTGTATGGGGTCATGCAGGGGTTGGTGCTTCAGGGTTAAGGACAGTGCAGTGGTGTTCGGGCAGTGTGGGGGGTCTTGCTGGGGTTGTGTTTCAGGGTTTAGGGCAGTGGTGTTCGGGCAGTGTAGGGGGTCTTGCTGGGGGTGGTGTTTCAGGGTTTAGGGCAGTGCAGTGGTGATCGGGCAGTGTAGGGGGTCTTGCTGGGGGTGGTGTTTCAGGGTTTAGGGCAGTGCAGTGGTGTTCGGCAGCATAGCGGGTCGTTTGGGGGTGGTGTTTCAGGATTTAGGGCAGTGCAGTGGTGTTCGGGCAGTGTAGGGGGTCATGCGGGGTGGTGTTTTAGGGTTTAGGGCAGTGCAGTGGTGTTCGGGCAGTGTAGGGGGTCGTGTGGGGGTGGTGTTTCAGGGTTTAGGGCAGTGCAGTGGTGTTCGGGTAGTGTAGGGGGTCGTGCTGTGGCTGATGTTTCAGGGATTAGGGCAATGCAGTGGTGTTCGGGCAGTGTAGGGGGTCGCGCTGGGGATATTGTTTCAGGGTGTTGGGCAGTGCTGTGTTGTTCGGGCAGTGTAAGGGGACACTCTGGGGGTAGTGTTTCAGAGTTTAGGGCAGAGCAGTGGTGTTCAGGCAGTGTAGGGGGTCATGCTGGGGGTAGTATTTTAGGATATAGGGCAGAATAGTGGTGTTTGGGTAGAGTAGGAGGTCATGCGGGGGTGGTGTTTAGGGTTTAGGGCAGTGCAGTGGTGTTCAGGCAGTGTAGGGGGTCATGCTGGGGGTGGTGTTTCAGGGTTTAGGGAAGTGTAGTGTTGTACGGGCAGTGTAGAGGGTCTTGCTGGGGGTTGTGTTTCAGGGTTTAGTGCAGTGGTATTCGGGCAGTGTAGGGGGTCTTCCTGGGGGTGGTGTTTCTGGGTTTAGGGCAGTGATGTTCGGGCAGTGTAGGGGGTCTTGCTGGGGGTGGTTGTTTTAGGGTTTAGGGCAGTGGTGTTTAGGCAGTGTAGGGGGTATTGCTGGGGGTGGTGTTTCAGGGTTTAGGGCAGTGGAGTTCAGGCAGTGTAAGGGGGTCTTGCTGGGGGTTGTGTTTCAGGGTTTAGGGCAGCGCAGTGGTGTTCAGGCAGAGTAGGGGGTCTTGCTGGGGGTGCTGTTTCAGGGTTTAGGGCAGCGCAGTGGTGTTCGGGCAGTGTAGGGGGTCTTGCTGGGGTGGTGTTTCAGGGTTTAGGGAAGCGCAGTGGTGTTTGTGTACTGTAGGGGGTCGTGCTGGGGTAATGTTTCAGGGTTTAGGGCAGAGCAGTGGTGTTTGGCTTGTGTAAGGGGGCATGCTGGGGGTGGTGTTTTATGGTTTAGGGCAGTGCAGTGGTGTTTTGGAAGTGTATGGGTTTGTGCTGGGGGTGGTGCTTTAGGATTTAGGGCAGTGCAGTGGTGTTCAGGTAGTGTATGGGGTCGTGCTAGTGGTGGTGTTTTAGGGTTTAGAGTAGTGCAGTGGTGTTCGGGTAGTATATGGGGTCATGTTGGGGGTGGTGTTTTAGGGTTTAGGGGAGTGCTGTGGTGTTCGGGTACTGTAGGGTGTCGTGCTGGGGGTGGTGTTTTAGGGTTTAGGGCAGTGCAGTGGTGTTCGGGTAGTGTATGGGGTTGTGCTGGGGGTGGTGTTTTAGGGTTTAGGGCAGTGCAGTGGTGTTCGGGCACTGTAGGGTGTCGTGCTGGGGGTGGTGTTTTAGGGTTTAGGGCAGTGCCGTGGTGTTTAAGCAGTGTAGGAGTTCATGCTGGGGGTGATGTTTTAGGGTTTAGGGCAGTGAAGTGGTGTTCGGGCAGTGTAGGGGGTCATGCAGGGGGTGGTGTTTCAGGGTTTAGGGCAGTGAAGTGGTGCTCGGGCAGTGTAGGGGGTCTTGCTGGGGGTGGTGTTTCAGGGTGTAGGACAGTAGTGTTCGGGCAGGGTAGGGGGACTTGCTGGGGGTGGTGTTTCAGGGTTTAGGGCAGTGCAGTGGTGTTCGGGCAGTGTAGGGGGTCTTGCTGGGGGTGGTGTTTCAGGATTTAGGGCAGTGCAGTGCTTTTCGGGCAGTGTAAGGGGTCATGCGGTGGTGGTGTTTCAGGGTTTAGTGGAGTGCAGTGGTGTTCGGGCAGTGTAGCGGGACGTGGGGGGGGTGTTGTTTCAGGGTTTAGGGCAGTGCAGTGGTGTTCGGGTAGTGTAGGGGGTCATGCGGGTGGTGGTGTTTCAGGGTTTAGGGCAGTGCAGTGGTGATCGGGAAGTGTGGGGGGTCATGCGGGTGGGTGGTGTTTCAGGGTTTAGGGCAGTGCAGTGGTGTTTGGGCAGTGTAGGGGGTCATGCAGGGGGTGGTGCTTCAGGGTTAAGGACAGTGCAGGGGTGTTCGGGTAGTGTAGGGGGTCGTGCTGTGGCTGATATTTCAGGGTTTAGGGCAGTGCAGTGGTGTTCGGGCAGTGTAGGGGGTCGCGCTGGGGGTATTGTTTCAGGGGTTTGGGCAGTGCTGTGTTGTTCGGGCAATGTAGGGGGACGCGCTGGGGGTAGTGTTTCAGAGTTTAGGGCAGAGCAGTGGTGTTCAAGCAGTGTAGGGGGTCATGCAGGGGGTAGTGTTTTAGGGTTTAGGGAAGAGTAGTGGTGTTTGGGTACAGTAGGGGGTCGTGCTGGGGGTGTTGTCTCAGGGTTTTGGGCAGTGCAGTGGTGTTCGGGCAGTGTAGGGGGTCTTGCTGGGGTGGTGTTTCAGGGTTTAGGGAAGCGCAGTGGTGTTTGTGTACTGTAGGGGGTCGTGCTGGGGTAATGTTTCAGGGTTTAGGGCAGAGCAGTGGTGTTTGGCTTGTGTAAGGGGGCATGCTGGGGGTGGTGTTTTATGGTTTAGGGCAGTGCAGTGGTGTTTTGGAAGTGTATGGGTTTGTGCTGGGGGTGGTGCTTTAGGATTTAGGGCAGTGCAGTGGTGTTCAGGTAGTGTATGGGGTCGTGCTATTGGTGGTGTTTTAGGGTTTAGAGTAGTGCAGTGGTGTTCGGGTAGTATATGGGGTCATGCTGGGGGTGGTGTTTTAGGGTTTAGGGGAGTGCTGTGGTGTTCGGGTACTGTAGGGTGTCGTGCTGGGGGTGGTGTTTTAGGGTTTAGGGCAGTGCAGTGGTGTTTGGGTAGTGTATGGGGTTGTGCTGGGGGTGGTGTTTTAGGGTTTAGGGCAGTGCAGTGGTGTTTAAGCAGTGTAGGAGTTCATGCTGGGGGTGATGTTTTAGGGTTTAGGGCAGTGAAGTGGTGTTCGGGCAGTGTAGGGGGTCATGCAGGGGGTGGTGTTTCAGGGTTTAGGGCAGTGAAGTGGTGCTCGGGCAGTGTAGGGGGTCTTGCTGGGGGTGGTGTTTCAGGGTGTAGGACAGTAGTGTTCGGGCAGGGTAGGGGGACTTGCTGGGGGTGGTGTTTCAGGGTTTAGGGCAGTGCAGTGGTGTTCGGGCAGTGTAGGGGGTCTTGCTGGGGGTGGTGTTTCAGGATTTAGGGCAGTGCAGTGCTTTTCGGGCAGTGTAAGGGGTCATGCGGTGGTGGTGTTTCAGGGTTTAGTGGAGTGCAGTGGTGTTCGGGCAGTGTAGCGGGACGTGGGGGGGGGTGTTGTTTCAGGGTTTAGGGCAGTGCAGTGGTGTTCGGGTAGTGTAGGGGGTCATGCGGGTGGTGGTGTTTCAGGGTTTAGGGCAGTGCAGTGGTGATCGGGAAGTGTGGGGGGTCATGCGGGTGGGTGGTGTTTCAGGGTTTAGGGCAGTGCAGTGGTGTTTGGGCAGTGTAGGGGGTCATGCAGGGGGTGGTGCTTCAGGGTTAAGGACAGTGCAGGGGTGTTCGGGTAGTGTAGGGGGTCGTGCTGTGGCTGATGTTTCAGGGTTTAGGGCAGTGCAGTGGTGTTCGGGCAGTGTAGGGGGTCGCGCTGGGGGTATTGTTTCAGGGGTTTGGGCAGTGCTGTGTTGTTCGGGCAATGTAGGGGGACGCGCTGGGGGTAGTGTTTCAGAGTTTAGGGCAGAGCAGTGGTGTTCAAGCAGTGTAGGGGGTCATGCAGGGGGTAGTGTTTTAGGGTTTAGGGAAGAGTAGTGGTGTTTGGGTACAGTAGGGGGTCGTGCTGGGGGTGTTGTCTCAGGGTTTTGGGCAGTGCAGTGGTGTTCGGGTAGTGTAGGGGGTTGTGCGGGTGGTGGTGTTTCAGGATTCAGGGCAGTGCAGTGGTGATCAGGTAGTGTGGGGGGTTGTGCGGGTGGGTGGTGTTTCAGGGTTTAGGGCAGTGCAGTGGTGTTTGGGCAGTGTAGGGGGCATGCAGGGGGTGGTGCTTCAGGGTTAAGGACAGTGCAGTGGTGTTCGGGCAGTGTGGGTGGTCTTGCTGGGGTTGTGTTTCAGGGTTCAGGGCAGTGGTGTTCGGGCAGTGTAGGGGGTCTTGCTGGGGGTGGTGTTTCAGGGTTTAGGGCAGTGCAGTGGTGTTCGGGCAGTGTAGGGGGTCTTGCTGGGGGGTGTTTCAGGGTTTAGGGCAGTGCAGTGGTGTTCAGGCAGTGCAGGGTGTCGTTTGGGGCTGATGTTTCAGGATTTAGTGCAGTGGTGTTCGGGCAGTGTAGGGGTTCATGCAGGGGGGGTGTTTCAGGATTTAGGGCAGAGCAGTGGTGTTCGGGCAGTGTAGGGGGTCATGCGGGGATGGTGTTTTAGGGTTTAGTGCAGTGATGTTTGTGTAGTGTAAGGGGGCGTGCTGGTGGTGGTGTTTTAGGGTTTAGGGCAGTGCAGTGGTGTTTGTGTAGTATAAGGGGGCGTGCTGGGCGTGGTGTTTTAGGGTTTAGTGCAGTGCAGTGGTGTTTGGGTAGTGTATGGGGTCGTGCTGGGGGTGGTGTTTTAGGATTTAGGGCAGTGCAGTGGTGATCGGGTAGTGTATGGGGTCGTGCTTGGGGTGGTGTTTTAGGGTTTAGGGCAGTGCAGTGGTGTTCGGGTAGTATATGGGGTCGTGCTGGGGGTGGTGTTTTAGGGTTTAGGGCAGTGCAGTGGTGTTCGGGCACTGTGTGGTGTCGGGCTGGGGGTGTTTTTTTAGGGTTCAGGCCAGTGCAGTGGTGTTTGGGCATGTAGGGGGTCATGCTGGGGGTGGTGTTTTAGGGTTTAGTGCAGTGCAGTGGTGTTCAGGCAGTGTAGGGGGTCGTGCTGGGGTGGTGTTTCAGCGTTTAGGGCAGTGAAATGGTGCTTGGGCAGTGTAGGGGTCATGCAGGGGGTAGTGTTTCAGGGTTTAGGGCAGTGCAGTGGAGCTCGAGCAGTGTAGGGGGTCTTGCTGGGGGTCATGTGTCAGGGTTTAGGGCAGTGGTGTTTGGGCAGGGTAGGGGGACTTGCTGGGGGTGGTGTTTCAGGGTTTAGGGCAGTGCAGTGGTGTTCGGGCAGAGTAGGGGGTCTTGCTGGGGGTGGTGTTTCAGGATTTAGAGCAGTGCAGTGCTTTTCAGGCAGTGTAGGAGGTTGTGCGATGGTGTTGTTTCAAGGTTTAGGGCAGTGCAGTGGTGTTCGGAAAGTGAAGCGGGACGTGGGGGGTGTTGTTTCAGGGTTTAGGGCAGTGCAGTGGTGTTCGGGCAGTGTAGGGGGCATGCAGGGGGTGGTGCTTCAGGGTTAAGGACAGTGCAGTGGTGTTCGGGTAGTGTAGGGGGTCGTGCTGTGGCTGATGTTTCAGGGTTTAGGGCAGTGCAGTGGTGTTCGGGCAGTGTAGGGGGACGCGCTGGGGTAGTGTTTCAGAGTTTAGGGCAGAGCAGTGGTGTTCAAGCAGTGTAGGGGGTCATGCAGGGGTAGTGTTTTAGGGTTTAGGGAAGAGTAGTGGTGTTTGGGTACAGTAGGGGGTCGTGCTGGGGGTGTTGTCTCAGGGTTTTGGGCAGTGCAGTGGTGTTCGGGTAGTGTAGGGGGTTGTGCGGGTGGTGGTGTTTCAGGATTTAGGGCAGTGCAGTGGTGATCAGGTAGTGTGGGGGGTCGTGCGGGTGGGTGGTGTTTCAGGGTTTAGGGCAGTGCAGTGGTGTTTGGGCAGTGTAGGGGGCATGCAGGGGGTGGTGCTTCAGGGTTAAGGACAGTGCAGTGGTGTTCGGGCAGTGTGGGTGGTCTTGCTGGGGTTGTGTTTCAGGGTTTAGGGCAGTGGTGTTCGGGCAGTGGTGTTCGGGCAGTGTAGGGGGTCTTGCTGGGGGTGGTGTTTCAGGGTTTAGGGCAGTGCAGTGGTGTTCGGGCAGTGTAGGGGGTCTTGCTGGGGGGGTGTTTCAGGGTTTAGGGCAGTGCAGTGGTGTTCAGGCAGTGCAGGGTGTCGTTTGGGGCTGATGTTTCAGGATTTAGTGCAGTGGTGTTCGGGCAGTGTAGGGGTTCATGCAGGGGGGGTGTTTCAGGATTTAGGGCAGAGCAGTGGTGTTCGGGCAGTGTAGGGGGTCATGCGGGGATGGTGTTTTAGGGTTTAGTGCAGTGGTGTTTGTGTAGTGTAAGGGGGCGTGCTGGTGGTGGTGTTTTAGGGTTTAGGGCAGTGCAGTGGTGTTTGTGTAGTGTAAGGGGGCGTGCTGGGCGTGGTGTTTTAGGGTTTAGTGCAGTGCAGTGGTGTTTGGTTAGTGTATGGGGTCGTGCTGGGGGTGGTGTTTTAGGATTTAGGGCAGTGCAGTGGTGATCGGGTAGTGTATGGGGTCGTGCTGGGGGTGTTGTTTTAGGGTTTAGGGCAGTGCAGTGGTGTTCGGGCACTGTGTGGTGTCGGGCTGGGGGTGTTTTTTTAGGGTTTAGGCCAGTGCAGTGGTGTTTGGGCATGTAGGGGGTCATGCTGGGGGTGGTGTTTTAGGGTTTAGTGCAGTGCAGTGGTGTTCGGGCAGTGTAGAGGGTCGTGCTGGGGTGGTGTTTCAGCGTTTAGGGCAGTGAAATGGTGCTTGGGCAGTGTAGGGGGTCATGCAGGGGGTAGTGTTTCAGGGTTTAGGGCAGTGCAGTGGAGCTCGGGCAGTGTAGGGGGTCTTGCTGGGGGTCATGTGTCAGGGTTTAGGGCAGTGGTGTTTGGGCAGGGTAGGGGGACTTGCTGGGGGTGGTGTTTCAGGGTTTAGGGCAGTGCAGTGGTGTTCGGGCAGAGTAGGGGGTCTTGCTGGGGGTGGTGTTTCAGGATTTAGAGCAGTGCAGTGCTTTTCAGGCAGTGTAGGGGGTTGTGCAGTGGTGGTGTTTCAAGGTTTAGGGCAGTGCAGTAGTGTTCGGGAAGTGAAGCGGGACGTGGGGGGTGTTGTTTCAGGGTTTAGGGCAGTGCAGTGGTGTTCAGGCAGTGTAGGGGGCATGCAGGGGGTGGTGCTTCAGGGTTAAGGACAGTGCAGTGGTGTTCTGGCAGTGTGGGTGGTCTTGCTGGGGTTGTGTTTCAGGGTTTAGGGCAGTAGTGTTCGGGCAGTGTAGGGGGTCTTGCTGGGGGTGGTGTTTCAGGGTTTAGGGCAGTGCAGTGGTGTTCGGGCAGTGTAGGGGGTCTTGCTGGGGGTGGTGTTTCAGGGTTTAGGGCAGTGCAGTGGTGTTCGGCAGCATAGCGGGTCGTTTGGGGGTGGTGTTTCAGGATTTAGGGCAGTGCAGTGGTGTTCGGGCAGTGTAGGGGGTCATGCGGGGGTGGTGTTTTAGGGTTTAGGGCAGTGCAGTGGTGTTCAGGCAGTGTAGGGGGTCGTGCGGGGTGGTGTTTCAGGGTTTAGGGCAGTGCAGTGGTGTTCAGGTAGTGTAGGGGGTCGTGCTGTGGCTGATGTTTCAGGGTTTAGGGCAGTGCAGTGGTGATCAGGCAGTGTGGGGGGTCATGCAGGTGGGTGGTGTTTCAGGGTTTAGGGCAGTGCAGTGGTGTTCGGGCAGTGTATGGGGTCATGCAGGGCTTGGTGCTTCAGGGTTAAGGACAGTGCAGTGGTGTTCGGGCAGTGTGGGGGTCTTGCTGGGGTTGTGTTTCAGGGTTTAGGGCAGTGGTGTTCCGGCAGTGTAGGGGGTCTTGCTGGGGGTGGTGTTTCAGGGTTTAGGGCAGTGCAGTGGTGTTCGGGCAGTGTAGGGGGTCTTGCTGGGGGTGGTGTTTCAGGGTTTAGGGCAGTGCAGTGGTGTTCGGCAGCATAGCGGGTCGTTTGGGGGTGGTGTTTCAGGATTTAGGGCAGTGCAGTGGTGTTCGGGCAGTGTAGGGGGTCATGCGGGGGTGGTGTTTTAGGGTTTAGGGCAGTGCAGTGGTGCTCGGGCAGTGTAGGGGGTCTTACTGGGGGTGGTGTTTCAGGGTTTAGGGCAGTGGTGTTCAGGAGGGTAGGGGGACTTGCTGGGGGTGGTGTTTCAGGGTTTAGGGCAGTGCAGTGGTGTTCTGGCAGAGTAGGGGGTCATGCAGGGGGTGGTACTTCAGGGTTAAGGACAGTGCAGTGGTGTTCGGGCAGTGTGGGGGGTCTTGCTGGGGTTGTGTTTCAGGGTTTAGGGAATTGGTGTTCGGGCAGTGTAGGGGGTCTTGCTGGGGGTGGTGTTTCAGGGTTTAGGGCAGTGCAGTGGTGTTCGGGCAGTGTAGGGGGTCTTGCTGGGGGTGGTGTTTCAGGGTTTAGGGCAGTGCACTGGTTTTCGTGCAGTGTAGGGGGTCGTTTGGGGGTGGTGTTTCAGGATTTAGGGCAGTGCAGTGGTGTTCGGGCAGTGTAGGGGTCATGCAGGGGGGGTGTTCAGGATTTACGGTAGTGCAGTGGTGTTCGGCCAGTGTAGGGGGTCATGCGGGGGTGGTGTTTAAGGGTTTAGGGCTGTGCAGTGGTGTTCGGGTAGTGTAGGGGGTCGTGCTGTGGCTGATGTTTCAGGGTTTAGGGCAGTGCAGTGGTGTTAGGGCAGTGTAGGGGGTTGAGCTAAGGGTATTGTTTCAGGGTTTTGGGCAGTGCTGTGTTGTTCGGGCAGTTTAGGGTGATGCGCTGGGGGTAGTGTTTCAGAGTTTAGGGCAGAGCAGTAGTGTTCAAGCAGTGTAGGGGGTCATGCTGGGGGTAGTGTTTTAATGTTTAGGGCAGAGTAGTGGTGTTTGGGTAGAGTAGGGTGTCGTGCTGGGGGTGTTGTTTCAGGGTTTAGGGCAGTGCAGTGGTGTTCGGGTAGTGTAGGGGGTCGTGCGGGTGGTGGTGTTTTAGGGTTTAGGGCAGTGCAGTGGTGATAGGGCAATGTGGGGGGTCATGCATGTGGGTGGTAATTCAGGGTTTAGGGCAGTGCAGTGGTGTTCGGGCAGTGTAGGGGGTCATGCAGGGGTTGGTGCTTCAGGGTTAAGGACAGTGCAGTGGTGTTCGGGCAGTGTGGGGGGTCCATCTGGGGTTGTGTTTCAGGGTTTAGGGCAGTGGTTTTCGGGCAGTGTAGGGGGTCTTGCTGGGGGTCGTGTTTCAGGGTTTAGGGCAGTGCAGTGGTGTTCGGGCAGTGTAGCGGGTCTTGCTGGGGGTGGTGTTTCAGGGTTTAGGGCAGTGCAGTGGTGTTCGGCAGCGTAGCGGGTCGTTTGGGGGTGGTGTTTCAGGATTTAGGGCAGTGCAGTGGTGTTCAGGCATTGTAGGGGGTCATGCGGGGGTGGTGTTTTAGGGTTTAGGGCAGTGCAGTGGTGTTCTGGCAGTGTAGGGGTCTTGCTGGGGGTGGTGTTTCAGGGTTTAGGGCAGTGCAGTGGTGTTCGGGCAGTGTAGGGGGTTGTTTGGGGGTGGTGTTTCAGGATTTAGGGCAGTGCAGTGGTGTTCGGGCAGTGTAGGGGGTCATGCAGGGGGGAGGTTTCAGGATTTAGGGCAGTGCAGTGGTGTTCGGGCAGTGTAGGGGGTCGTGTGGGTGTGGTGTTTTAGGGTTTAGGGCAGTGCAGTCGTGTTCGGGCAGTGTAGGGGGTTGTGCGGGGGTGGTGTTTCAGGGTTTAGGGCAGTGCAGTGGTGTTCAGGTAGTGTAGGGGGTCGTGCTGTGGCTGATGTTTCAGGGTTTAGGGCAATGCAGTGGTGATCGGGCAGTGTGGGGGGTCATGCAGGTGGGTGGTGTTTCAGGGTTTAGGGCAGTGCAGTGGTGTTCGGGCAGTGTATGGGGTCATGCAGGGGTTGGTGCTTCAGGGTTAAGGACAGTGCAGTGGTGTTCGGGCAGTGTGGGGGGTCTTGCTGGGGTTGTGTTTCAGGGTTTAGGGCAGTGGTGTTCGGGCAGTGTAGGGGGTCTTGCTGGGGGTGGTGTTTCAGGGTTTAGGGCAGTGCAGTGGTGATCGGGCAGTGTAGGGGGTCTTGCTGGGGGTGGTGTTTCAGGGTTTAGGGCAGTGCAGTGGTGTTCGGCAGCATAGCGGGTCGTTTGGGGGTGGTGTTTCAGGATTTAGGGCAGTGCAGTGGTGTTCGGGCAGTGTAGGGGGTCATGCGGGGTGGTGTTTTAGGGTTTAGGGCAGTGCAGTGGTGTTCGGGCAGTGTAGGGGGTCGTGTGGGGGTGGTGTTTCAGGGTTTAGGGCAGTGCAGTGGTGTTCGGGTAGTGTAGGGGGTCGTGCTGTGGCTGATGTTTCAGGGATTAGGGCAATGCAGTGGTGTTCGGGCAGTGTAGGGGGTCGCGCTGGGGATATTGTTTCAGGGTGTTGGGCAGTGCTGTGTTGTTCGGGCAGTGTAAGGGGACACTCTGGGGGTAGTGTTTCAGAGTTTAGGGCAGAGCAGTGGTGTTCAGGCAGTGTAGGGGGTCATGCTGGGGGTAGTGTTTTAGGATATAGGGCAGAATAGTGGTGTTTGGGTAGAGTAGGAGGTCATGCGGGGGTGGTGTTTAGGGTTTAGGGCAGTGCAGTGGTGTTCAGGCAGTGTAGGGGGTCATGCTGGGGGTGGTGTTTCAGGGTTTAGGGAAGTGTAGTGTTGTACGGGCAGTGTAGAGGGTCTTGCTGGGGGTTGTGTTTCAGGGTTTAGTGCAGTGGTATTCGGGCAGTGTAGGGGGTCTTCCTGGGGGTGGTGTTTCTGGGTTTAGGGCAGTGATGTTCGGGCAGTGTAGGGGGTCTTGCTGGGGGTGGTTGTTTTAGGGTTTAGGGCAGTGGTGTTTAGGCAGTGTAGGGGGTATTGCTGGGGGTGGTGTTTCAGGGTTTAGGGCAGTGGAGTTCAGGCAGTGTAAGGGGGTCTTGCTGGGGGTTGTGTTTCAGGGTTTAGGGCAGCGCAGTGGTGTTCAGGCAGAGTAGGGGGTCTTGCTGGGGGTGCTGTTTCAGGGTTTAGGGCAGCGCAGTGGTGTTCTGGCAGTGTAGGGGGTCTTGCTGGGGTGGTGTTTCAGGGTTTAGAGAAGCGCAGTGGTGTTTGTGTACTGTAGGGGGTCGTGCTGGGGTAATGTTTCAGGGTTTAGGGCAGAGCAGTGGTGTTTGGCTTGTGTAAGGGGGCATGCTGGGGGTGGTGTTTTATGGTTTAGGGCAGTGCAGTGGTGTTTTGGAAGTGTATGGGTTTGTGCTGGGGGTGGTGCTTTAGGATTTAGGGCAGTGCAGTGGTGTTCAGGTAGTGTATGGGGTCGTGCTAGTGGTGGTGTTTTAGGGTTTAGAGTAGTGCAGTGGTGTTCGGGTAGTATATGGGGTCATGTTGGGGGTGGTGTTTTAGGGTTTAGGGGAGTGCTGTGGTGTTCGGGTACTGTAGGGTGTCGTGCTGGGGGTGGTGTTTTAGGGTTTAGGGCAGTGCAGTGGTGTTCGGGTAGTGTATGGGGTTGTGCTGGGGGTGGTGTTTTAGGGTTTAGGGCAGTGCAGTGGTGTTCGGGCACTGTAGGGTGTCGTGCTGGGGGTGGTGTTTTAGGGTTTAGGGCAGTGCCGTGGTGTTTAAGCAGTGTAGGAGTTCATGCTGGGGGTGATGTTTTAGGGTTTAGGGCAGTGAAGTGGTGTTCGGGCAGTGTAGGGGGTCATGCAGGGGGTGGTGTTTCAGGGTTTAGGGCAGTGAAGTGGTGCTCGGGCAGTGTAGGGGGTCTTGCTGGGGGTGGTGTTTCAGGGTGTAGGACAGTAGTGTTCGGGCAGGGTAGGGGGACTAGCTGGGGGTGGTGTTTCAGGGTTTAGGGCAGTGCAGTGGTGTGCGGGCAGTGTAGGGGGTCTTGCTGGGGGTGGTGTTTCAGGATTTAGGGCAGTGCAGTGCTTTTCGGGCAGTGTAAGGGGTCATGCGGTGGTGGTGTTTCAGGGTTTAGTGGAGTGCAGTGGTGTTCGGGCAGTGTAGCGGGACGTGGGGGGGGTGTTGTTTCAGGGTTTAGGGCAGTGCAGTGGTGTTCGGGTAGTGTAGGGGGTCATGCGGGTGGTGGTGTTTCAGGGTTTAGGGCAGTGCAGTGGTGATCGGGAAGTGTGGGGGGTCATGCGGGTGGGTGGTGTTTCAGGGTTTAGGGCAGTGCAGTGGTGTTTGGGCAGTGTAGGGGGTCATGCAGGGGGTGGTGCTTCAGGGTTAAGGACAGTGCAGGGGTGTTCGGGTAGTGTAGGGGGTCGTGCTGTGGCTGATGTTTCAGGGTTTAGGGCAGTGCAGTGGTGTTCGGGCAGTGTAGGGGGTCGCGCTGGGGGTATTGTTTCAGGGGTTTGGGCAGTGCTGTGTTGTTCGGGCAATGTAGGGGGACGCGCTGGGGGTAGTGTTTCAGAGTTTAGGGCAGAGCAGTGGTGTTCAAGCAGTGTAGGGGGTCATGCAGGGGGTAGTGTTTTAGGGTTTAGGGAAGAGTAGTGGTGTTTGGGTACAGTAGGGGGTCGTGCTGGGGGTGTTGTCTCAGGGTTTTGGGCAGTGCAGTGGTGTTCGGGCAGTGTAGGGGGTCTTGCTGGGGTGGTGTTTCAGGGTTTAGGGAAGCGCAGTGGTGTTTGTGTACTGTAGGGGGTCGTGCTGGGGTAATGTTTCAGGGTTTAGGGCAGAGCAGTGGTGTTTGGCTTGTGTAAGGGGGCATGCTGGGGGTGGTGTTTTATGGTTTAGGGCAGTGCAGTGGTGTTTTGGAAGTGTATGGGTTTGTGCTGGGGGTGGTGCTTTAGGATTTAGGGCAGTGCAGTGGTGTTCAGGTAGTGTATGGGGTCGTGCTAGTGGTGGTGTTTTAGGGTTTAGAGTAGTGCAGTGGTGTTCGGGTAGTATATGGGGTCATGCTGGGGGTGGTGTTTTAGGGTTTAGGGGAGTGCTGTGGTGTTCGGGTACTGTAGGGTGTCGTGCTGGGGGTGGTGTTTTAGGGTTTAGGGCAGTGCAGTGGTGTTTGGGTAGTGTATGGGGTTGTGCTGGGGGTGGTGTTTTAGGGTTTAGGGCAGTGCAGTGGTGTTCGGGCACTGTAGGGTGTCGTGCTGGGGGTGGTGTTTTAGGGTTTAGGGCAGTGCCGTGGTGTTTAAGCAGTGTAGGAGTTCATGCTGGGGGTGATGTTTTAGGGTTTAGGGCAGTGAAGTGGTGATCGGGAAGTGTGGGGGGTCATGCGGGTGGGTGGTGTTTCAGGGTTTAGGGCAGTGCAGTGGTGTTTGGGCAGTGTAGGGGGTCATGCAGGGGGTGGTGCTTCAGGGTTAAGGACAGTGCAGGGGTGTTCGGGTAGTGTAGGGGGTCGTGCTGTGGCTGATGTTTCAGGGTTTAGGGCAGTGCAGTGGTGTTCGGGCAGTGTAGGGGGTCGCGCTGGGGGTATTGTTTCAGGGGTTTGGGCAGTGCTGTGTTGTTCGGGCAATGTAGGGGGACGCGCTGGGGGTAGTGTTTCAGAGTTTAGGGCAGAGCAGTGGTGTTCAAGCAGTGTAGGGGGTCATGCAGGGGGTAGTGTTTTAGGGTTTAGGGAAGAGTAGTGGTGTTTGGGTACAGTAGGGGGTCGTGCTGGGGGTGTTGTCTCAGGGTTTTGGGCAGTGCAGTGGTGTTCGGGCAGTGTAGGGGGTCTTGCTGGGGTGGTGTTTCAGGGTTTAGGGAAGCGCAGTGGTGTTTGTGTACTGTAGGGGGTCGTGCTGGGGTAATGTTTCAGGGTTTAGGGCAGAGCAGTGGTGTTTGGCTTGTGTAAGGGGGCATGCTGGGGGTGGTGTTTTATGGTTTAGGGCAGTGTAGTGGTGTTTTGGAAGTGTATGGGTTTGTGCTGGGGGTGGTGCTTTAGGATTTAGGGCAGTGCAGTGGTGTTCAGGTAGTGTATGGGGTCGTGCTAGTGGTGGTGTTTTAGGGTTTAGAGTAGTGCAGTGGTGTTCGGGTAGTATATGGGGTCATGCTGGGGGTGGTGTTTTAGGGTTTAGGGGAGTGCTGTGGTGTTCGGGTACTGTAGGGTGTCGTGCTGGGGGTGGTGTTTTAGGGTTTAGGGCAGTGCAGTGGTGTTTGGGTAGTGTATGGGGTTGTGCTGGGGGTGGTGTTTTAGGGTTTAGGGCAGTGCAGTGGTGTTCGGGCACTGTAGGGTGTCGTGCTGGGGGTGGTGTTTTAGGGTTTAGGGCAGTGCCGTGGTGTTTAAGCAGTGTAGGAGTTCATGCTGGGGGTGATGTTTTAGGGTTTAGGGCAGTGAAGTGGTGTTCGGGCAGTGTAGGGGGTCATGCAGGGGGTGGTGTTTCAGGGTTTTGGGCAGTGAAGTGGTGCTCGGGCAGTGTAGGGGGTCTTGCTGGGGGTGGTGTTTCAGGGTGTAGGACAGTAGTGTTCGGGCAGGGTAGGGGGACTTGCTGGGGGTGGTGTTTCAGGGTTTAGGGCAGTGCAGTGGTGTTCGGGCAGTGTAGGGGGTCTTGCTGGGGGTGGTGTTTCAGGATTTAGGGCAGTGCAGTGCTTTTCGGGCAGTGTAAGGGGTCATGCGGTGGTGGTGTTTCAGGGTTTAGTGGAGTGCAGTGGTGTTCGGGCAGTGTAGCGGGACGTGGGGGGGGGTGTTGTTTCAGGGTTTAGGGCAGTGCAGTGGTGTTCGGGTAGTGTAGGGGGTCATGCGGGTGGTGGTGTTTCAGGGTTTAGGGCAGTGCAGTGGTGATCGGGAAGTGTGGGGGGTCATGCGGGTGGGTGGTGTTTCAGGGTTTAGGGCAGTGCAGTGGTGTTTGGGCAGTGTAGGGGGTCATGCAGGGGGTGGTGCTTCAGGGTTAAGGACAGTGCAGGGGTGTTCGGGTAGTGTAGGGGGTCGTGCTGTGGCTGATGTTTCAGGGTTTAGGGCAGTGCAGTGGTGTTCGGGCAGTGTAGGGGGTCGCGCTGGGGGTATTGTTTCAGGGGTTTGGGCAGTGCTGTGTTGTTCGGGCAATGTAGGGGGACGCGCTGGGGGTAGTGTTTCAGAGTTTAGGGCAGAGCAGTGGTGTTCAAGCAGTGTAGGGGGTCATGCAGGGGGTAGTGTTTTAGGGTTTAGGGAAGAGTAGTGGTGTTTGGGTACAGTAGGGGGTCGTGCTGGGGGTGTTGTCTCAGGGTTTTGGGCAGTGCAGTGGTGTTCGGGTAGTGTAGGGGGTTGTGCGGGTGGTGGTGTTTCAGGATTCAGGGCAGTGCAGTGGTGATCAGGTAGTGTGGGGGGTTGTGCGGGTGGGTGGTGTTTCAGGGTTTAGGGCAGTGCAGTGGTGTTTGGGCAGTGTAGGGGGCATGCAGGGGGTGGTGCTTCAGGGTTAAGGACAGTGCAGTGGTGTTCGGGCAGTGTGGGTGGTCTTGCTGGGGTTGTGTTTCAGGGTTTAGGGCAGTGGTGTTCGGGCAGTGTAGGGGGTCTTGCTGGGGGTGGTGTTTCAGGGTTTAGGGCAGTGCAGTGGTGTTCGGGCAGTGTAGGGGGTCTTGCTGGGGGGTGTTTCAGGGTTTAGGGCAGTGCAGTGGTGTTCAGGCAGTGCAGGGTGTCGTTTGGGGCTGATGTTTCAGGATTTAGTGCAGTGGTGTTCGGGCAGTGTAGGGGTTCATGCAGGGGGGGTGTTTCAGGATTTAGGGCAGAGCAGTGGTGTTCGGGCAGTGTAGGGGGTCATGCGGGGATGGTGTTTTAGGGTTTAGTGCAGTGATGTTTGTGTAGTGTAAGGGGGCGTGCTGGTGGTGGTGTTTTAGGGTTTAGGGCAGTGCAGTGGTGTTTGTGTAGTATAAGGGGGCGTGCTGGGCGTGGTGTTTTAGGGTTTAGTGCAGTGCAGTGGTGTTTGGGTAGTGTATGGGGTCGTGCTGGGGGTGGTGTTTTAGGATTTAGGGCAGTGCAGTGGTGATCGGGTAGTGTATGGGGTCGTGCTTGGGGTGGTGTTTTAGGGTTTAGGGCAGTGCAGTGGTGTTCGGGTAGTATATGGGGTCGTGCTGGGGGTGGTGTTTTAGGGTTTAGGGCAGTGCAGTGGTGTTCGGGCACTGTGTGGTGTCGGGCTGGGGGTGTTTTTTTAGGGTTTAGGCCAGTGCAGTGGTGTTTGGGCATGTAGGGGGTCATGCTGGGGGTGGTGTTTTAGGGTTTAGTGCAGTGCAGTGGTGTTCAGGCAGTGTAGGGGGTCGTGCTGGGGTGGTGTTTCAGCGTTTAGGGCAGTGAAATGGTGCTTGGGCAGTGTAGGGGTCATGCAGGGGGTAGTGTTTCAGGGTTTAGGGCAGTGCAGTGGAGCTCGAGCAGTGTAGGGGGTCTTGCTGGGGGTCATGTGTCAGAGTTTAGGGCAGTGGTGTTTGGGCAGGGTAGGGGGACTTGCTGGGGGTGGTGTTTCAGGGTTTAGGGCAGTGCAGTGGTGTTCGGGCAGAGTAGGGGGTCTTGCTGGGGGTGGTGTTTCAGGATTTAGAGCAGTGCAGTGCTTTTCAGGCAGTGTAGGAGGTTGTGCGATGGTGTTGTTTCAAGGTTTAGGGCAGTGCAGTGGTGTTCGGAAAGTGAAGCGGGACGTGGGGGGTGTTGTTTCAGGGTTTAGGGCAGTGCAGTGGTGTTCGGGCAGTGTAGGGGGCATGCAGGGGGTGGTGCTTCAGGGTTAAGGACAGTGCAGTGGTGTTCGGGTAGTGTAGGGGGTCGTGCTGTGGCTGATGTTTCAGGGTTTAGGGCAGTGCAGTGGTGTTCGGGCAGTGTAGGGGGACGCGCTGGGGGTAGTGTTTCAGAGTTTAGGGCAGAGCAGTGGTGTTCAAGCAGTGTAGGGGGTCATGCAGGGGTAGTGTTTTAGGGTTTAGGGAAGAGTAGTGGTGTTTGGGTACAGTAGGGGGTCGTGCTGGGGGTGTTGTCTCAGGGTTTTGGGCAGTGCAGTGGTGTTCGGGTAGTGTAGGGGGTTGTGCGGGTGGTGGTGTTTCAGGATTTAGGGCAGTGCAGTGGTGATCAGGTAGTGTGGGGGGTCGTGCGGGTGGGTGGTGTTTCAGGGTTTAGGGCAGTGCAGTGGTGTTTGGGCAGTGTAGGGGGCATGCAGGGGGTGGTGCTTCAGGGTTAAGGACAGTGCAGTGGTGTTCGGGCAGTGTGGGTGGTCTTGCTGGGGTTGTGTTTCAGGGTTTAGGGCAGTGGTGTTCGGGCAGTGGTGTTCGGGCAGTGTAGGGGGTCTTGCTGGGGGTGGTGTTTCAGGGTTTAGGGCAGTGCAGTGGTGTTCGGGCAGTGTAGGGGGTCTTGCTGGGGGGGTGTTTCAGGGTTTAGGGCAGTGCAGTGGTGTTCAGGCAGTGCAGGGTGTCGTTTGGGGCTGATGTTTCAGGATTTAGTGCAGTGGTGTTCGGGCAGTGTAGGGGTTCATGCAGGGGGGGTGTTTCAGGATTTAGGGCAGAGCAGTGGTGTTCGGGCAGTGTAGGGGGTCATGCGGGGATGGTGTTTTAGGGTTTAGTGCAGTGGTGTTTGTGTAGTGTAAGGGGGCGTGCTGGTGGTGGTGTTTTAGGGTTTAGGGCAGTGCAGTGGTGTTTGTGTAGTGTAAGGGGGCGTGCTGGGCGTGGTGTTTTAGGGTTTAGTGCAGTGCAGTGGTGTTTGGTTAGTGTATGGGGTCGTGCTGGGGGTGGTGTTTTAGGATTTAGGGCAGTGCAGTGGTGATCGGGTAGTGTATGGGGTCGTGCTGGGGTGTTGTTTTAGGGTTTAGGGCAGTGCAGTGGTGTTCGGGCACTGTGTGGTGTCGGGCTGGGGGTGTTTTTTTAGGGTTTAGGCCAGTGCAGTGGTGTTTGGGCATGTAGGGGGTCATGCGGGGGGTGGTGTTTTAGGGTTTAGTGCAGTGCAGTGGTGTTCGGGCAGTGTAGAGGGTCGTGCTGGGGTGGTGTTTCAGCGTTTAGGGCAGTGAAATGGTGCTTGGGCAGTGTAGGGGGTCATGCAGGGGGTAGTGTTTCAGGGTTTAGGGCAGTGCAGTGGAGCTCGGGCAGTGTAGGGGGTCTTGCTGGGGGTCATGTGTCAGGGTTTAGGGCAGTGGTGTTTGGGCAGGGTAGGGGGACTTGCTGGGGGTGGTGTTTCAGGGTTTAGGGCAGTGCAGTGGTGTTCGGGCAGAGTAGGGGGTCTTGCTGGGGGTGGTGTTTCAGGATTTAGAGCAGTGCAGTGCTTTTCAGGCAGTGTAGGGGGTTGTGCAGTGGTGGTGTTTCAAGGTTTAGGGCAGTGCAGTAGTGTTCGGGAAGTGAAGCGGGACGTGGGGGGTGTTGTTTCAGGGTTTAGGGCAGTGCAGTGGTGTTCAGGCAGTGTAGGGGGCATGCAGGGGGTGGTGCTTCAGGGTTAAGGACAGTGCAGTGGTGTTCTGGCAGTGTGGGTGGTCTTGCTGGGGTTGTGTTTCAGGGTTTAGGGCAGTAGTGTTCGGGCAGTGTAGGGGGTCTTGCTGGGGGTGGTGTTTCAGGGTTTAGGGCAGTGCAGTGGTGTTCGGGCAGTGTAGGGGGTCTTGGTGTTTTTTTGTTCAGGGTTTAGGGCAGTGCAGTGGTGTTCAGGCAGTGTAGGGGGTCGTTTGGGGGTGGTGTTTCAGGATTTAAGGCAGTGCAGTGGTGTTCGGGCAGTGTAGGGGTTAATGCAGGGGGGGTGTTTCAGGATTTAGGGCAGTGCAGTGGTGTTCGGGCTGTGTAGGGGGTCATGCGGGGGAGGTGTTTTAGGGTTTCGTTCAGTGCAGTTGTGTTTGTGTAGTGTAAGGGGGCGTGCTGGTGGTGGTGTTTCAGGGTTTAGGGAAGCGCAGTGGTGTTTATGTACTGTAGGGGGTCGTGCTGGGGTAATGTTTCAGGGTTTAGGGCAGAGCAGTGGTGTTTGGGTAGTGTAAGGGGGCTTGCTGGGGGTGGTGTTTTAGAGATTAGGGCAGTGCAGTGGTGTTTTGGTAGTGTATGGGGTTGTGCTGGGGGTGGTGCTTTAGGATTTAGGGCAGTGCAGTGGTGTTCGGGTAGTGTATGGGGTCGTGCTGGTGGTGGTGTTTTAGGGTTTAGAGTAGTGCAGTGGTGTTCGGGTAGTATATGGGGTCATGCTGGGGGTGGTGTTTTAGGGTTTAGGGGAGTGCAGTGGTGTTCGGGCACTGTAGGGTGTCGTGCTGGGGGTGGTGTTTTAGGGTTTAGGGCAGTGCCGTGGTGTTTGGGCAGTGTAGGAGTGCATGCTGGGGGTGGTGTTTTAGGGTTTAGGGCAGTGAAGTGGTGTTCGGGCAGTGTAGGGGGTCATGCAGGGGGTGGTGTTTCAGGGTTTAGGGCAGTGCAGTGGTGCTCGAGCAGTGTAGGGGGTCTTGCTGGGGGTGGTGTTTCAGGGTTTAGGGCAGTGGTGTTCGGGCAGGGTAGGGGGACTTGCTAGGGGTGGTGTTTCAGGGTGTAGGGCAGTGCAGTGGTGTTCAGGCAGTGTAGGGGGTCTTGCTGGGGGGGTGTTTCAGGGTTTAGGGCAGTGCAGTGGTGTTCAGGCAGTGAAGGGGGTCGTTTGGGGCTGATGTTTAAGGATTTAGTGCAGTGGTGTTCGGGCAGTGTAGGGGTTCATGCAGGGGGGGGTTTCAGGATTTAGGGCAGAGCAGTGGTGTTCGGGCAGTGTAGGGGGTCATGCGGGGATAGTGTTTTAGGGTTTAGTGCAGTGGTGTTTGTGTAGTGTAAGGGGGCGTGCTGGTGGTGGTGTTTTAGGGTTTAGGGCAGTGCAGTGGTGTTTGGGTAGTGTAAGGGGGCGTGCTGGGGGTGGTGTTTTAGGGTTTAGTGCAGTGCAGTGGTGTTTGGGTTGTGTATGGGGTCGTGCTGGGGGTGGTGTTTTAGGATTTAGGGCAGTGCAGTGGTGATAGGGTAGTGTATGGGGTCGTGCTGGGGGTGGTGTTTTAGGGTTTAGGGCAGTGCAGTGGTGTTCGGGTAGTATATGGGGTCGTGCTGGGGGTGGTGTTTTAGGGTTTAGGGCAGTGCAGTGGTGTTCGGGCACTGTGTGGTGTCGGGCTGGGGGTGTTTTTTTAGGGTTTAGGCCAGTGCAGTGGTGTTTGGGCATGTAGGGGGTCATGCTGGGGGTGGTGTTTTAGGGTTTAGTGCAGTGCAGTGGTGTTCGGGCAGTGTAGGGGGTCGTGCTGGGGTGGTGTTTCAGCGTTTAGGGCAGTGAAGTGGTGCTTGGGCAGTGTAGGGGGTCATGCAGGGGGTAGTGTTTCAGGGTTTAGGGCAGTGCAGTGGAGCTCTGGCAGTGTAGGGGGTCTTGCTGGGGGTCATGTGTCAGGGTTTAGGGCAGTGGTGTTTGGGCAGGGTAGGGGGACTTGCTGGGGGTGGTGTTTCAGGGTTTAGGGCAGTGGTGTTCGGGCAGTGTAGGGGGTCTTGCTGGGGGTGGTGTTTCAGGATTTAGGGCAGTGCAGTGCTTTTCAGGCAGTGTAGGGGGTCGTGCGGTGGTGGTGTTTCAGGGTTTAGGGCAGTGCAGTGGTGTTCGGGCAGTGTAGCGGGACATGGGGGGTGTTGTTTCAGGGTTTAGGGCAGTGCAGTGGTGTTCGTGTAGTGTAGGGGGTCGTGCGGGTGGTGGTGTTTCAGGGTTTAGGACAGTGCAGTGGTGTTTGGGCAGTGTAGGGGGTCGTGCTGGGGGAGGTGTTTTAGGGTTTAGAGCAGTGCAGTGGTGTTCGGGTAGTATATGGGGTCGTGCTGGGGGTGGTGTTTTAGGGTTTAGGGCAGTGCAGTGGTGTTCGAGCACTGTAGGGTGTCGTGCTGGGGGTGGTGTTTTGGGGTTTAGGGCAGTGCAGTGGTGTTTGGGCAGTGTAGGGGGTCGTGCTGTGGCTGATGTTTCAGGGATTAGGGCAGTGCAGTGGTGTTCGGGCAGTCTAGGGGGACGCGCTGGGGGTAGTGTTTCAGAGTTTAGGGCAGAGCAGTGGTGTTCAGGCAGTGTAGGGGGTCATGCTGGGGATAGTGTTTTAGGATATAGGGCAGAGTAGTGGTGTTTGGACAGAGTAGGGGGTTATGCTGGGGGTGGTGTTTAGGGTTTAGGGCAGTGCAGTGGTATTCAGGCAGTGTAGAGGGTCTTGCTGGGGGTGGTGTTTCAGGGTTTAGTGCAGTGATGTTTGGGCAGTGTAGGGGGGCTTGCTGGGGGTGGTTGTTTCAGGGTTTAGGGCAGTGGTGTTCAGGCAGTGTAGCGGGTCTTGCTGGGGGTGGTGTTTCAGGGTTTAGGGCAGTGGTGTTCAGGCAGTGTAAGGGGGTCTTGCTGGGGGTTGTGTTTCAGGGTTTAGGGCAGCGCAGTGGTGTTCAGGCAGAGTAGGGGGTCTTGCTGGGGGTGGTGTTTCAGGGTTTAGGGCAGTGCAGTGGTGTTCGGGCAGTGTAGGGGGTTGTTTGGGGGTGGTGTTTCAGGATTTAGGGCAGTGCAGTGGTGTTCGGGCAGTGTAGGGGGTCATGCAGGGGGGTGTTTTAGGATTTAGGGCAGTGCAGTGGTGTTCGGGCAGTGTAGGAGTTCATGCGGGTGGTGTTTTAGGGTTTAGGGCAGTGCAGTGGTGTTCGGGCAGTGTAGGGGGTCATGCGGGGGTAATGTTTCAGGGTTTAGGGCAGTGCAATGGTGTTCGGGTAGTGTAGGGGGTCGTGCTGTGGCTGATGTTTCAGGGTTTAGGGCAGTGCAGTGGTGTTCGGGCAGTGTAGGGGGTCGCGCTGGGGGTATTGTTTTAGGGTTTGGGGCAGTGCTGTGTTGTTCGGGCAGTGTAGGGGGACGCGCTGGGGGTAGTGTTTCAGAGTTTAGGGCAGAGCAGTGGTGTTCAGGCAGTGTAGGGGGTCATGCTGGGGGTAGTGTTTTAGGGTTTAGGTTTAGGGCAGTGCAGTGGTGATCAGTCAGTGTTGGGGGTCGTGCGGGTGGGTGGTGTTTCAGGGTTTAGGGCAGTGCAGTGGTTTTCGGGCAGTGTGGGGGTCTTGCTGGGGTTGTGTTTCAGGGTTTAGGGCAGTGGTGTTCGGGCAGTGTAGGGGGTTTTGCTGGGGGTGGTGTTTCAGGGTTGAGGGCAGTGTAGTGGTGTTCGGGCAGTGTAGGGGGTCGTGTGGGGGTGGTGTTTTAGGGTTTAGGGCAGTGCAGTGGTGTTCGGGCAGTGTAGGGGGTCGTGCAGGGGGTAGTGTTTCAGAGTTTAGGGCAGAGCAGTGGTGTTCAGGCAGTGTAGGGCGTCATGCTGGGGGTAGTGTTTTATGGTTTAGGGCAGATTAGTGGTGTTTGGGTAGAGTAGGGCGTCGTGCTGGGGGTGTTGTTTCAGGGTTTAGGGCAGTGCATTGGAGTTCGGGTAGTGTAGGGGGTCGTGCGGGTGATGGTGTTTCAGGGTTTAGGGCAGTGCAGTGGTGATCGGGCAGTGTGGGGGGTCGTGCAGTTGGGTGGTGTTTCAGGTTTTAGGGCAGTGCAGTGGTGTTTAGGCAGTGTAGGGGGTCATTCAGGGGGTGGTGCTTCAGGGTTAAGGACATTGCAGTTGTGTTCGGGCAGTGTGGGGGGTCTTGCTGGGGTTGTGTTTCAGGGTTTAGGGCAGTGGTGTTCGGGCAGTGTAGGGGGTCTTGCTGGTGGTGGTGTTTCAGGGTTTAGGGCAGTGCAGTGGTGTTCGGGCAGTGTAGGGGTCTTGCTGGGGGTGGTGTTTCAGGGTTTAGGGCAGTGCAGTGGTGTTCGGGCAGTGTAGGGGGTCGTGCTGGGGGTGGTGTTTCAGGGTTTAGGGCAGTGCAGTGTTGTTCGGGCAGTGTAGAGGGTCTTGCTGGGGGTGGTGTTTCAGGGTTTAGTGCAGTGGTATTCGGGCAGTGTAGAGGGTCTTCCTGGGGGTGGTGTTTCAGGGTTTAGGGCTATGCAATAGTGTTCGGGCAGTGTAGGGGATCTCGCTTGGGGTAGTGTTTCAAGGGGTTTGGGCAGTGCAGTGGTGTTCGAGCAGTGTAGGGGTCATGCTGGGGTAGTGTTTCAGGGTTTAGGGCAGAGCAGTGGTGGTCGAGCAGTGTAGGGGGTCGTGCTGGGGGTAGTGTTTTAGGGTTTAGGGCAGAGCAGTGGTGTTCTGGCAGATTAGGGGGTCTTGCTGGGGGTGCTGTTTCAGGGTTTAGGGCAGCGCAGTGGTGTTCGGGCAGTGTAGGGGGTCTTGCTGGGGGTGGTGTTTCAGGGTTTAGGGCAGCGCAGTGGTGTTTGTGTACTGTAGGGGATCGTGTTGGGGTAATGTTTCAGGGTTTAGGGCAGAGCAGTGGTGTTTGGGTAGTGTAAGGGGGCGTGCTGGACGAGGTGTTTCAGGGTTTAGGGCAGTGCAGTGGTGTTTGGGTAGTGTATGGGGTCGTGCTGGGGTGGTGCTTTAGGATTTAGGGCAGTGCAGTGGTGTTCGAGTAGTGTATGGGGTGGTGCTGGGGTTGGTGTTTTAGGGTTTAGAGCAGTGCAGTGGTGTTCGGGTAGTATATGGGGTCGTGCTGGGGGTGGTGTTTTAGGGTTTAGGGCAGTGCAGTGGTGTTCAGGCACTGTAGGGTGTAATGCTGGGGGTGGTGTTTTAGGGTTTAGGGCAGTGCAGTGGTGTCTGGGCATTGTAGGAGGTCATGCTGGGGGTGGTGTTTTAGGGTTTAATGCAGTGCAGTGGTGTTCGGGCAGTGTAGGGGGTCATGCTGGGGTGGTGTTTCAGGGTTTAGGGCAGTGAAGTGGTGTTCGGACAGTGTAGGGGGTCAAGCAGGGGGTGGTGTTTCAGGGTTTAGGACAGTGCAGTGGTGCTCGGGCAGGGTAGGGGGTCTTGCTGGGGGTGGTGTTTCAGGGTTTAGGGCAGTGGTGTTCGGGAAGGGCAGGGGGACTTGCTGGGGGTGGTGTTTCAGGGTTTAGGGCAGTGCAGTGGTGTTCGGCCAGAGTAGGGGGTCTTGCTGGGGGTGGTGTTTCAGGAATTAGAGCAGTGCAGTGCTTTTCAGGCAGTGTAGGGGGTTGTGCGGTGGTGGTGTTTCAAGGTTTAGGGCAGTGCAGTGGTGTTCGGGCAGTGTAGCGAGATGTAGGGTTGTTGTTTCAGGGTTTAGGGCAGTGCAGTGGTGTTTGGGTAGTGTAGGGGGTCATGCGGGTGGTGGTGTTTCAGGGTTTAGGGCAGTGCAGTGGTGTTTGGGCAGTGTAGGGGGTCATGCAGGGGGTGGTGCTTCAGGGTTAAGGACAGTGCAGTGGTGTTTGGGCAGTGTGGGGGGTCTTGCTGGGGTTGTGTTTCAGGGTTTAGGGCAGTGGTGTTCGGGCAGTGTAGGGGGTCTTGCTGGGGGTGGTGTTTCAGGGTTTAGGGCAGTGCAGTGGTGTTCGGGCAGTGTAGGGGGTCTTGCTGGGGGTGGTGTTTCAGGGTTTAGGGCAGTGCACTGGTTTTCGCGCAGTGTAGGGGGTCGTTTGGGAGTGGTGTTTCAGGATTTAGGGCAGTGCAGTGGTGTTCGGGCAGTGTAGGGGTCATGCAGGGGGGGTGTTCAGGATTTAGGGTAGTGCAGTGGTGTTCGGCCAGTGTAGGGGGTCGTGCGGGGGTAGTGTTTTAGGGTTTAGAGCAGTGCAGTGGAGTTTGAGTAGTATAAGGGGGCGTGCTGGAGGTGGTGTTTTAGGGTTTAGTGCAGTGGTGTTTGGGTACTGTATGGGGTCATGCTGGGGGTGGTGTTTTAGGATTTAGGGCAGTGCAGTGGTGATCGGGTAGTGTATGGGGTCGTGCTGGGGGTGGTGTTTTAGGGTTTAGGGCAGTGCAGTGGCGTTCGGGTAGTATATGGGGTCGTGCTGGGGGTGGTGTTTTAGGGTTTAGGGCAGTGCAGTGGTGGTCGAGCAGTGTAGGGGGTCGTGCTGGGGGTAGTGTTTTAGGGTTTAGGGCAGAGCAGTGGTGTTCCGGCAGATTAGGGGGTCTTGCTGGGGGTGCTGTTTCAGGGTTTAGGGCAGCGCAGTGGTGTTCGGGCAGTGTAGGGGGTCTTGCTGGGGGTGGTGTTTCAGGGTTTAGGGCAGCGCAGTGGTGTTTGTGTACTGTAGGGGATCGTGTTGGGGTAATGTTTTAGGGTTTAGGGCAGAGCAGTGGTGTTTGGGTAGTGTAAGGGGGCGTGCTGGACGAGGTGGTTCAGGGTTTAGGGCAGTGCAGTGGTGTTTGGGTAGTGTATGGGGTCGTGCTGGGGTGGTGCTTTAGGATTTAGGGCAGTGCAGTGGTGTTCGAGTAGTGTATGGGGTCGTGCTGGGGTTGGTGTTTTAGGGTTTAGAGCAGTGCAGTGGTGTTCGGGTAGTATATGGGGTCGTGCTGGGGGTGGTGTTTTAGGGTTTAGGGCAATGCAGTGGTGTTCAGGCACTGTAGGGTGTAATGCTGGGGGTGGTGTTTTAGGGTTTAGGGCAGTGCAGTGGTGTCTGGGCATTGTAGGAGGTCATGCTGGGGGTGGTGTTTTAGGGTTTAATGCAGTGCAGTGGTGTTCGGGCAGTGTAGGGGGTCATGCTGGGGTGGTGTTTCAGGGTTTAGGGCAGTGAAGTGGTGTTCCGGCAGTGTAGGGGGTCAAGCAGGGGGTGGTGTTTCAGGGTTTAGGACAGTGCAGTGGTGCTCGGGCAGTGTAGGGGGTCTTGCTGGGGGTGGTGTTTCAGGGTTTAGGGCAGTGGTGTTCGGGAAGGGTAGGGGGACTTGCTGGGGGTGGTGTTTCAGGGTTTAGGGCAGTGCAGTGGTGTTCGGCCAGAGTAGGGGGTCTTGCTGGGGGTGGTGTTTCAGGAATTAGAGCAGTGCAGTGGTTTTCAGGCAGTGTAGGGGGTTGTGCGGTGGTGGTGTTTCAAGGTTTAGGGCAGTGCAGTGGTGTTCGGGCAGTGTAGCGAGATGTAGGGGTGTTGTTTCAGGGTTTAGGGCAGTGCAGTGGTGTTTGGGTAGTGTAGGGGTCATGCGGGTGGTGGTGTTTCAGGGTTTAGGGCAGTGCAGTGGTGTTTGGGCAGTGTAGGGGGTCATGCAGGGGGTGGTGCTTCAGGGTTAAGGACAGTGCAGTGGTGTTCGGGCAGTGTGGGGGGTCTTGCTGGGGTTGTGTTTCAGGGTTTAGGGCAGTGGTGTTCGGGCAGTGTAGGGGGTCTTGCTGGGGGTGGTGTTTCAGGGTTTAGGGCAGTGCAGTGGTGTTCGGGCAGTGTAGGGGGTCTTGCTGGGGGTGGTGTTTTAGGGTTTAGGGCAGTGCACTGGTTTTCGCGCAGTGTAGGGGGTCGTTTGGGAGTGGTGTTTCAGGATTTAGGGCAGTGCAGTGGTGTTCGGGCAGTGTAGGGGTCATGCAGGGGGGGTGTTCAGGATTTAGGGTAGTGCAGTGGTGTTCGGCCAGTGTAGGGGGTCGTGCGGGGGTGGTGTTTTAGGGTTTAGAGCAGTGCAGTGGAGTTTGAGTAGTATAAGGGGGCGTGCTGGGGGTGGTGTTTTAGGGTTTAGTGCAGTGGTGTTTGGGTAGTGTATGGGGTCATGCTGGGGGTGGTGTTTTAGGATTTAGGGCAGTGCAGTGGTGATCGGGTAGTGTATGGGGTCGTGCTGGGGGTGGTGTTTTAGGGTTTAGGGCAGTGCAGTGGTGTTCGGGTAGTAAATGGGGTCGTGCTGGGGGTGGTGTTTTAGGGTTTAGGGCAGTGCAGTGGTGTTCGGGCACTGTGTGGTGTCAGGCTGGGGGTGTTTTTTTAGGGTTTAGGCCAGTGCAGTGGTGTTTGGGCATGTAGGGGGTCATGCTGGGGGTGGTGTTTCAGCGTTTAGGGCAGTGAAGTGGTGCTTGGGCAGTGTAGGGGGTCATGCAGGTGGTAGTGTTTCAGGGTTTAGGGCAGTGCAGTGGAGCTCGGGCAGTGTAGGGGGTCTTGCTGGGGGTCATGTGTCAGGGTTTAGGGCAGTGGTGTTTGGGCAGGGTAGGGGGACTTGCTGGGGGTGGTGTTTCAGGGTTTAGGGCTGTGGTGTTCGGGCAGTGTAGGGGGTCTTGCTGGGGGTGGTGTTTCAGGATTTAGGGCAGTGCAGTGCTTTTCGGGCAGTGTAGGGGGTCGTGCGGTGGTGGTGTTTCAGGGTTTAGGGCAGTGCAGTGGTGTTCGGGCAGTGTAGCGGGACATGGGGGGGTGTTGTTTCAGGGTTTAGGGCCGTGCAATGGTGTTCGGGTAGTGTAGGGGGTCGTGCGGGTGGTGGTGTTTCAGGGTTTAGGGTAGTGCAGTGGTGATCGGGCAGTGTGGGGGGTTGTGCGGGTGGGTGGTGTTTCAGGGTTTAGGGCAGTGCAGTGGTGTTCGGGCAGTGTAGGGGGTCATGCAGGGGGTGGTGTTTCAGGGTTAAGGACATTGCAGTGGTGTTCGGGTAGTGTATGGGGTCGTGCTGGGGGAGGTGTTTTAGGGTTTAGAGCAGTGCAGTGGTGTTCGGGCACTGTAGGGTGTCGTGCTGGGGGTGGTGTTTTGGGGTTTAGGGCAGTGCAGTGGTGTTTGGGCAGTGTAGGAGGTCATGCTGGGGGTGGAGTTTTAGGGTTTAGTGCAGTGCAATGGTGTTCGAGCAGTGTAGGGGTCATGCTGGGGTGGTGTTTCAGGGTTTAGAGCAGTGAAGTGGTGTTCGGGCAGTGTAGAGGGTCATGCAGGGGGTGGTGTTTCAGGGTTTAGGGCAGTGCAGTGGTGGTCGGGTAGTGTAGGGGGTCGTGCTGTGGCTGATGTTTCAGGGATTAGGGCAGTGCAGTGGTGTTCGGGCATTGTAGGGGGACGTGCTGGGGGTAGTGTTTCAGAGTTTAGGGCAGAGCAGTGGTGTTCAGGCAGTGTAGGAGGTCATGCTGGGGGTAGTGTTTTAGGATATGGGGCAGAGTAGTGGTGTTTGGGTAGAGTAGGGGGTTATGCTGGGGTGGTGTTTAGGGTTTAAGGCAGTGCAGTGGTGTTCAGGCAGTGTAGGGAGTCGTGCTGGGGTGGTGTTTCAGGGTTTAGGGCAGTGCAGTGTTGTTCGGGCAGTGTAGAGGGCCTTGCTGGGGGTGGTGTTTCAGGGATTAGTGCAGTGGTATTCGGGCAGTGTAGGGGGTCTTCCTGGGGGTGGTGTTTCAGGGTTTAGGGCAGTGATGTTCGGGCAGTGTAGGGTGGCTTGCTGGGGGTGGTTGTTTCAGGGTTTAGGGCAGTGGTGTTCAGGCAGTGTAGGGGGTCTTGCTGGGGGTGGTGTTTCAGGGTTTAGGGCAGTGGTGTTCAGGCAGTGTAAGGGGGTCTTGCTGGGGGTTGTGTTTCAGGGTTTAGGGCAGCTCAGTGGTGTTCAGGCAGAGTAGGGGGTCTTCCTGGGGGTGGTGTTTCATGGTTTAGGGCAGTGCAGTGTTGTTCGGGCAGTGTAAAGGGTCTTGCATGGGGTGGTGTTTCAGGGTTTAGTGCAGTGGTATTCGCGCAGTGTAGGGGGTCTTCCCGGGGGTGGTGTTTCAGGGTTTAGGGCAGTGCAATAGTGTTCGGGCAGTGTAGGGGATCTCACTTGGGGTAGTGTTTCAGGATTTTGGGCAGTGCAGTGGTGTTCGGGCAGTGTAGGGGTCATGCTGGGGTAGTGTTTCAGGGTTTAGGGCAGAGCAGTGGTGGTCAAGCAGTGTAGGGGGTCATGCTGGGGGTAGTGTTTTAGGGTTTAGGGCAGAGCAGTGGTGTTCCGGCAGATTAGGGGGTCTTGATGGGGGTGGTGTTTCAGGGTTTAGGGCAGTGCAGTGGTGTTCGGGCAGTGTAGGGGGTCGTTTGGGGGTGGTGTTTCAGGATTTAGGGCAGTGCAGTGGTGTTCGGGCAGTGTAGGGGGTCATGCAGGGGGGTGTTTCAGGATTTAGGGCACTGCAGTGGTGTTCGGGCAGTGTAGGAGTTTATGCGTGTGGTGTTTTAGGGTTTAAGGCAGTGCAGTGGTGTTCGGGCAGTGTAGGGGGTCGCGCTGGGGGTATTGTTTTAGGGTTTTGGGCAGTGCTGTGTTGTTCGGGCAGTGTAAGGGGATGCGCTGGGGGTAGTGTTTCAGAGTTTAGGGCAGAGCAGTGGTGTTCAGGCAGTGTAGGGGGTCATGCTGGGGGTAGTGTTTTAGGGTTTAGGGCAGAGTAGTGGTGTTTGGGTAGAGTAGGGCGTCGTGCTGGGGGTGTTGTTTCAGGTTTAGGGCAGTGCAGTGGTGTTCAGGGAGTGTAGGGGGTCGTGCGGGTCGTGGTGTTTCAGGGTTTAGGGCAGTGCAGTGGTGATCAGTCAGTGTGGGGGGTCGTGCGGGTAGGTGGTGTTTCAGGGTTTAGGGCAGTGCAGTGGTGTTTGGGCAGTCTAGGGGGTCATGCAGGGGGTGGTGCTTCAGGGTTAAGGACAGTGCAGTGGTGTTCGGGCAGTGTGGAGGTCTTGCTGGGGTTGTGTTTCAGGGTTTAGGGCAGTGGTGTTCGGTCAGTGTAGGGGGTCTTGCTGGGGGTGGTGTTTCAGGGTTTAGGGCAGTGCAGTGGTGTTCGGGCAGTGTAGGGGGTCTTGCTGGGGGTGGTGTTTCAGGGTTTAGGGCAGTGCAGTGGTGTTCGGGCAGTGTAGGGGGTCGTTTGGGGGTGGTGTTTCAGGATTTAGGGTAGTGCAGTGGTGTTCGGGCAGTGTAGGGGGTCATGCAGGGGGGGTGTTTCAGGATTTAGGGCAGTACAGTGGTGTTTGGGCAGTGTAGCGGGTCGTGCGGGGTGGTGTTTTAGGGTTTAGGGCAGTGCAGTGGTGTTCAGGCAGTATAGGGGGTCATGCTGGGGGTGGTGTTTCAGGGTTTAGGGCAGTGCAGTGTTGTTCGGGCAGTGTAGAGGGTCTTGCTGGGGGTGGTGTTTCAGGGTTTAGTGCAGTGGTATTCGGGCAGTGTAGGGGGTCTTCCTGGGGGTGGTGTTTCAGGGTTTAGGGCAGTGATGTTCGGGCAGTGTAGGGGGACTTGCTGGGGGTTGTTGTTTCAGGGTTTAGGGCAGTGGTGTTCGGGCAGTGTAGGGGGTCTTGCTGGGGGTGGTGTTTCAGGGTTTAGGGCAGTGCAGTGGTGTTCGGGCAGTGTAGAGGGTCTTGCTGGGGGTGGTGTTTCAGGGTTTAGGGCAGTGGTGTTCAGGCAGTGTAAGGGGGTCTTGCTGGGGGTTGTGTTTCAGGTTTAGGGCAGTGCAGTGGTGTTCAGGGAGTGTAGGGGGTCGTGCGGGTGGTGGTGTTTCAGGGTTTAGGGCAGTGCAGTGGTGATCAGTCAGTGTGGGGGGTCGTGCGGGTAGGTGGTGTTTCAGGGTTTAGGGCAGTGCAGTGGTGTTTGGGCAGTGTAGGGGGTCATGCAGGGGGTGGTGCTCCAGGGTTAAGGACAGTGCAGTGGTGTTCGGGCAGTGTGGAGGTCTTGCTGGGGTTGTGTTTCAGGGTTTAGGGCAGTGGTGTTCAGTCAGTGTAGGGTGTCTTGCTGGGGGTGGTGTTTCAGGGTTTAGGACAGTGCAGTGGTGTTCGGGCAGTGTAGGGGGTCTTGCTGGGGGTGGTGTTTCAGGGTTTAGGGCAGTGCAGTGGTGTTCGGGCAGTGTAGGGGGTCGTTTGGGGGTGGTGTTTCAGGATTTAGGGTAGTGCAGTGGTGTTCGGGCAGTGTAGGGGGTCATGCAGGGGGGGTGTTTCAGGATTTAGGGCAGTACAGTGGTGTTCTGGCAGTGTAGCGGGTCGTGCGGGGTGGTGTTTTAGGGTTTAGGGCAGTGCAGTGGTGTTCAGGCAGTGTAGGGGGTCATGCTGGGGGTGGTGTTTCAGGGTTTAGGGCAGTGCAGTGTTGTTCGGGCAGTGTAGAGGGTCTTGCTGGGGGTGGTGTTTCAGGGTTTAGTGCAGTGGTATTCGGGCAGTGTAGGGGGTCTTCCTGGGGGTGGTGTTTCAGGGTTTAGGGCAGTGATGTTCAGGCAGTGTAGGGGGACTTGCTGGGGGTGGTTGTTTCAGGGTTGAGGGCAGTGGTGTTCAGGCAGTGTAGGGGGTCTTGCTGGGGGTGGTGTTTCAGGGTTTAGGGCAGTGGTGTTCAGGCAGTGTAAGGGGGTCTTGCTGGGGGTTGTGTTTCAGGGTTTAGGGCAGCTCAGTGGTGTTCAGGCAGAGTAGGGGGTCTTCCTGGGGGTGGTGTTTCATGGTTTAGGGCAGTGCAGTGTTGTTCGGGCAGTGTAGAGGGTCTTGCATGGGGTGGTGTTTCAGGGTTTAGTGCAGTGGTATTCAGGCAGTGTAGGGGGTCTTCCCAGGGGTGGTGTTTCAGGGTTTAGGGCAGTGCAATAGTGTTCGGGCAGTGTAGGGGATCTCACTTGGGGTAGTGTTTCAGGATTTTGGGCAGTGCAGTGGTGTTCGGGCAGTGTAGGGGTCATGCTGGGGTAGTGTTTCAGGGTTTAGGGCAGAGCAGTGGTGGTCAAGCAGTGTAGGGGGTCATGCTGGGGGTAGTGTTTTAGGGTTTAGGGCAGAGCAGTGGTGTTCCGGCAGATTAGGCGGTCTTGATGGGGGTGGTGTTTCAGGGTTTAGGGCAGTGCAGTGGTGTTCGGGCAGTGTAGGGGGTCGTTTGGGGGTGGTGTTTCAGGATTTAAGGCAGTGCAGTGGTGTTCGGGCAGTGTAGGAGTTTATGCGTGTGGTGTTTTAGGGTTTAGGGCAGTGCAGTGGTGTTCGGGCAGTGTAGGGGGTCGCGCTGGGGGTATTGTTTTAGGGTTTTGGGCAGTGCTGTGTTGTTTGGGCAGTGTAAGGGGATGCGCTGGGGGTAGTGTTTCAGAGTTTAGGGCAGAGCAGTGGTGTTCAGGCAGTGTAGGGGGTCATGCTGGGGGTAGTGTTTTAGGGTTTAGGGCAGAGTAGTGGTGTTTGGGTAGAGTAGGGCGTCGTGCTGGGGGTGTTGTTTCAGGTTTAGGGCAGTGCAGTGGTGTTCAGGGAGTGTAGGGGGTCGTGCGGGTGGTGGAGTTTCAGGGTTTAGGGCAGTGCAGTGGTGATCAGTCAGTGTGGGGGGTCGTGCGGGTGGGTGGTGTTTCAGGGTTTAGGGCAGTGCAGTGGTGTTTGGGCAGTGTAGGGGGTCATGCAGGGGGTGGTGCTTCAGGGTTAAGGACAGTGCAGTGGTGTTCGGGCGGTGTGGAGGTCTTGCTGGGGTTGTGTTTCAGGGTTTAGGGCAGTGGTGTTCGGTCAGTGTAGGGGGTCTTGCTGGGGGTGGTGTTTCAGGGTTTAGGGCAGTGCAGTGGTGTTCGGGCAGTGTAGGGGGTCTTGCTGGGGGTGGTGTTTCAGGGTTCAGGGCAGTGCAGTGGTGTTCGGGCAGTGTAGGGGGTCGTTTGGGGGTGGTGTTTCAGGATTTAGGGTAGTGCACTGGTGTTCGGGCAGTGTAGGGGGTCATGCAGGGGGGGTGTTTCAGGATTTAGGGCAGTACAGTGGTGTTCGGGCAGTGTAGGGGGTCGTGTGGGGTGGTGTTTTAGGGTTTAGGGCAGTGCAGTGGTGTTCAGGCAGTGTAGGGGTTCATGCAGGGGGTAGTGTTTTAGAGTTTAGGGCAGAGCAGTGGCGTTCAGGCAGTGTAGGGCGTCATGCTGGGGGTAGTGTTTTAGGGTTTAGGGCAGATTAGTGGTGTTTGGGTAGAGTAGGGCATCATGCTGGGGGTGTTGTTTCAGGGTTTAGGGCAGTGCAGTGGTGTTCGGGTAGTGTAGGGGGTTGTGCGGGTGGTGGTGTTTCAGGGTTTAGGGCAGTGCAGTGGTGTTCGGGCAGTGTAGGGGGTCATGCAGGGGGTGGTGTTTCAGGGTTAAGGACAGTGCAGTGGTGTTCGGGTAGTGTATGGGGTCGTGCTGGGGGAGGTGTTTTAGGGTTTAGAGCAGTGCAGTGGTGTTCGGGTAGTATATGGGGTCGTGCTGGGGGTGGTGTTTTAGGGTTTAGGGCAGTGCAGTGGTGTTCGGGCACTGTAGGGTGTCGTGCTGGGGGTGGTGTTTTGGGGTTTAGGGCAGTGCAGTGGTGTTTGGGCAGTGTAGGAGGTCATGCTGGGGGTGGTGTTTTAGGGTTTAGTGCAGTGCAGTGGTGTTCGAGCAGTGTAGGGGGTCATGCTGGGGTGGTGTTTCAGGGTTTAGGGCAGTGAAGTGGTGTTCGGGCAGTGTAGAGGGTCATGCAGGGGGTGGTGTTTCAGGGTTTAGGGCAGTGCAGTGGTGGTCGGGTAGTGTAGGGGGTTGTGCTGTGGCTGATGTTTCAGGGATTAGGGCAGTGCAGTGGTGTTCGGGCAGTGTAGGGGGACGTGCTGGGGGTAGTGTTTCAGAGTTTAGGGCAGAGCAGTGGTGTTCAGGCAGTGTAGGGGGTCATGCTGGGGGTAGTGTTTTAGGATATGGGGCAGAGTAGTGGTGTTTGGGTAGAGTAGGGGGTTATGCTGGGGGTGGTGTTTAGGGTTTAGGGCAGTGCAGTGGTGTTCAGGCAGTGTAGGGAGTCGTGCTGGGGGTGGTGTTTCAGGGTTTAGGGCAGTGCAGTGTTGTTCGGGCAGTGTAGAGGGTCTTGCTGGGGGTGGTGTTTCAGGGTTTAGTGCAGTGGTATTCGGGCAGTGTAGGGGGTCTTCCTGGGGGTGGTGTTTCAGGGTTTAGGGCAGTGATGTTCGGGCAGTGTAGGGGGGCTTGCTGGGGGTGGTTGTTTCAGGGTTTAGGGCAGTGGTGTTCAGGCAGTGTAGGGGGTCTTGCTGGGGGTGGTGTTTCAGGGTTTAGGGCAGTGGTGTTCAGGCAGTGTAAGGGGGTCTTGCTGGGGGTTGTGTTTCAGGGTTTAGGGCAGCTCAGTGGTGTTCAGGCAGAGTAGCGGGTCTTGCTGGGGGTGGTGTTTCAGGGTTTAGGGCAGTGCAGTGTTGTTCGGGCAGTGTAGAGGGTCTTGCAGGGGGTGGTGTTTCAGGGTTTAGTGCAGTGGTATTCGGGCAGTGTAGGGGGTCTTCCCGGGGGTGGTGTTTCAGGGTTTAGGGCAGTGCAATAGTGTTCGGGCAGTGTAGGGGATCTCACTTGGGGTAGTGTTTCAGGATTTTGGGCAGTGCAGTGGTGTTCGGGCAGTGTAGGGGTCATGCTGGGGTAGTGTTTCAGGGTTTAGGGCAGAGCAGTGGTGGTCAAGCAGTGTAGGGGGTCATGCTGGGGGTAGTGTTTTGGGGTTTAGGGCAGAGCAGTGGTGTTCCGGCAGATTAGGGGGTCTTGATGGGGGTGGTGTTTCAGGGTTTAGGGCAGTGCAGTGGTGTTCGGGCAGTGTAGGGGGTCGTTTGGGGGTGGTGTTTCCGGATTTAGGGCAGTGCAGTGGTGTTTGGGCAGTGTAGGGGGTCATGCAGGGGGGTGTTTCAGGATTTAGGGCAGTGCAGTGGTGTTCGGGCAGTGTAGGAGTTTATGCGGGTGGTGTTTTAGGGTTTAGGGCAGTGCAGTGGTGTTCGGGCAGTGTAGGGGGTCGCGCTGGGGGTATTGTTTTAGGGTTTTGGACAGTGCTGTGTTGTTCGGGCAGTGTAGGGGGACGCGCTGGGGGTAGTGTTTCAGAGTTTAGGGCAGAGCAGTGGTGTTCAGGCAGTGTAGGGGGTCATGCTGGGGGTAGTGTTTTAGGGTTTAGGGCAGAGTAGTGGTGTTTGGGTAGAGTAGGGCGTCGTGCTGGGGGTGTTGTTTCAGGTTTAGGGCAGTGCAGTGGTGTTTGGGTAGTGTAGGGGGTCGTGCGGGTGGTGGTGCTTCAGGGTTTAGGGCAGTGCAGTGGTGATCAGTCAGTGTGGGGGGTTGTGCGGGTGGGTGGTGTTTCAGGGTTTAGGGCAGTGCAGTGGTGTTTGGGCAGTGTAGGGGGTCATGCAGGCGGTGGTGCTTCAGGGTTAAGGACAGTGCAGTGGTGTTCGGGCAGTGTGGGGGTCTTGCTGGGGTTGTGCTTCAGGGTTTAGGGCAGTGGTGTTCGGGCAGTGTAGGGGGTCTTGCTGGGGGTGGTGTTTCAGGGTTTAGGGCAGTGCAGTGGTGTTCGGGCAGTGTAGGGGGTCTTGCTGGGGGTGGTGTTTCAGGGTTTAGGGCAGTGCAGTGGTGTTCGGGCAGTGTAGGGGGTCGTTTGGGGGTGGTGTTTCAGGATTTAGGGTAGTGCAGTGGTGTTCGGGCAGTGTAGGGGGTCATGCAGGGGGGGTGTTTCAGTATTTAGGGCAGTGCAGTGGTGTTCGGGCAGTGTAGGGGGTCGTGCGGGGGTGGTGTTTTAGGGTTTAGGGCAGTGCAGTGGTGTTCAGGCAGTGTAGGGGGTCATGCAGGGGGTAGTGTTTTAGAGTTTAGGGCAGAGCAGTGGTGTTTAGGCAGTGTAGGACGTCATGCTGGGGGTAGTGTTTTAGGGTTTAGGGCAGAATAGTGGTGTTTGGGTAGAGTAGGGCATCGTGCTGGGGGTGTTGTTTCAGGGTTTAGGGCAGTGCAGTGGTGTTCGGGTAGTGTAGGGGGTCGTGCGGGTGGTGGTGTTTCAGAGTTTAGGGCAGTGCAGTGGTGATCGGGCAGTGTGGGGGGTCGTGCAGTTGGGTAGTGTTTCAGGGTTTAGGCCAGTGCAGTTGTGTTTAGGCAGTGTAGGGGGTCATGCAGGGGGTGGTGCTTCAGGGTTAAGGACAGTGCAGTTGTGTTCGGGCAGTGTGGGGGGTCTTGCTGGGGTTGTGTTTCAGGGTTTAGGGCAGTGCAGTGGTGTTCGGGCAGTGTAGGGGTCTTGCTGGGGATGGTGTTTCAGGGTTTAGGGCAGTGCACTGGTTTTCGTGCAGTGTAGGGGTTCGTTTGGGAGTGGTGTTTCGGGATTTAGGGCAGTTCAGTGGTGTTCGGGCAGTGTAGGGGTCATGCAGGGGGGGTGTTCAGGATTTAGGGTAGTGCAGTGGTGTTCGGCCAGTGTAGGGGGTCGTGCGGGGGTGGTGTTTTAGGGTTTAGAGCAGTGCAGTGGAGTTTGGGCAGTGTAGGGGGTCATGCGGGGGTGGTGTTTCAGGGTTTAGGGCTGTGCAGTGGTTGTCGGGTAGTGTAGGGGGTCGTGCTGTGGCTGATGTTTCAGGGTTTAGGGCAGTGCAGTGGTGTTAGGGCAGTGTAGGGGATTGCGCTGGGGGTATTGTTTCAGGGTTTTGGGCAGTGCTGTGTTGTTCGGGCAGTGTAGGGGGACGCGCTGGGGGTAGTGTTTCAGAGTTTAGGGCAGAGCATTGGTGTTCAGGCAGTGTAGGGGGTCATGCTGGGGGTAGTGTTTTAATGTTTAGGGCAGAGTAGTGGTGTTTGGGTAGAGTAGGGCGTCGTGCTGGGGGTGTTGTTTCAGGGTTTAGGGCAGCGCAGTGGTGTTTGGGCAGTGTATGGGGTCTTGCTGGGGGTGGTGTTTCAGGGTTTAGGGCAGCGCAGTGGTGTTTGTGTACTGTAGGGGATCGTGTTGGGGTAATGTTTCAGGGTTTAGGGCAGAGCAGTGGTGTTTGGGTAGTGTAAGGGGGCGTGCTGGACAAGGTGTTTCAGGGTTTAGGGCAGTGCAGTGGTGTTTGGGTAGTGTATAGGGTCGTGCTGGGGTGGTGCTTTAGGATTTAGGGCAGTGCAGTGGTGTTTGAGTAGTGTATGGGGTCGTGCTGGGGTTGGTGTTTTAGGGTTTAGAGCAGTGCTGTGGTGTTCGGGTAGTATATGGGGTCGTGCTGGGGGTGGTGTTTTAGGGTTTAGGGCAGTGCAGTGGTGTTCAGGCAGTGTAGGGTGTCATGCTGGGTGTGATGTTTTAGGGTTTAGGGCAGTGCAGTGGTGTTTGGGCAGTGTAGGAGGTCATGCTGGGGGTGGTGTTTTAGGGTTTAATGCAGTGCAGTGGTGTTCGGGCAGTGTAGGGGGTCATGCTGGGGTGGTGTTTCAGGGTTTAGGGCAGTGAAGTGGTGTTCGGGCAGTGTAGGGGGTCAAGCAGGGGGTGGTGTTTCAGGGTTTAGGACAGTGCAGTGGTGCTCGGGCAGTGTGGGGGCGTCTTGCTGGGGGTGGTGTTTCAGGGTTTAGGGCAGTGGTGTTCGGGAAGGGTAGGGGGACTTGCTGGAGGTGGTGTTTCAGGGTTTAGGGCAGTGCAGTGGTGTTCGGGCAGAGTAGGGGGTCTTGCTGGGGGTGGTATTTCAGGAATTAGAGCAGTGCAGTGCTTTTCAGGCAGTGTAGGGGGTTGTGCGGTGGTGGAGTTTCAAGGTTTCGGGCAGTGCAGTGGTGTTCGGGCAGTGTAGCGGGACGTGGGGGTGTTGTTTCAGGGTTTAGGGCAGTGCAGTGGTGTTTGGGTAGTGTAGGGGGTCATGCAGGTGGTGGTGTTTCAGGGTTTAGGGCAGTGCAGTGGTGATCAGGCAGTGTAGGGGGTCGTGCGGGTGGGTGGTGTTTCAGGGTTTAGGGCAGTGCAGTGGTGTTTGGGCAGTGTAGGGGGTCATGCAGGGGGTGGTGCTTCAGGGTTAAGGACAGTGCAGTGGTGTTCGGGCAGTGTAGGGGGTCTTGCTGGGGGTGGTGTTTCAGGGTTTAGGGCAATGCACTGGTTTTCGCGCAGTGTAGGGGATTGTTTGGGAGTGGTGTTTCAGGATTTAGGGCAGTGCAGTGGTGTTCGGGCAGTGTAGGGGTCATGCAGGGGGGGTGTTCAGGATTTAGGGTAGTGCAGTGGTGTTCGGCCAGTGTAGGGGGTCGTTCGGGGGTGGTGTTTTAGGGTTTAGAGCAGTGCAGTGGAGTTTGAGTAGTATAAGGGGGCGTGCTGGGGGTGGTGTTTTAGGGTTTAGTGCAGTGGTGTTTGGGTAGTGTATGGGGTCATGCTGGGGGTGGCGTTTTAGGATTTAGGGCAGTGCAGTGGTGATCGGGTAGTGTATGGGGTCGTGCTGGGGGTGGTGTTTTAGGGTTTAGGGCAGTGCAGTGGTGTTCGGGTAGTATATGGGGTCGTGCTGGGGGTGGTGTTTTAGGGTTTAGGGCAGTGCAGTGGTGTTCAGGCACTGTGGGGTGTCGGGCTGGGGGTGTTTTTTTAGGGTTTAGGCCAGTGCAGTGGTGTTTGGGCATGTAGGGGTCATGCTGGGGGTGGTGTTTTAGGGTTTAGTGCAGTGCAGTGGTGTTCGGGCAGTGTAGGGGGTCTTGCTGGGGTGGTGTTTCAGCGTTTAGGGCAGTGAAGTGGTGCTTGGGCAGTGTAGGGGGTCATGCAGTGGGTAGTGTTTCAGGGTTTAGGGCAGTGCAGTGGAGCTCGGGCAGTGTAGGGGGTCTTGATGGGGGTCATGTGTCAGGGTTTAGGGCAGTGGTGTTTGGGCAGGGTAGGGGGACTTGCTGGGGGTGGTGTTTCAGGGTTTAGGGCTGTGGTGTTCGGGCAGTGTAGGGGGTCTTGCTGGGGGTGGTGTTTCAGGATTTAGGGCAGTGCAGTGCTTTTCGGGCAGTGTAGGGGGTCGTGCGGTGGTGGTGTTTCAGGGTTTAGGGCAGTGCAGTGGTGTTTGGGCAGTGTAGCGGGACATGGGGGGGTGTTGTTTCAGGGTTTAGGGCAGTGCAGTGGTGTTCGGGTAGTGTAGGGGGTCGTGCGGGTGGTGGTGTTTCAGGGTTTAGGGCAGTGCAGTGGGGATCGGGCAGTGTGGGGGGTTGTGCGGGTGGGTGGTGTTTCAGGGTTTAGGGCAGTGCAGTGGTGTTCGGGCAGTGTAGGGGGTCATGCAGGGGGTGGTGTTTCAGGGTTAAGGACAGTGCAGTGGTGTTCGGGTAGTGTATGGGGTCGTGCTGGGGGAGGTGTTTTAGGGTTTAGAGCAGTGCAGTGGTGTTCGGGTAGTATATGGGGTCATGCTGGGGGTGGTGTTTTAGGGTTTAGGGCAGTGCAGTGGTGTTCGGGCACTGTAGGGTGTCGTGCTGGGGGTGGTGTTTTGGGGTTTAGGGCAGTGCAGTAGTGTTTGGGCAGTGTAGGAGGTCATGCTGGGGGTGGTGTTTTAGGGTTTAGTGCAGTGCAGTGGTGTTTGAGCAGTGTAGGGGGTCATGCTGGGTTGGTGTTTCAGGGTTTAGGGCAGTGAAGTTGTGTTCAGGCAGTGTAGAGGGTCATGCAGGGGGTGGTGTTTTAGGGTTTAGGGCAGTGCAGTGGTGGTCGGGTAGTGTAGGGGGTCGTGCTGTGGCTGATGTTTCAGGGATTAGGGCAGTGCAGTGGTGTTCGGGCAGTGTAGGGGGACGCGCTGGGGGTAGTGTTTCAGAGTTTAGGGCAGAGCAGTGGTGTTCAGGCAGTGTAGGGTAGAGTAGTGGTGTTTGGGTAGAGTAGGGGGTTATGCTGGGGGTGGTGTTTAGGGTTTAGGGCAGTGCAGTGGTGTTCAGGCAGTGTAGGGAGTCGTGCTGGGGTGGTGTTTCAGGGTTTAGGGCAGTGCAGTGTTGTTCGGGCAGTGTAGAGGGTCTTGCTGGGGGTGGTGTTTCAGGGTTTAGTGCAGTGGTATTCGGGCAGTGTAGGGGGTCTTCCTGGGGGTGGTGTTTCAGGGTTTAGGGCAGTGATGTTCGGGCAGTGTAGGGGGGCTTGCTGGGGGTGGTTGTTTCAGGGTTTAGGGCAGTGATGTTCAGGCAGTGTAGGGGGTCTTGCTAGGGGTGGTGTTTCAGGGTTTAGGTCAGTGGTGTTCAGGCAGTGTAAGGGGGTCTTGCTGGGGGTTGTGTTTCAGGGTTTAGGGCTGCTCAGTGGTGTTCAGGCAGAGTAGGGGGTCTTGCTGGGGGTGGTGTTTCAGGGTTTAGGGCAGTGCAGTGTTGTTCGGGCAGTGTAGAGGGTCTTGCAGGGGGTGGTGTTTCAGGGTTTAGTGCAGTGGTATTCGGGCAGTGTAGGGGGTCTTCCCGGGGGTGGTGTTTCAGGGTTTAGGGCAGTGCAATAGTGTTCGGGCAGTGTAGGGGATCTCACTTGGGGTAGTGTTTCAGGATTTTGGGCAGTGCAGTGGTGTTCGGGCAGTATAGGGGTCATGCTGGGGTAGTGTTTCAGGGTTTAGGGCAGAGCAGTGGTGGTCAAGCAGTGTAGGGGGTCATGCTGGGGGTAGTGTTTTAGGGTTTAGGGCAGAGCAGTGGTGTTCCGGCAGATTAGGGGGTCTTGCTGGGGGTGGTGTTTCAGGGTTTAGGGCAGAGCAGTGGTGGTCAAGCAGTGTAGGGGGTCATGCTGGGGGTAGTGTTTTAGGATTTAGGGCAGTGCAGTGGTGTTCGGGCAGTGTAGGGGGTTATGCAGGGGGGTGTTTCAGGATTTAGGGCAGTGCAGTGGTGTTCGGGCAGTGTAGGAGTTTATGCGGGTGGTGTTTCAGGGTTTAGGGCAGTGCAGTGGTGATCGGGCAGCGTGGGGGGTCGTGCAGTTGGGTGGTGTTTCAGGGTTTAGGGAAGTGCAGTGGTGTTTAGGCAGTGTAGGGGGTCATGCAGGGGGTGGTGCTTCAGGGTTAAGGACAGTGCAGTTGTGTTCGGGCAATGTGGGGGGTCTTGCTGGGGTTGTGTTTCAGGGTTTAGGGCAGTGGTGTTCGGGACGTGTAGGGGGTCTTGCTGGTGGTGGTGTTTCAGGGTTTAGGGCAGTGCAGTGGTGTTCGGGCAGTGTAGGGGTCTTGCTTGGGGTGGGTGTTTCAGGATTTAGGGCAGTGCAGTGGTGTTCGGGCAGTGTAGGGGGTCGTGCGGGGGTGGTGTTTCAGGGTTTAGGGCAGTGCAGTGGTGTTCGGGCAGTGTAGGGGGTTGTGCTGTGGCTGATGTTTCAGGGTTTAGGGCAGTGCAGTGGTGTTCGGGCAGTGTAGGGGGTCGCGCTGGGGGCATTGTTTCAGGATTTAGGGCAGTGCAGTGGTGTTCGGGCAGTGTATGGGGTCGTGTGGGGGTGGTGTTTTAGGGTTTAGGGCAGTGCAGTGGTGTTCGGGCAGTGTAGGGGGTTGTGCGGGGGTGGTGTTTCAGGGTTTGAGGGCAGTGCAGTGGTGTTCGGGTAGTGTAGGGGGTCGTGCTGTGGCTGATGTTTCAGGATTTAGGGCAGTGCAGTGGTGTTCGGGCAGTGTAGGGGGTTGCGCTCGGGGCGTTGTTTCAGGGTTTTGGGCAGTGCTGTGTTGTTCGGGCAGTGTCGGGGGACACGCTGGGGGTAGTGTTTCAGAGTTTAGGGTAGAGCAGTGGTGTTCAGGCAGTGTAGGGTGTCATGCTGGGGGTAGTGTTTTAGGGTTTAAGGCAGAGTAGTGGTGTTTGTGTAGAGTAAGGGGTCATGCTGGGGGTAGTGTTTATGGTTTAGGGCAGTGCAGTGATGTTCAGGCAGCGTAGGGGGTCGTGCTGGGGGTGGTGTTTCAGGGTTTAGGGCAGTGCAGTGTTGTTCGGGCAGTGTAGAGGGTCTTGCTGGGGGTGGTGTTTCAGGGTTTAGTGCAGTGGTATTCGGGCAGTGTAGAGGGTCTTCCTGGGGGTGGTGTTTCAGGGTTTAGGGCAATGCAATAGTGTTCGGGCAGTGTAGGGGATCTCGCTTGGGGTAGTGTTTCAAGGGCTTTGGGCAGTGCAGTGGTGTTCGAGCAGTGTAGGGGTCATGCTGGGGTAGTGTTTCAGGGTTTAGGGCAGAGCAGTGGTGGTCGAGCAGTGTAGGGGGTCGTGCTGGGGGTAGTGTTTTTGGGTTTAGGTCAGAGCAGTGGTGTTCCGGCAGATTAGGGGGTCTTGCTGGGGGTGCTGTTTCAGGGTTTAGGGCAGCGCAGTGGTGTTCGGGCAGTGTAGGGGGTCTTGCTGGGGGTGGTGTTTTAGGGTTTAGGGCAGCGCAGTGATGTTTGTGTACTGTAGGGGATCGTGTTGGGGTAATGTTTCAGGGTTTAGGGCAGAGCAGTGGTGTTTGGGTAGTGTAAGGGGGCATGCTGGACGTGGTGTTTTAGGGTTTAGGGCAGTGCAGTGGTGTTTGGGTAGTGTATGAGGTCGTGCTGGGGTGGTGCTTTAGGATTTAGGGCAGTGCAGTGGTGTTCGAGTAGTGTATGGGGTCATGCTGGGGGTGGTGTTTTAGGGTTTAGAGCAGTGCAGTGGTGTTCGGGTAGTAAATGGGGTCGAGCTGGGGGTGGTGTTTTAGGGTTTAGGGCAGTGCAGTGGTGTTCAGGCACTGTAGGGTGTCATGCTGGGGGTGGTGTTTTAGGGTTTAGGGCAGTGCAGTGGTGTTTGGGCAGTGTAGGAGGTCATGCTGGGGGTGGTGTTTTAGGGTTTAATGCAGTGCAGTGGTGTTCGGGCAGTGTAGGGGGTCATGCTGGGTGGTGTTTCAGGGTTTGGGCAGTGAAGTGGTGTTCGGGCAGTGTAGGGGGTGAAGCAGGGGGTGGTGTTTCAGGGTTTAGGGCAGTGCAGTGGTGCTCGGGCAGTGTAGCGGGTCTTGCTGGGGGTGGTGTTTCAGGGTTTAGGGCAGTGGTGTTCGGGAAGGGTAGGGGGACTTGCTGGGGGTGGTGTTTCAGGGTTTAGTGCAGTGCAGTGGTGTTCGGGCAGAGTAGGGGGTCTTGCTGGGGTTGGTGTTTCAGGATTTAGAGCAGTGCAGTGCTTTTCAGGCAGTGTAGGGGGTTGTGCGGTGGTGGTGTTTCAAGGTTTAGGGCAGTGCAGTGGTGTACGGGCAGTGTAGCGGGACGTGGGGGTGTTGTTTCAGGGTTTAGGGCAGTGCAGTGGTGTTCGGTTAGTGTATGGGGTCGTGCTGGGGTGGTGCTTTAGGATTTAGGGCAGTGCAGTGGTGTTCGAGTAGTGTATGGGGTCATGCTGGGGGTGGTGTTTTAGGGTTTAGAGCAGTGCAGTGGTGTTCGGGTAGTAAATGGGGTCGAGCTGGGGGTGGTGTTTTAGGGTTTAGGGCAGTGCAGTGGTGTTCAGGCACTGTAGGGTGTCATGCTGGGGGTGGTGTTTTAGGGTTTAGGGCAGTGCAGTGGTGTTTGGGCAGTGTAGGGGGTCATGCAGGGGGTGGTGCTTCAGGGTTAAGGACAGTGCAGTGGTGTTCGGACAGTGTGGGGGGTCTTGCTGGGGCTGTGTTTCAGGGTTCAGGGTTTAGGGCAGTGGTGTTCAGGCAGTGTAGGGGGTCTTGCTGGGGGTGGTGTTTCAGAGTTTAGGGCAGTGCAGTGGTGTTGGGGCAGTGTAGGGGGTCTTGCTGGGGGTGGTGTTTCAGGGTTTAGGGCAGTGCACTGGTTTTCGTGCAGTGTAGGGGTTCGTTTGGGAGTGGTGTTTCAGGATTTAGGGCAGTGCAGTGGTGTTTGGGCAGTGTAGGGGTCATGCAGGGGGGGTGTTCGGCCAGTGTAGGGGGTCGTGCGGGGGTGGTGTTTTAGGGTTTAGAGCAGTGCAGTGGAGTTTGGGCAGTGTAGGGGGTCATGCGGGGGTGGTGTTTCAGGGTTTAGGGCTGTGCAGTGGTGTTCAGGTAGTGTAGGGGGTCGTGCTGTGGCTGATGTTTCAGGGTTTAGGGCAGTGCAGTGGTGTTAGGGCAGTGTAGGGGGTTGCGCTGGGGGTATTGTTTCAGGGTTTTGGGCAGTGCTGTGTTGTTCGGGCAGTGTAGGGGGACGCGCTGGGGGTAATGTTTCAGAGTTTAGGGCAGAGCAGTGGTGTTCAGGCAGTGTAGGGGGTCATGCTGGGGGTAGTGTTTTAATGTTTAGGGCAGAGTAGTGGTGTTTGGGTAGAGTAGGGCGTCGTGCTGGGGGTGTTGTTTCAGGGTTTAGGGCATTGCAGTGGTGTTCGGGTAGTGTAGGGGGTCGTGCGGGTGGTGGTGTTTCAGGGTTTAGGGCAGTGCAGTGTTGATCGGGCAGTGTGGGGGATAATGCAGGTGGGTGGTGTTTCAGAGTTTAGGGCAGTGCAGTGGTGTTCGGGCAGTGTAGGGGGTCATGCAGGGGTTGGTGCTTCAGGGTTAGGGACAGTGCAGTGGTGTTCGGGCCGTGTGGGGGTCTTGCTGGGGTTGTGTTTCAGGGTTTAGGGCAGTGGTGTTCGGGCAGTGTAGGGGGTCTTGCTGGGGTAATGTTTCAGGGTTTAGGGCAGAGCAGTGGTGTTTGGGTTGTGTAAGGGGGTGTGCTGGGGGTGGTGTTTTAGGGTTTAGGGCAGTGCAGTGGTGTTTTGGAAGTGTATGGGGTTGTGCTGGGGGTGGTGCTTTAGGATTTAGGGCAGTGCAGTGGTGTTCGGGTAGTGTATGGGGTCGTGCTAGTTGTGGTGTTTTAGGGTTTAGAGTAGTGCAGTGGTGTTCGGGTAGTATATGGGGTCATGCTGGGGGTGGTGTTTTAGGGTTTAGGGGAGTGCAGTGGTGTTCGGGCACTGTAGGGTGTCGTGCTGGGGGTGGTGTTTTAGGGTTTAGGGCAGTGCAGTGGTGTTTGGGTAGTATATGGGGTCGTGCTGGGTGTGGTGTTTTAGGGTTTAGGGCAGTGCAGTGGTGTTCGGGCACTGTAGGGTGTTGTGCTGGGGGTGGTGTTTTAGGGTTTAGGGCATTGCCGTGGTGTTTGGGCAGTGTAGGAGTTCATGCTGGGGTGGTGTTTTAGGGTTTAGGGCAGTGAAGTGGTGGTCGGGCAGTGTAGGGGGTCATGCAGGGGGTGGTGTTTCAGGGTTTAGGGCAGTGCAGTGGTGCTCGGGCAGTGTAGGGGGTCTTGCTGGGGGTGGTGTTTCAGGGTTTAGGGCAGTGGTGTTCGGGCAGGGTAGGGGGACTTGCTGGGGGTGGTGTTTCAGGGTTTAGGGCAGTGCAGTGGTGTTCGGACAGTGTAGGGGGTCTTGCTGGGGGTAGTGTTTCAGGATTTAGGGCAGTGCAGTGCTTTTCGGGCAGTGTAAGGGGTCGTGCGGTGGTGGTGTTTCAGGGTTTAGGGGAGTGCAGTGGTGTTCGGGCAGTGTAGCGGGACGTGGGGGGATGGTGCTTCAGGGTTTAGGACAGTGCAGTGGTGTTTGGGCAGTGTAGGGGGTCATGCAGGGGGTGGTGCTTCAGGGTTAAGGACAGTGCAGTGGTGTTCGGGTAGTGTAGGGGGTCGTGCTGTGGCTGATGTTTCAGGGTTTAGGGCAGTGCAGTGGTGTTCGGGCAGTGTAGGGGTTCGCGCTGGGTGTATTGTTTCAGGGGTTTGGGCAGTGCTGTGTTGTTCGGGCAGTGTAGGGGGTCATGCTGGGGGTAGTATTTTAGGATATAGGGCAGAGTAGTGGTGTTTGGGTAGAGTAGGGGTTATGCTGGGGGTGGTGTTTAGGGTTTAGGGCAGTGCAGTGGTGTTCAGGCAGTGTAGGGAGTCGTGCTGGGGGTGGTGTTTCAGGGTTTAGGGCAGTGCAGTGTTGTTCAGGCAGTGTTGAGGGTCTTGCTGGGGGTGGTGTTTCAGGGTTTAGTGCAGTGGTATTCGGGCAGTGTAGGGGGTCTTCCTGGGGGTGGTGTTTCAGGGTTTGGGGCAGTGATGTTCGGGCAGTGTAGGGGGGCTTGCTGGGGGTGGTTGTTTCAGGGTTTAGGGCAGTGGTGTTCAGGCAGTGTAGGGGGTCTTGCTGGGGGTGGTGTTTCAGGGTTTAGGGCAGTGGTGTTCAGGCAGTGTAAGGGGGACTTGCTGGGGGTTGTGTTTCAGGGTTTAGGGCAGCGCAGTGGTGTTCAGGCAGAGTAGGGGGTCTTGCTGGGGTGGTATTTCAGGGTTTAGGGCAGTGCAGTGTTGTTCGGGCAGTGTAGAGGGTCTTGCTGGGGGTGGTGTTTCAGGGTTTAGTGCAGTGGTATTTGGGCAGTGTAGGGGGTCTTCCTGGGGGTGGTGTTTCAGGGTTTAGGGCAGTGCAATAGTGTTCGGGCAGTGTAGTGGATCTCACTTGGGGTAGTGTTTCAGGATTTTAAGCAGTGCAGTGGTGTTCGGGCAGTGTAGGGGTCATGCTGGGGTAGTGTTTCAGGGTTTAGGGCAGAGCAGTGGTGGTCAAGCACTGTAGGGGTTCATGCTGGGGGTAGTGTTTTAGGGTTTAGGGCAGAGCAGTGGTGTTCCGGCAGATTAGGGGGTCTTGCTGGGGGTGGTGTTTCAGGGTTTAGGGCAGTGCAGTGGTGTTCGGGCAGTGTAGGGGGTCTTGCTGGGGTGGTGTTTCAGGATTTAGGGCAGTGCAGTGGTGTTCGGGCAGTGTAGGGGGTCTTGCTGGGGGTGGTGTTTCAGGATTTAGGGCAGTGCAGTGCTTTTCGGGCAGTGTAAGGGGTCGTACAGTGGTGGTGTTTCAGGGTTTAGGGGAGTGCAGTGGTGTTCGGGAAGTGTAGCGGGACGTGGGGGGGTGTTGTTTCAGGGTTTAGGGCAGTGCAGTGGTGTTCGGGTAGTGTAGGGGGTCGTGCGGGTGGTGGTGTTTCAGGGTTTAGGGCAGTGCAGTGGTGATCAGTCAGTGTAGGGGGTCGCGCTGGGGGTATTGTTTCAGGGTTTTGGGCAGTGCTGTGTTGTTCGGGTAGTGTAGGGGGATGCGCTGGGGGTAGTGTTTCAGACTTTAGAGCAGAGCAGTGGTGTTCAGGCAGTGTACGGGGTCATGCTGGGGGTAGTGTTTTAGGGTTTAGGGCAGAGTAGTGGTGTTTGGGTAGAGTAGGGGGTCGTGCTGGGGTCGTTGTTTCAGGGTTTAGGGCAGTGCAGTGCAGTGGTGTTCAGGTAGTGTAGGGGGTCTTGCTGGGGGTGGTGTTTCAGGGTTTAGGGCAGTGCAGTGGTGTTCGGGCAGTGTAGGGGGTCTTGCTGGGGGGGTGTTTCAGGGTTTAGGGCAGTGCAGTGGTGTTCAGGCAGTGTAGGGGGTCGTTTGGGGCTGATGTTTCAGGATTTAGGGCAGTGCAGTGGTGTTCGGGCAGTGTAGGGGTTCATGCAGGGGGGGGTTTCAGGATTTAGGGCAGAGCAGTGGTGTTCAGGCAGTGTAGGGGGTCATGCGGGGGTGGTGATTTAGGGTTTAGTGCAGTGGTGTTTGTGTAGTGTAAGGGGGCATGCTGGTGGTGGTGTTTTAGGGTTTAGTGCAGTGCAGTGGTGTTTGGGTAGTGTAAGGGGGTGTGCTGGGGGTGGTGTTTTAGGGTTTAGTGCAGTGCAGTGGTGTTTGGGTAGTGTATGGGGTCGTGCTGGGGTGGTGTTTTTGGATTTAGGGCAGTGCAGTGGTGATCGGGTAGTGTATGGGGTCGTGCTGGGGGTGGTTTTTTAGGGTTTAGGGCAGTGCAGTGGTGTTCGGGCACTGTGGGGTGTCGGGCTGGGGGTGTTTTTTTAGGGTTTAGGCCAGTGCAGTGGTGTTTGGGCATGTAGGGGTCATGCTGGGGGTGGTGTTTTAGGGTTTAGTGCAGTGCAGTGGTGTTCGGGCAGTGTAGGGGGTCTTGCTGGGGTGGTGTTTCAGGGTTTAGGGCAGTGAAGTGGTGCTTGGGCAGTGTAGGGGGTCATGCAGGGGGTGGTGTTTCAGGGTTTAGGGCAGTGCAGTGGAGCTCGGGTAGTGTAGGGGGTCTTGCTGGGGGTCATGTGTCAGGGTTTAGGGCAGTGGTGTTTGGGCAGGGTAGGGGGACTTGCTGGGGGTGGTGTTTCAGGGTTTAGGGCTGTGGTGTTCGGTCAGTGTAGGGGGTCTTGCTGGGGGTGGTGTTTCAGGATTTAGGGCAGTGCAGTGCTTTTCAGGCAGTGCAGGGGGTCATGCGGTGGTGGTGTTTCAGGGTTTAGGGCAGTGCAGTGGTGTTCGGGCAGTGTAGCGGGACATGGGGGGGTGTTGTTTCAGGGTTTAGGGCAGTGCAGTGGTGTTCGGGTAGTATAGGCGGTCGTGCGGGTGGTGGTGTTTCAGAGTTAAGGACAGTGCAATGGTGATCGGGCAGTGTATGGGGACGTGCTGGGGGAGGTGTTTTAGGGTTTAGAGCAGTGCAGTGGTGTTTGGGTAGTATATGGGGTCGTGCTGGGGGTGGTGTTTTAGGGTTTAGGGCAGTGCAGGGGTGTTCAGGCACTGTAGGGTGTCGTGCTGGGGTGGTGTTTTGGGGTTTAGGGCAGTGCAGTGGTGTTTGGGCAGTGTAGGAGGTCATGCTGGGGGTGGTGTTTTAGGGTTGAGTGCAGTGCAGTGGTGTTCGGGCAGTGTAGGGGGTCATGCTGGGGTGGTGTTTCAGGATTTAGGGCAGTGAAGTGGTGTTCGGGCAGTGTAGAGGGTCATGCAGGGGGTGGTGTTTCAAGGTTTAGGGCAGTGCAGTGGTGTTCGGGTTGTGTAGAGGGTCGTGCTGTGCCTGATGTTTCAGGGATTAGGGCAGTGCAGTGGTGTTCGGGCAGTGTAGGGGGACGCGCTGGGGGTAGTGTTTCAGAGTTTAGGGCAGAGCAGTTGTGTTCAGGCAGTGTAGGGGGTCATGCTGGGGGTAGTGTTTTAGGATATAGGGCAGAGTAGTGGTGTTTGGGTAGAGTAGGGGGTTATGCTGGGGGTGGTGTTTAGGGTTTAGGGCAGTGCAGTGGTGTTCAGGCAGTGTAGGGAGTCGTGCTGGGGGTGGTGTTTCAGGGTTTAGGGCAGTGCAGTGTTGTTCGGGCAGTGTAGCGGGTCTTGCTGGGGGTGGTGTTTCAGGGTTTAGTGCAGTGGTATTCGGGCAGTGTAGGGGGTCTTCCTGGGGGTGGTCTTTCAGGGTTTAGGGCAGTGATGTTCGGGCAGTGTAGCGGGGCTTGCTGGGGGTGGTTGTTTCAGGGTCTAGGGCAGTGTTGTTCAGGCAGTGTAGGGGGTCTTGCTTGGGGTGGTGTTTCAGGTTTAGGGCAGTGGTGTTCAGGCAGTGTAAGGAGGTCTTGCTGGGGGTTGTGTTTCAGGGTTTAGGGCAGCGCAGTGGTGTTCAGGCAGAGTAGGGGGTCTTGCTGGGGGTGGTGTTTCAGGGTTTAGGTCAGTGCAGTGTTGTTCGGGCAGTGTAGAGGGTCTTGCTGGGGGTGGTGTTTCAGGGTTTAGTGCAGTGGTAATTGGGCAGTGTAGGGGGTCTTCCCGGGGGTGGTGTTTCAGGGTTTAGGGCAGTGCAATAGTGTTCAGGCAGTGTAGGGGATCTCACTTGGGGTAGTGTTTCAGGATTTTGGGCAGTGCAGTGGTGTTCGGGCAGTGTAGGGGTCATGCTGAGGTAGTGTTTCAGGGTTTAGGGCAGAGCAGTGGTGGTCAAGCAGTGTAGGGGGTCATGCTGGGGTTGTGTTTTAGGGTTTAGGGCAGAGCAGTGGTGTTCCGGCAGATTAGGGGGTCTTGCTGGGGGTGGTGTTTCAGGGTATAGGGCAGTGCAGTGGTGTTTGGGCAGTGTAGGGGGTCGTTTGGGGGTGGTGTTTCAGGATTTATGGCAGTGCAGTGGTGTTCGGGCAGTGTAGGGGGTCATGCAGGGGGGTGTTTCAGGATTTAGGGCAGTGCAGGGGTGTTCGGGCAGTGTAGGAGTTCATGCGGGTGGTGTTTTAGGGTTTAGGGCAGTGCAGTGGTGTTCGGGCAGTGTAGGGGGTCGTGCGGGGGTGGTGTTTCAGGGTTTAGGGCAGTGCAATGGTGTTCGGGTAGTGTAGGGGGTCGTGCTGTGGCTGATGTTTCAGGGTTTAGGGCAGTGCAGTGGTTTTCGGGCAGTGTAGGGGGTCGCGCTGGGGGTATTGTTTCAGGGTTTTGGACAGCGCTGTGTTGTTCGGGCAGTGTAGGGGGACGCGCTGGGGGTAGTGTTTCAGAGTTTAGGGCAGAGCAGTGGTGTTCAGGCTGTGTAGGGGGTCATGCTGGGGGTAGTGTTTTAGGGTTTAGGGCAGAGTAGTGGTGTTTGGGTAGAGTAGGGCGTCGTGGTGGGGGTGTTGTTTCAGGGTTTAGGGCAGTGCAGTGGTGTTCGGGTAGTGTAGGGGGTCGTGCGGATGGTGGTGTTTCAGGGTTTAGGGCAGTGCAGTGGTGTTTGGGTAGTGTAGTGGGTTGTGCTGTGGCTGATGTTTCAGGGTTTAGGGCAGGGCAGTGGTGTTCGGGCAGTGTAGGGGTCATGCTGTGGGTATTGTTTCAGGGTTTTGGGCAGTGCTGTGTTGTTCGGGCAGTGTAGGGGGACGTGCTGGGGGTAGTGTTTCAGAGTTTAGGGCAGAGCAGTGGTGTTCAGGCAGTGTAGGGTGTCATGCTGGGTGTAGTGTTTTAGGGTTTAGGACAGATTAGTGGTGTATGGGTAGAGTAGGGCGTCATGCTGGGGGTGTTGTTTCAGGGTTTAGGGCAGTGCATTGGTGTTCGGGTAGTGTAGGGGGTCGTGCGGGTGGTGGTGTTTCAGGGTTTAGGGCAGTGCAGTGGTGATCGGGCAGTGTGGGGGGTCGTGCAGTTGGGTGGTGTTTCAGGGTTTAGGGCAGTGCAGTGGTGGTCATGCAGTCTAGGGGGTCATGCAGGGGGTGGTGCTTCAGGTTTAAGGACAGTGCAGTTGTGTTCGGGCAGTGTGGGGGGTCTTGCTGGGGTTGTGTTTCAGGGTTTAGGGCAGTGGTGTTCGGGCAGTGTAGGGGGTCTTGCTGGTGGTGGTGTTTCAGGGTTTAGGGCAGTGCAGTGGTGTTCTGGCAGTGTAGGGGTCTCTGCTGGGGGTGGTGTTTCAGGGTTTAGGGCAGTGCAGTGGTGTTCGGGCAGTGTAGGGCGGCTTGCTGGGGGTGGTTGTTTCAGGGTCTAGGGCAGTGTTGTTCAGGCAGTGTAGGGGGTCTTGCTGGGGTGGTGTTTCAGGGTTTAGGGCAGTGGTGTTCAGGCAGTGTAAGGAGGTCTTGCTGGGGGTTGTGTTTCAGGGTTTAGGGCAGCGCAGTGGTGTTCAGGCAGAGTAGGGGGTCTTGCTGGGGGTGGTGTTTCAGGGTTTAGGGCAGTGCAGTGTTGTTCGGGCAGTGTAGAGGGTCTTGCTGGGGGTGGTGTTTCAGGGTTTAGTGCAGTGGTAATTGGGCAGTGTAGGGGGTCTTCCCGGGGGTGGTGTTTCAGGGTTTAGGGCAGTGCAATAGTGTTCAGGCAGTAAAGGGGATCTCACTTGGGGTAGTGTTTCAGGATTTTGGGCAGTGCAGTGGTGTTCGGGCAGTGTAGGGGGTCATGCTGGGGGTTGTGTTTTAGGGTTTAGTGGAGAGCAGTGGTGTTCCGGCAGATTAGGGGGTCTTGCTGGGGGTGGTGTTTCAGGGTATAGGGCAGTGCAGTGGTGTTTGGGCAGTGTAGGGGGTCGTTTGGGGGTGGTGTTTCAGGATTTAGGGCAGTGCAGTGGTGTTAAGGCAGTGTAGGGGGTCATGCAGGTGGGTGTTTCAGGATTTAGGGCAGTGCAGGGGTGTTCGGGCAGTGTAGGAGTTCATGCGGGTGGTGTTTTAGGGTTTAGGGCAGTGCAGTGGTGTTCGGACAGTGTAGGGGGTCGTGCGGGGGTGGTGTTTCAGGGTTTAGGGCAGTGCAATGGTGTTCGGGTAGTGTAGGGGGTCGTGCTGTGGCTGATGTTTCAGGGTTTAGGGCAGTGCAGTGGTGTTCGGGCAGTGTAGGGGGTCGCGCTGGGGGTATTGTTTCAGGGTTTTGGGCAGCGCTGTGTTGTTCGGGCAGTGTAGGGGGATGCGCTGGGGGTAGTGTTTCAGAGTTTAGGGCAGAGCAGTGGTGTTCAGGCTGTGTAGGGGGTCATGCTGGGGGTGGTGTTTTAGGGTTTAGGGCAGAGTAGTGGTGTTTGGGTAGAGTAGGGCATCGTGCGGGTGGTGGTGTTTCAGGGTTTAGGGCAGTGCAGTGGTGATCAGTCAGTGTGGGGGGTCGTGCGGGTGGGTGGTGTTTCAGGCTTTAGGGCAGTGCAGTGGTGTTTGGGCAGTGTAGGGGGTCATGCATGGGGTGGTGCTTCAGGGTTAAGGACAGTGCAGTGGTGTTCGGGCAGTGTGGGGGTCTTGCTGGGGTTGTGTTTCAGGGTTTAGGGCAGTGGTGTTCGGGCAGTGTAGGGGGTCTTGCTGGGGGTGCTGTTTCAGGGTTTAGGGCAGTGCAGTGGTGTTCGGGCAGTGTAGGGGGTCTTGCTGGGGGTGGTGTTTCAGGGTTTAGGGCAGTGCAGTGGTGTTTGGGCAGTGTAGGGGGTCGTTTGGGGGTGGTGTTTCAGGATTTAGGGTAGTGCAAGTGGTGTTCGGGCAGTGTAGGGGGTCATGCAGGGGGGGTGTTTCAGGATTTAGGGCAGTGCAGTGGTGTTCGGGCAGTGTAGGGGGTCGTGCGGGGGTGGTGTTTTAGGGTTTAGGGCAGTGCTGTGGTGTTCGGGCAGTGTAGGGGGTCGTGCAGGGGTGGTGTTTCAGGGTTTAGGGCAGTACAGTGGTGTTCGGGTAGTGTAGTGGGTTGTGCTGTGGCTGATGTTTCAGGGTTTAGGGCAGGGAAGTGGTGTTCGGGCAGTGTAGGGGTCATGCTGTGGGTATTGTTTCAGGGTTTTGGGCAGTGCTGTGTTGTTCGGGCAGTGTAGGGGGACGTGCTGGGGGTAGTGTTTCAGAGTTTAGGGCAGAGCAGTGGTGTTCAGGCAGTGTAGGGCGTCATGCTGGGTGTAGTGTTTTAGGGTTTAGGACAGATTAGTGGTGTTTGGGTAGAGTAGGGCGTCGTGCTGGGGGCGTTGTTTCAGGGTTTAGGGCAGTGCAGTGGTGTTCGGGTAGTGTAGAGGGTCGTGCGGGTGGTGGTGTTTCAGGGTTTAGGGCAGTGCAGTGGTGATCGGGCAGTGTGGGGGGTCGTGCAGTTGGATGGTGTTTCAGGGTTTAGGGCAGTGCAGTGGTGTTCATGCAGTCTAGGGGGTCATGCAGGGGGTGGTGCTTCAGGTTTAAGGACAGTGCAGTTGTGTTCGGGCAGTGTGGGGGGTCTTGCTGGGGTTGTGTTTCAGGGTTTAGGGCAGTGGTGTTCGGGCAGTGTAGGGGGTCTTGCTGGTGGTGGTGTTTCAGGGTTTAGGGCAGTGCAGTGGTGTTCTGGCAGTGTAGGGGTCTCTGCTGGGGGTGGTGTTTCAGGGTTTAGGGCAGTGCAGTGGTGTTCGGGCAGTGTAGGGGGTCGTGCGGGGGTGGTGTTTCAGGGTTTAGGGCAGTGCAGTGGTGTTCGGGTAGTGTAGGGGGTCATGCTGTGGCTCATGTTTCAGGGTTTAGGGCAGTGCAGTGGTGATCGGGCAGTGTGGGGGGTCGTGCAGTTGGGTGGTGTTTCAGGGTTTAGAGCAGTGCAGTGGTGTTCAGGCAGTGTAGGGGTTCATGCAGGGGGTGGTGCTTCAGGTTTAAGGACAGTGCAGTTGTGTTCGGGCAGTGTGGGGGGTCTTGCTGGGGGTGCTGTTTCAGGGTTTAGGGCAGTGCAGTGGTGTTTGGGCAGTGTAGGGGGTCTTGCTGGGGGTGGTGTTTCAGGGTTTAGGGCAGTGCAGTGGTGTTCAGGCAGTGTAGGGGGTCGTTTGGGGGTGGTGTTTCAGGATTTAGGGTAGTGCAAGTGGTGTTCGGGCAGTGTAGGGGGTCATGCAGGGGGGGTGTTTCAGGATTTAGGGCAGTGCAGTGGTGTTCGGGCAGTGTAGGGGGTCGTGCGGGGGTGGTGTTTTGGGGTTAAGGGCAGTGCTGTGGTGTTCGGGCAGTGTGGGGGGTCATGAAGGGGTGGTGTTTCAGGGTTTAGGGCAGTACAGTGGTGTTCGGGTAGTGTAGTGGGTTGTGCTGTGGCTGATGTTTCAGGGTTTAGGGCAGGGCAGTGGTGTTCGGGCAGTGTAGGGGTCATGCTGTGGGTATTGTTTCAGGGTTTTGGGCAGTGCTGTGTTGTTCGGGCAGTGTAGGGGGACGTGCTGGGGGTAGTGTTTCAGAGTTTAGGGCAGAGCAGTGGTGTTCAGGCAGTGTAGGGCGTCATGCTGGGTGTAGTGTTTTAGGGTTTAGGACAGATTAGTGGTGTTTGGGTAGAGTAGGGCGTCGTGCTGGGGGTGTTGTTTCAGGGTTTAGGGCAGTGCAGTGGTGTTTGGGTAGTGTAGGGGCTCGTGCGGGTGGTGGTGTTTCAGGGTTTAGGGCAGTGCAGTGGTGATCGGGCAGTGTGGGGGGTCATGCGGGTGGGTGGTGTTTCAGGGTTTAGGGCAGTGCAGTGGTGTTTGGGCAGTGTAGGGGGTGATGCAGGGGGTGGAGCTTCAGGGTTTAGGACAGTGCAGTGGTGTTCGGGTATTGTAGGGGGTCGTACTGTGGCTGATGTTTCAGGGATAAAGGCAGTGCAGTGGTGTTCGGGCAGTGTAGGGGGTCACGCTGGAGGTATTGTTTCAGGGTTTTGGGCAGTGCTGTGTTGTTCGGGCAGTGTAGGGGGACGTGCTCGGGGTAGTGTTTTAGGGTTTAGTGCAGTGGTAATTGGGCAGTGTAGGGGTGTAGGAAGGTGGATATCTGACTATGGTTACCCCCAAATTTTTGCCTAGTGTCTAGCTGGGTTTTCGACTTAGTTGGCCTGAGATCCTGCCATTCAGGCTCTCAGGCTATCTGCTCTCTCTGTAAAATGGACTCCATGTACCCTAGGTACATACCCAATTGGTTGGATCACCCTGTCAGCCCCTGTACCAGTGTACACTAGGTACCCAGGGCATTGGTGTATCCAAGGCCTGCCAGGGGCTGAAGCATGTATTATGCCACCCCAGGCTTGGCCTAACAATCTGACACAACTGGCTGATCACTCAGCTGGGGTAAGTTGGTGTAATCACCTCTTACTTAGGTGTAGTATACCTATACCTAAACTTAAATGGGACACCTGGTAACCTATAAGTCACTCCTATGGCAGGCCTTAACAATCCTGAAGGCAGAGTGCTTGGTTCCATGTGAGATGGTGCTCTGGCATGAGCTGAGCCTGTCTGCAGTGGTCGGAACAACTTCCTTCTACTGTTTCCAGATATCGTCATACCATATACTCTTAAGTGCATTATGAACCTCGCGGTTAAATGCTATCTTTGGTTTGGCTTTATCAAAACATGTCGAGTAAGGTGTCATACGAATTGGAATACTAACCCCTCGCCAATTCTGGCGACGGGGTTAGCATTCCACCCTTCTAGAGGGACACGACATGTACAGTGCCTGAAACCCGGGTAAAATCAGACATAGCCTCAGCTCCACAAAATGGATGCTGCCACCACAGACACAAGTCTGCCCTCCTGCTGCTGGGAGTCCTTCCAGCTTGGGAGGTGTGGACAAAGGGTTTCCTGCCAGGGGAGGTGCATGCACCACCCCAGACAGGATTTTGTGTATTGGTCAGGTAGGGCTTGAAAGAAACCAGACATGCCTGTGGCTCACAAGGAGCCTCGGGGCATATGCCAGTTCAAACCGGTCCTGGGGCACACCAGTCCCGGGCCTGGGGCGAGCTGGACAAAGGATTGGGGGTGTAACCACCCCCCTTCCTGGTCCCACCCATAGGGAGGGACCTAGCAGGTAGTCCGGCCCCTAGAATCCGCTTAAAGGTAGGAGCTGTGTCCTAAGACTTCAGACATCCTGGAATCAACTTGAAACTAAGAAGAAGACGGGAACTTCGACATTCTGCTGCACAGAAGACTGAAGAAAATCTCCCCTGTGGTCAGGGAGTGACCACCTTGCTAACGCAAGCACCATCCAGCGAATCACCGTCTGCTTTGCCGCCGCCTCCCGCCGGAGCCCGAGCCCAGAGACTGACAAGACCTGGACCTCCAGACCTCTCACCGCCCGATCCACAGTCCCTGAAAAGAGGAGACCCGTGGAGGCACCGAGACACGTGGAGCCAGCCATCTTGGAACGACTACGACAAGCTGACCAGTGCAACAACCGAGGCTCCCTCCAAGTTGTGCTTTGGGTCCTGAGAAGCCCAACCCTCGAGCAGCATCTGCACCAAAGGTGAGCCCTCCAGCATCTCCACGATCTGCGTGGGGCCCTTCTGCATTTTGCCACTCGACGCGCCTAACCGGTTGCTGGCCCGCTGGCTAGTGGCCATTTTGGCGACGAAATCTACGACAAACACCGCTGGTCTGGTTGCTCCAGACTGGCCCTTGCTCCCCTCCAAAGGAGCAATCCCTCTGACCTTGCTGGTCAGAACCAACAGCTGATTTCCGAATCCTCCTGCAATTGCTTTTGCCAAGGCTTGTTTGCTTCGATCAAGTCGCCGACACCGCCGACAGCGAGAGCCTGCGTGGGACAGCTCGTGAGCCGACTCCTGGACGTCGTCGACCTTCAGGGACCACGTGGCTGCGGAGACAAGCTACCCCTCATCACCTGTTTGCACCCGACATCGCCTGGTACCCACCTGGTGCCACGCTGGTCACTGGTTAGTGACTGTGAACACTGTCCCCTCTGCTTACAGGTCTTCAACATCTCCGATCCACTCTTGGATCCACTGCATCTCTTCCCGACCGACCGCCTGCAGCATCTTTGTCCCAGGCTCAACGGAACAGATAGAAGAAAACCGACGCACTTTGAGGCCTATGCACCCGCTTCCTGTGGGTGAGGTAAAGCTGGCACTCCGGTGCCCATGTGTAGTAATACATCTCTAGTGCCTGTGTTCCAAATCTTAAGTTCCTAGGTCATCCGGAAGATTCCTTTTGCAGTAACTTTGTACTTTTTACGCACCCATTGAAACCTATGGGAGCCCGCGTGTGACTATTTGCTCTGCACACGCCACCCGTGGACCTCCTGGTCACTAACTGACGTTAGCTCCTTGTAGGCCCAGCGATTCTAGAGGCCCTAGGCCTTTTCCCTTTTCTGTTCGTGGTACTTATACCACTATTTTAGTATATGGTTTGAGTGGCCACCAGGGCCTATCCATATAACGTGCAACTTCTGTGTATTCTGTGATAATCTTGTTTGACGATTTGTGCTCCTGTGCTCATAAAGAGACTAGGGGTTACTTTGATAAATAAATACATATATATTTTGAATATATATCTGTGTGGTGTCCTTTCATTGGTATAAAAGGGGGTTACTATTGGTAAAACAGCTTGCTTAACACGCATCACGAGTTTAGCCTCAAAGACTGCTTAGCCTACGCTACCACTAGGGCAGCTAGTCCAAAAAGGTTGACTTACAACCACACCATAAGGGTTGCTTGGCATGGTACAAGGTGGTCACTAGAACTAGTGAACAGCATATACCAGGCCAACTTCTCACATTGGTGAGCAGCGGTTGGATTTGAGCTTGCTGTGTTTTACCATTGTAATCTCTTGGTTACCAATTGAAAGATCACATAGGTACCTGTAGGTACATATAAAACAAGATTAGATATACCTAAGTTCTACTGAACTTAGTTGTTGTAGAGCAAAGGGAGTAGCACACCCTGACTACAACTACTAGATAGGTTTAGTAGGTAAACCCAAGTGTAGGTAGATTGCAACACATCCACCCACACTTAAGAGCAATGGCTGGGGCAGAGGGGTCCACTGTACCCATCTCTGTTGAGAGTGACCCCCCGAGGGCACCATCCATCTATGCTACCCTTAATCAGAATGAGCTCAGGCATTTGGCAACTCTTAGAGGCCTTAAACAGCCCAAGAACCCAAACTCTGCTGAGCTCAGAGAGCTCTTACAGAATGATGAGAATCAGAGAGCACTCAAGAAAGCTTCCCAGTTAGCCCCCTTAGGGACAGGAACAGGAGGCCCCCCTTCTAAAGATGCCACTGAAGTACCCCTTCCCAATAGTCACCCCTTAGATGGGATGCCTACTACAGGGGAGGAAAGTGGTGAGGATACAGAAAGTAGTGATGATGAAGGGAGAACTAGCCCAGTGCCAAGTATTATACTTGGCCCAGCTAAACTAAGGCTATTGGGGACTGACAATGGGTTCACCCCATTGGATCTCCCCAGTGGACTTAACACAGGGCTTGGGAGGCAAAGGAATCGCTCAGGTGACTCCAATGCTTCTCATGGCTCTAGAGGCTCTCAAGGTCACTCCAGGAAAAGGATGACCACCCCTCAGAGGAGGGAACATGAGGCCAGAATGCAGGAAGCCCAGCTGAGGATCAGGAAGCAGGAGCTAGAAGTAGCCCTGATGGAAGAAAAACTGAGCAAGGCTAGGCAGCATAGAGAGAGTGGGTCTATACCCACTGGTGGCAGCAATGTCCCTAGGGACAAAGATAGGGTCTTTGACAATAGGAACCTGTCCAAGATTGTGCCCCCCTACAAAAGTGGGGATGACATCCACAAATGGATGACTGCTCTTGAGAGAGCCTGCAAAGTGCAGCAGGTTCCTGAAGACCAGTGGGCAGCAATCTTATGGCTCTCCTTTGAGGGGAGAGGCAGAGATAGACTCCTCACTGTTAGAGAAGAGGATGTCAGAAATTACAGAGTCCTGAAGAGTGTCCTAGTTGATGGGTTAGGCTTAACCACTGAACAGTACAGGTTAATGTTCAGAGACACCCAGAAGACACAGACTCAGGACTGGTCTGAATATGTGGAATGTGCCACTAAGGCTTTGGAGGGTTGGTTGCTGGGAAGTAAGGTGTCTGATTATACAGGATTGTACAATTTGATGATGAGAGAGCAGATTTTAAGTAATTGTCAAAACCAGCTTCTCCATCAACACCTGGTAGACTCAGATTTGACCTCTCCCCAAGAATTGGGAAAGAGGGCAGATAAATGGGTCAGGACCAGGATCAGGCCTAAAAACCAGGGTGGTGACCAAAAGAAAGATACCACCAAGCCTCAAGAGAAGGGTGGGGATAAAGAAAAAGAGAAACCTTCCTCAGGGCCCCAAAACTCCACACAGGGTGGTGGGTCCCAAGCTCCCTCCTCTACCACAGCTAAAAAGCCCTACTGCCATGAGTGTAAAACTCCTGGGCATTGGAAAACTGACAGCGGTTGCCCAAGGGCTAAAAACAAAACTGTTCCTCCAATTACTCCTGTCACACCACCTATTACTGTCAGCAGTAATCCCCCAGGTGGTGGGAGTGCCCCCAGAAATCTGGGTGGGTTTACTTGGGGAACACAGGGGGACCCTGGCTTAGCCAATTCCCCTACAGCAACCACTCTTGTCTGTGATGGTGGCATGGGGTTTGCCAACTTCACTGCCTGTCCCAACACTTTGGGTAGGTACAGACAGGAGCCCTACATCAATGGTACAAAAGCTGAGGCCTACAGAGACACTGGGGCTAGCATCACAATGGTGGCCCATTGGCTAGTTCCCTCTGAGCAGCTTTTGCCCGGTTTCTCCTACCAGGTGACTAACATTGATGGCAAACAGAACAGTCATCCCATGGCAGAGGTATGTCTCAGCTGGGGAGGGGTCACTGGCCCTAAAAGGGTAGCAGTGTCCCCAACCTTGCCTGTAGACTGCTTACTGGGGAATGACTTAGAACTCTCAGCTTGGGCTGGAGTTGAACAAGACACCCATTCTAAAATGGTAGGCCTTTCACAAAAGGGTAGGGGGGTTGTGCCATTCACAACCCCTGTCCAAATAGATTTCCTCCCTGAAAAGGTTGGAAGGGCAGTGGTAGCCACAGCCCAGGCACAGACAGACTTCCCTGTAGGGACTGGCAGAGCTGTGACAGTCACAGCTCAAACACAAACTGAGTGCCCCCCTGAAAAGGTTGGCAAGGCTGTAATGGTCTCAGCCTATACTCAGACTGACATAGGTGTAGTGAAGCCTGAAACAATGGATCACTCCACACAAACTGAGAGTAGTGGGGAGGAAGAAAAGTCTCCCTCTCCCCAGACATTAGGAAAAGGTCAGCCTCCTCAGGGATCTGACCTCACCCCTTGTGAAGAAACTGCCCCAGAGGTAGCCAGGCCTGGCCTGGCAGAGCCTCTGATGTCAGTGGCCCCTTCCAAGGTGGGATCCAGTCTGGTGCAGGTAGCCTGCCTCTCTCTACCCTGCCTCAGTCAGCCCAGGGCTGCAGAGGTCAGGGAGGCCAGTGGACCCCCAGAGGGCCCCTGTCCACAAGAACCCCCCCATCAAAAGAATGAGGATTGCCTGGCTAGTCGCCCTAGTCAGGTGATGGGTAAAAACATTCCTGAGGGATCTCCTTTACAGGTAGTTAGGGACCTCCCCCAGGGGGATTCTGTTGGGCACAGGCAAACATGGGACCTTAGGGCCCCAAACCTGACCTGTCCCTCCAGTAAGCCCACAAAAGGGACCCAGCCTCCAGCTTTAGGTAGCCAGAGGCTGACCCTGAGAGCACAGTGCAACTCAGTTAAAGAAAGAAAGGCATCCATGGTGGAGGATGATTGGAGGAAGCTGAGGCCTCACTTTGAGGACACTCACTTCAGTACTCCATCTCAACACCAGCCTTTTACTTTGCCAAGACACACCACAGGTAGAGATTCCCTATGGTGGAGACCCTCTGATACCCTTAGGGTGAGGGATTGCTTAGTGGACCATGAGACAGGGGGTAACCATGCCAGTGCTGGTTCCTCCTTATATGGCCACTTGGGCAATATAGGCTTACCTGGTCAAGGTCAGCCTTATCTCCCTTCGTTTGGGGGGGGGTTGTGTAGGAAGGTGGATATCTGACTATGGTTACCCCCAAATTTTTGCCTAGTGTCTAGCTGGGTTTTCGACTTAGTTGGCCTGAGATCCTGCCATTCAGGCTCTCAGGCTATCTGCTCTCTCTGTAAAATGGACTCCATGTACCCTAGGTACATACCCAATTGGTTGGATCACCCTGTCAGCCCCTGTACCAGTGTACACTAGGTACCCAGGGCATTGGTGTATCCAAGGCCTGCCAGGGGCTGAAGCATGTATTATGCCACCCCAGGCTTGGCCTAACAATCTGACACAACTGGCTGATCACTCAGCTGGGGTAAGTTGGTGTAATCACCTCTTACTTAGGTGTAGTATACCTATACCTAAACTTAAATGGGACACCTGGTAACCTATAAGTCACTCCTATGGCAGGCCTTAACAATCCTGAAGGCAGAGTGCTTGGTTCCATGTGAGATGGTGCTCTGGCATGAGCTGAGCCTGTCTGCAGTGGTCGGAACAACTTCCTTCTACTGTTTCCAGATATCGTCATACCATATACTCTTAAGTGCATTATGAACCTCGCGGTTAAATGCTATCTTTGGTTTGGCTTTATCAAAACATGTCGAGTAAGGTGTCATACGAATTGGAATACTAACCCCTCGCCAATTCTGGCGACGGGGTTAGCATTCCACCCTTCTAGAGGGACACGACATGTACAGTGCCTGAAACCCGGGTAAAATCAGACATAGCCTCAGCTCCACAAAATGGATGCTGCCACCACAGACACAAGTCTGCCCTCCTGCTGCTGGGAGTCCTTCCAGCTTGGGAGGTGTGGACAAAGGGTTTCCTGCCAGGGGAGGTGCATGCACCACCCCAGACAGGATTTTGTGTATTGGTCAGGTAGGGCTTGAAAGAAACCAGACATGCCTGTGGCTCACAAGGAGCCTCGGGGCATATGCCAGTTCAAACCGGTCCTGGGGCACACCAGTCCCGGGCCTGGGGCGAGCTGGACAAAGGATTGGGGGTGTAACCACCCCCCTTCCTGGTCCCACCCATAGGGAGGGACCTAGCAGGTAGTCCGGCCCCTAGAATCCGCTTAAAGGTAGGAGCTGTGTCCTAAGACTTCAGACATCCTGGAATCAACTTGAAACTAAGAAGAAGACGGGAACTTCGACATTCTGCTGCACAGAAGACTGAAGAAAATCTCCCCTGTGGTCAGGGAGTGACCACCTTGCTAACGCAAGCACCATCCAGCGAATCACCGTCTGCTTTGCCGCCGCCTCCCGCCGGAGCCCGAGCCCAGAGACTGACAAGACCTGGACCTCCAGACCTCTCACCGCCCGATCCACAGTCCCTGAAAAGAGGAGACCCGTGGAGGCACCGAGACACGTGGAGCCAGCCATCTTGGAACGACTACGACAAGCTGACCAGTGCAACAACCGAGGCTCCCTCCAAGTTGTGCTTTGGGTCCTGAGAAGCCCAACCCTCGAGCAGCATCTGCACCAAAGGTGAGCCCTCCAGCATCTCCACGATCTGCGTGGGGCCCTTCTGCATTTTGCCACTCGACGCGCCTAACCGGTTGCTGGCCCGCTGGCTAGTGGCCATTTTGGCGACGAAATCTACGACAAACACCGCTGGTCTGGTTGCTCCAGACTGGCCCTTGCTCCCCTCCAAAGGAGCAATCCCTCTGACCTTGCTGGTCAGAACCAACAGCTGATTTCCGAATCCTCCTGCAATTGCTTTTGCCAAGGCTTGTTTGCTTCGATCAAGTCGCCGACACCGCCGACAGCGAGAGCCTGCGTGGGACAGCTCGTGAGCCGACTCCTGGACGTCGTCGACCTTCAGGGACCACGTGGCTGCGGAGACAAGCTACCCCTCATCACCTGTTTGCACCCGACATCGCCTGGTACCCACCTGGTGCCACGCTGGTCACTGGTTAGTGACTGTGAACACTGTCCCCTCTGCTTACAGGTCTTCAACATCTCCGATCCACTCTTGGATCCACTGCATCTCTTCCCGACCGACCGCCTGCAGCATCTTTGTCCCAGGCTCAACGGAACAGATAGAAGAAAACCGACGCACTTTGAGGCCTATGCACCCGCTTCCTGTGGGTGAGGTAAAGCTGGCACTCCGGTGCCCATGTGTAGTAATACATCTCTAGTGCCTGTGTTCCAAATCTTAAGTTCCTAGGTCATCCGGAAGATTCCTTTTGCAGTAACTTTGTACTTTTTACGCACCCATTGAAACCTATGGGAGCCCGCGTGTGACTATTTGCTCTGCACACGCCACCCGTGGACCTCCTGGTCACTAACTGACGTTAGCTCCTTGTAGGCCCAGCGATTCTAGAGGCCCTAGGCCTTTTCCCTTTTCTGTTCGTGGTACTTATACCACTATTTTAGTATATGGTTTGAGTGGCCACCAGGGCCTATCCATATAACGTGCAACTTCTGTGTATTCTGTGATAATCTTGTTTGACGATTTGTGCTCCTGTGCTCATAAAGAGACTAGGGGTTACTTTGATAAATAAATACATATATATTTTGAATATATATCTGTGTGGTGTCCTTTCATTGGTATAAAAGGGGGTTACTATTGGTAAAACAGCTTGCTTAACACGCATCACGAGTTTAGCCTCAAAGACTGCTTAGCCTACGCTACCACTAGGGCAGCTAGTCCAAAAAGGTTGACTTACAACCACACCATAAGGGTTGCTTGGCATGGTACAAGGTGGTCACTAGAACTAGTGAACAGCATATACCAGGCCAACTTCTCACAAGGGGGTCTTCCCGGGGGTGGTGTTTCAGGGTTTAGGGCAGTGCAATAGTGTTCAGGCAGTGTAGGGGATCTCACTTGGGGTAGTGTTTCAGGATTTTGGGCAGTGCAGTGGTGTTCGGGCAGTGTAGGGGTCATGCTGGGGTAGTGTTTCAGGGTTTAGGGCAGAGCAGTGGTGGTCAAGCAGTGTAGGGGGTCATGCTGGGGTTGTGTTTTAGGGTTTAGGGCAGAGCAGTGGTGTTCCGGCAGATTAGGGGGTCTTGCTGGGGGTGGTGTTTCAGGGTTTAGGGCAGTGCAGTGGTGTTCGGGCAGTGTAGGGGGTCGTTTGGGGGTGGTGTTTCAGGATTTAGGGTAGTGCAAGTGGTGTTCGGGCAGTGTAGGGGGTCATGCAGGGGGGGTGTTTCAGGATTTAGGGCAGTGCAGTGGTGTTCGGGCAGTGTAGGGGGTCGTGCGGGGGTGGTGTTTTAGGGTTTAGGGCAGTGCTGTGGTGTTCGGGCAGTGTAGGGGGTCGTGCAGGGGTGGTGTTTCAGGGTTTAGGGCAGGGAAGTGGTGTTCGGGCAGTGTAGGGGTCATGCTGTGGGTATTGTTTCAGGGTTTTGGGCAGTGCTGTGTTGTTCGGGCAGTGTAGGGGGACGTGCTGGGGGTAGTGTTTCAGAGTTTAGGGCAGAGCAGTGGTGTTCAGGCAGTGTAGGGCGTCATGCTGGGTGTAGTGTTTTAGGGTTTAGGACAGATTAGTGGTGTTTGGGTAGAGTAGGGCGTCGTGCTGGGGGCGTTGTTTCAGGGTTTAGGGCAGTGCAGTGGTGTTCGGGTAGTGTAGAGGGTCGTGCGGGTGGTGGTGTTTCAGGGTTTAGGGCAGTGCAGTGGTGATCGGGCAGTGTGGGGGGTCGTGCAGTTGGGTGGTGTTTCAGGGTTTAGGGCAGTGCAGTGGTGTTCATGCAGTCTAGGGGGTCATGCAGGGGGTGGTGCTTCAGGTTTAAGGACAGTGCAGTTGTGTTCGGGCAGTGTGGGGGGTCTTGCTGGGGTTGTGTTTCAGGGTTTAGGGCAGTGGTGTTCGGGCAGTGTAGGGGGTCTTGCTGGTGGTGGTGTTTCAGGGTTTAGGGCAGTGCAGTGGTGTTCTGGCAGTGTAGGGGTCTCTGCTGGGGGTGGTGTTTCAGGGTTTAGGGCAGTGCAGTGGTGTTCGGGCAGTGTAGGGGGTCGTGCGGGGGTGGTGTTTCAGGGTTTAGGGCAGTGCAGTGGTGTTCGGGTAGTGTAGGGGGTCATGCTGTGGCTCATGTTTCAGGGTTTAGGGCAGTGCAGTGGTGATCGGGCAGTGTGGGGGGTCGTGCAGTTGGGTGGTGTTTCAGGGTTTAGAGCAGTGCAGTGGTGTTCAGGCAGTGTAGGGGTTCATGCAGGGGGTGGTGCTTCAGGTTTAAGGACAGTGCAGTTGTGTTCGGGCAGTGTGGGGGGTCTTGCTGGGGGTGCTGTTTCAGGGTTTAGGGCAGTGCAGTGGTGTTCGGGCAGTGTAGGGGGTCTTGCTGGGGGTGGTGTTTCAGGGTTTAGGGCAGTGCAGTGGTGTTCAGGCAGTGTAGGGGGTCGTTTGGGGGTGGTGTTTCAGGATTTAGGGTAGTGCAAGTGGTGTTCGGGCAGTGTAGGGGGTCATGCAGGGGGGGTGTTTCAGGATTTAGGGCAGTGCAGTGGTGTTCGGGCAGTGTAGGGGGTCGTGCGGGGGTGGTGTTTTGGGGTTAAGGGCAGTGCTGTGGTGTTCGGGCAGTGTGGGGGGTCATGAAGGGGTGGTGTTTCAGGGTTTAGGGCAGTACAGTGGTGTTCGGGTAGTGTAGTGGGTTGTGCTGTGGCTGATGTTTCAGGGTTTAGGGCAGGGCAGTGGTGTTCGGGCAGTGTAGGGGTCATGCTGTGGGTATTGTTTCAGGGTTTTGGGCAGTGCTGTGTTGTTCGGGCAGTGTAGGGGGACGTGCTGGGCGTAGTGTTTCAGAGTTTAGGGCAGAGCAGTGGTGTTCAGGCAGTGTAGGGCGTCATGCTGGGTGTAGTGTTTTAGGGTTTAGGACAGATTAGTGGTGTTTGGGTAGAGTAGGGCGTCGTGCTGGGGGTGTTGTTTCAGGGTTTAGGGCAGTGCAGTGGTGTTTGGGTAGTGTAGGGGGTCGTGCGGGTGGTGGTGTTTCAGGGTTTAGGGCAGTGCAGTGGTGATCGGGCAGTGTGGGGGGTCATGCGGGTGGGTGGTGTTTCAGGGTTTAGGGCAGTGCAGTGGTGTTTGGGCAGTGTGGGGGGTCTTGCTGGGGTTGTGTTTCAGGGTTTAGGGCAGTGGTGTTCGGGCAGTGTAGGGGGTCTTGCTGGTGGTGGTGTTTCAGGGTTTAGGGCAGTGCAGTGGTGTTCTGGCAGTGTAGGGGTCTCTGCTGGGGGTGGTGTTTCAGGGTTTAGGGCAGTGCAGTGGTGTTCGGGCAGTGTAGGGGGTCGTGCGGGGGTGGTGTTTCAGGGTTTAGGGCAGTGCAGTGGTGTTCGGGTAGTGTAGGGGGTCATGCTGTGGCTCATGTTTCAGGGTTTAGGGCAGTGCAGTGGTGATCGGGCAGTGTGGGGGGTCGTGCAGTTGGGTGGTGTTTCAGGGTTTAGAGCAGTGCAGTGGTGTTCAGGCAGTGTAGGGGTTCATGCAGGGGGTGGTGCTTCAGGTTTAAGGACAGTGCAGTTGTGTTCGGGCAGTGTGGGGGGTCTTGCTGGGGGTGCTGTTTCAGGGTTTAGGGCAGTGCAGTGGTGTTCGGGCAGTGTAGGGGGTCTTGCTGGGGGTGGTGTTTCAGGGTTTAGGGCAGTGCAGTGGTGTTCAGGCAGTGTAGGGGGTCGTTTGGGGGTGGTGTTTCAGGATTTAGGGTAGTGCAAGTGGTGTTCGGGCAGTGTAGGGGGTCATGCAGGGGGGGTGTTTCAGGATTTAGGGCAGTGCAGTGGTGTTCGGGCAGTGTAGGGGGTCGTGCGGGGGTGGTGTTTTGGGGTTAAGGGCAGTGCTGTGGTGTTCGGGCAGTGTGGGGGGTCATGAAGGGGTGGTGTTTCAGGGTTTAGGGCAGTACAGTGGTGTTCGGGTAGTGTAGTGGGTTGTGCTGTGGCTGATGTTTCAGGGTTTAGGGCAGGGCAGTGGTGTTCGGGTAGTGTAGAGGGTCGTGCGGGTGGTGGTGTTTCAGGGTTTAGGGCAGTGCAGTGGTGATCGGGCAGTGTGGGGGGTCGTGCAGTTGGATGGTGTTTCAGGGTTTAGGGCAGTGCAGTGGTGTTCATGCAGTCTAGGGGGTCATGCAGGGGGTGGTGCTTCAGGTTTAAGGACAGTGCAGTTGTGTTCGGGCAGTGTGGGGGGTCTTGCTGGGGTTGTGTTTCAGGGTTTAGGGCAGTGGTGTTCGGGCAGTGTAGGGGGTCTTGCTGGTGGTGGTGTTTCAGGGTTTAGGGCAGTGCAGTGGTGTTCTGGCAGTGTAGGGGTCTCTGCTGGGGGTGGTGTTTCAGGGTTTAGGGCAGTGCAGTGGTGTTCGGGCAGTGTAGGGGGTCGTGCGGGGGTGGTGTTTCAGGGTTTAGGGCAGTGCAGTGGTGTTCGGGTAGTGTAGGGGGTCATGCTGTGGCTCATGTTTCAGGGTTTAGGGCAGTGCAGTGGTGATCGGGCAGTGTGGGGGGTCGTGCAGTTGGGTGGTGTTTCAGGGTTTAGAGCAGTGCAGTGGTGTTCAGGCAGTGTAGGGGTTCATGCAGGGGGTGGTGCTTCAGGTTTAAGGACAGTGCAGTTGTGTTCGGGCAGTGTGGGGGGTCTTGCTGGGGGTGCTGTTTCAGGGTTTAGGGCAGTGCAGTGGTGTTTGGGCAGTGTAGGGGGTCTTGCTGGGGGTGGTGTTTCAGGGTTTAGGGCAGTGCAGTGGTGTTCAGGCAGTGTAGGGGGTCGTTTGGGGGTGGTGTTTCAGGATTTAGGGTAGTGCAAGTGGTGTTCGGGCAGTGTAGGGGGTCATGCAGGGGGGGTGTTTCAGGATTTAGGGCAGTGCAGTGGTGTTCGGGCAGTGTAGGGGGTCGTGCGGGGTGGTGTTTTGGGGTTAAGGGCAGTGCTGTGGTGTTCGGGCAGTGTGGGGGGTCATGAAGGGGTGGTGTTTCAGGGTTTGGGCAGTACAGTGGTGTTCGGGTAGTGTAGTGGGTTGTGCTGTGGCTGATGTTTCAGGGTTTAGGGCAGGGCAGTGGTGTTCGGGCAGTGTAGGGGTCATGCTGTGGGTATTGTTTCAGGGTTTTGGGCAGTGCTGTGTTGTTCGGGCAGTGTAGGGGGACGTGCTGGGGGTAGTGTTTCAGAGTTTAGGGCAGAGCAGTGGTGTTCAGGCAGTGTAGGGCGTCATGCTGGGTGTAGTGTTTTAGGGTTTAGGACAGATTAGTGGTGTTTGGGTAGAGTAGGGCGTCGTGCTGGGGGTGTTGTTTCAGGGTTTAGGGCAGTGCAGTGGTGTTTGGGTAGTGTAGGGGCTCGTGCGGGTGGTGGTGTTTCAGGGTTTAGGGCAGTGCAGTGGTGATCGGGCAGTGTGGGGGGTCATGCGGGTGGGTGGTGTTTCAGGGTTTAGGGCAGTGCAGTGGTGTTTGGGCAGTGTAGGGGGTGATGCAGGGGGTGGAGCTTCAGGGTTTAGGACAGTGCAGTGGTGTTCGGGTATTGTAGGGGGTCGTACTGTGGCTGATGTTTCAGGGATAAAGGCAGTGCAGTGGTGTTCGGGCAGTGTAGGGGGTCACGCTGGAGGTATTGTTTCAGGGTTTTGGGCAGTGCTGTGTTGTTCGGGCAGTGTAGGGGGACGTGCTCGGGGTAGTGTTTTAGGGTTTAGTGCAGTGGTAATTGGGCAGTGTAGGGGGTCTTCCCGGGGGTGGTGTTTCAGGGTTTAGGGCAGTGCAATAGTGTTCAGGCAGTGTAGGGGATCTCACTTGGGGTTGTGTTTCAGGATTTTGGGCAGTGCAGTGGTGTTCGGGCAGTGTAGGGGTCATGCTGGGGTAGTGTTTCAGGGTTTAGGGCAGAGCAGTGGTGGTCAAGCAGTGTAGGGGGTCATGCTGGGGTTGTGTTTTAGGGTTTAGGGCAGAGCAGTGGTGTTCCGGCAGATTAGGGGGTCTTGCTGGGGGTGGTGTTTCAGGGTTTAGGGCAGTGCAGTGGTGTTCGGGCAGTGTAGGGGGTCGTTTGGGGGTGGTGTTTCAGGATTTAGGGTAGTGCAAGTGGTGTTCGGGCAGTGTAGGGGGTCATGCAGGGGGGGTGTTTCAGGATTTAGGGCAGTGCAGTGGTGTTCGGGCAGTGTAGGGGGTCGTGCGGGGGTGGTGTTTTAGGGTTTAGGGCAGTGCTGTGGTGTTCGGGCAGTGTAGGGGGTCGTGCAGGGGTGGTGTTTCAGGGTTTAGGGCAGGGAAGTGGTGTTCGGGCAGTGTAGGGGTCATGCTGTGGGTATTGTTTCAGGGTTTTGGGCAGTGCTGTGTTGTTCGGGCAGTGTAGGGGGACGTGCTGGGGGTAGTGTTTCAGAGTTTAGGGCAGAGCAGTGGTGTTCAGGCAGTGTAGGGCGTCATGCTGGGTGTAGTGTTTTAGGGTTTAGGACAGATTAGTGGTGTTTGGGTAGAGTAGGGCGTCGTGCTGGGGGCGTTGTTTCAGGGTTTAGGGCAGTGCAGTGGTGTTCGGGTAGTGTAGAGGGTCGTGCGGGTGGTGGTGTTTCAGGGTTTAGGGCAGTGCAGTGGTGATCGGGCAGTGTGGGGGGTCGTGCAGTTGGGTGGTGTTTCAGGGTTTAGGGCAGTGCAGTGGTGTTCATGCAGTCTAGGGGGTCATGCAGGGGGTGGTGCTTCAGGTTTAAGGACAGTGCAGTTGTGTTCGGGCAGTGTGGGGGGTCTTGCTGGGGTTGTGTTTCAGGGTTTAGGGCAGTGGTGTTCGGGCAGTGTAGGGGGTCTTGCTGGTGGTGGTGTTTCAGGGTTTAGGGCAGTGCAGTGGTGTTCTGGCAGTGTAGGGGTCTCTGCTGGGGGTGGTGTTTCAGGGTTTAGGGCAGTGCAGTGGTGTTCGGGCAGTGTAGGGGGTCGTGCGGGGGTGGTGTTTCAGGGTTTAGGGCAGTGCAGTGGTGTTCGGGTAGTGTAGGGGGTCATGCTGTGGCTCATGTTTCAGGGTTTAGGGCAGTGCAGTGGTGATCGGGCAGTGTGGGGGGTCGTGCAGTTGGGTGGTGTTTCAGGGTTTAGAGCAGTGCAGTGGTGTTCAGGCAGTGTAGGGGTTCATGCAGGGGGTGGTGCTTCAGGTTTAAGGACAGTGCAGTTGTGTTCGGGCAGTGTGGGGGGTCTTGCTGGGGGTGCTGTTTCAGGGTTTAGGGCAGTGCAGTGGTGTTCGGGCAGTGTAGGGGGTCTTGCTGGGGGTGGTGTTTCAGGGTTTAGGGCAGTGCAGTGGTGTTCAGGCAGTGTAGGGGGTCGTTTGGGGGTGGTGTTTCAGGATTTAGGGTAGTGCAAGTGGTGTTCGGGCAGTGTAGGGGGTCATGCAGGGGGGGTGTTTCAGGATTTAGGGCAGTGCAGTGGTGTTCGGGCAGTGTAGGGGGTCGTGCGGGGGTGGTGTTTTGGGGTTAAGGGCAGTGCTGTGGTGTTCAGGCAGTGTGGGGGGTCATGAAGGGGTGGTGTTTCAGGGTTTAGGGCAGTACAGTGGTGTTCGGGTAGTGTAGTGGGTTGTGCTGTGGCTGATGTTTCAGGGTTTAGGGCAGGGCAGTGGTGTTCGGGTAGTGTAGAGGGTCGTGCGGGTGGTGGTGTTTCAGGGTTTAGGGCAGTGCAGTGGTGATCGGGCAGTGTGGGGGGTCGTGCAGTTGGATGGTGTTTCAGGGTTTAGGGCAGTGCAGTGGTGTTCATGCAGTCTAGGGGGTCATGCAGGGGGTGGTGCTTCAGGTTTAAGGACAGTGCAGTTGTGTTCGGGCAGTGTGGGGGGTCTTGCTGGGGTTGTGTTTCAGGGTTTAGGGCAGTGGTGTTCGGGCAGTGTAGGGGGTCTTGCTGGTGGTGGTGTTTCAGGGTTTAGGGCAGTGCAGTGGTGTTCTGGCAGTGTAGGGGTCTCTGCTGGGGGTGGTGTTTCAGGGTTTAGGGCAGTGCAGTGGTGTTCGGGCAGTGTAGGGGGTCGTGCGGGGGTGGTGTTTCAGGGTTTAGGGCAGTGCAGTGGTGTTCGGGTAGTGTAGGGGGTCATGCTGTGGCTCATGTTTCAGGGTTTAGGGCAGTGCAGTGGTGATCGGGCAGTGTGGGGGGTCGTGCAGTTGGGTGGTGTTTCAGGGTTTAGAGCAGTGCAGTGGTGTTCAGGCAGTGTAGGGGTTCATGCAGGGGGTGGTGCTTCAGGTTTAAGGACAGTGCAGTTGTGTTCGGGCAGTGTGGGGGGTCTTATAGGGGGTGCTGTTTCAGGGTTTAGGGCAGTGCAGTGGTGTTTGGGCAGTGTAGGGGGTCTTGCTGGGGGTGGTGTTTCAGGGTTTAGGGCAGTGCAGTGGTGTTCAGGCAGTGTAGGGGGTCGTTTGGGGGTGGTGTTTCAGGATTTAGGGTAGTGCAAGTGGTGTTCGGGCAGTGTAGGGGGTCATGCAGGGGGGGTGTTTCAGGATTTAGGGCAGTGCAGTGGTGTTCGGGCAGTGTAGGGGGTCGTGCGGGGTGGTGTTTTGGGGTTAAGGGCAGTGCTGTGGTGTTCGGGCAGTGTGGGGGGTCATGAAGGGGTGGTGTTTCAGGGTTTGGGCAGTACAGTGGTGTTCGGGTAGTGTAGTGGGTTGTGCTGTGGCTGATGTTTCAGGGTTTAGGGCAGGGCAGTGGTGTTCGGGCAGTGTAGGGGTCATGCTGTGGGTATTGTTTCAGGGTTTTGGGCAGTGCTGTGTTGTTCGGGCAGTGTAGGGGGACGTGCTGGGGGTAGTGTTTCAGAGTTTAGGGCAGAGCAGTGGTGTTCAGGCAGTGTAGGGCGTCATGCTGGGTGTAGTGTTTTAGGGTTTAGGACAGATTAGTGGTGTTTGGGTAGAGTAGGGCGTCGTGCTGGGGGTGTTGTTTCAGGGTTTAGGGCAGTGCAGTGGTGTTTGGGTAGTGTAGGGGCTCGTGCGGGTGGTGGTGTTTCAGGGTTTAGGGCAGTGCAGTGGTGATCGGGCAGTGTGGGGGGTCATGCGGGTGGGTGGTGTTTCAGGGTTTAGGGCAGTGCAGTGGTGTTTGGGCAGTGTAGGGGGTGATGCAGGGGGTGGAGCTTCAGGGTTTAGGACAGTGCAGTGGTGTTCGGGTATTGTAGGGGGTCGTACTGTGGCTGATGTTTCAGGGATAAAGGCAGTGCAGTGGTGTTCGGGCAGTGTAGGGGGTCACGCTGGAGGTATTGTTTCAGGGTTTTGGGCAGTGCTGTGTTGTTCGGGCAGTGTAGGGGGACGTGCTCGGGGTAGTGTTTTAGGGTTTAGTGCAGTGGTAATTGGGCAGTGTAGGGGGTCTTCCCGGGGGTGGTGTTTCAGGGTTTAGGGCAGTGCAATAGTGTTCAGGCAGTGTACGGGATCTCACTTGGGGTTGTGTTTCAGGATTTTGGGCAGTGCAGTGGTGTTCGGGCAGTGTAGGGGTCATGCTGGGGTAGTGTTTCAGGGTTTAGGGCAGAGCAGTGGTGGTCAAGCAGTGTAGGGGGTCATGCTGGGGTTGTGTTTTAGGGTTTAGGGCAGAGCAGTGGTGTTCCGGCAGATTAGGGGGTCTTGCTGGGGGTGGTGTTTCAGGGTTTAGGGCAGTGCAGTGGTGTTCGGGCAGTGTAGGGGGTCGTTTGGGGGTGGTGTTTCAGGATTTAGGGTAGTGCAAGTGGTGTTCGGGCAGTGTAGGGGGTCATGCAGGGGGGGTGTTTCAGGATTTAGGGCAGTGCAGTGGTGTTCGGGCAGTGTAGGGGGTCGTGCGGGGGTGGTGTTTTAGGGTTTAGGGCAGTGCTGTGGTGTTCGGGCAGTGTAGGGGGTCGTGCAGGGGTGGTGTTTCAGGGTTTAGGGCAGGGAAGTGGTGTTCGGGCAGTGTAGGGGTCATGCTGTGGGTATTGTTTCAGGGTTTTGGGCAGTGCTGTGTTGTTCGGGCAGTGTAGGGGGACGTGCTGGGGGTAGTGTTTCAGAGTTTAGGGCAGAGCAGTGGTGTTCAGGCAGTGTAGGGCGTCATGCTGGGTGTAGTGTTTTAGGGTTTAGGACAGATTAGTGGTGTTTGGGTAGAGTAGGGCGTCGTGCTGGGGGCGTTGTTTCAGGGTTTAGGGCAGTGCAGTGGTGTTCGGGTAGTGTAGAGGGTCGTGCGGGTGGTGGTGTTTCAGGGTTTAGGGCAGTGCAGTGGTGATCGGGCAGTGTGGGGGGTCGTGCAGTTGGGTGGTGTTTCAGGGTTTAGGGCAGTGCAGTGGTGTTCATGCAGTCTAGGGGGTCATGCAGGGGGTGGTGCTTCAGGTTTAAGGACAGTGCAGTTGTGTTCGGGCAGTGTGGGGGGTCTTGCTGGGGTTGTGTTTCAGGGTTTAGGGCAGTGGTGTTCGGGCAGTGTAGGGGGTCTTGCTGGTGGTGGTGTTTCAGGGTTTAGGGCAGTGCAGTGGTGTTCTGGCAGTGTAGGGGTCTCTGCTGGGGGTGGTGTTTCAGGGTTTAGGGCAGTGCAGTGGTGTTCGGGCAGTGTAGGGGGTCGTGCGGGGGTGGTGTTTCAGGGTTTAGGGCAGTGCAGTGGTGTTCGGGTAGTGTAGGGGGTCATGCTGTGGCTCATGTTTCAGGGTTTAGGGCAGTGCAGTGGTGATCGGGCAGTGTGGGGGGTCGTGCAGTTGGGTGGTGTTTCAGGGTTTAGAGCAGTGCAGTGGTGTTCAGGCAGTGTAGGGGTTCATGCAGGGGGTGGTGCTTCAGGTTTAAGGACAGTGCAGTTGTGTTCGGGCAGTGTGGGGGGTCTTGCTGGGGGTGCTGTTTCAGGGTTTAGGGCAGTGCAGTGGTGTTCGGGCAGTGTAGGGGGTCTTGCTGGGGGTGGTGTTTCAGGGTTTAGGGCAGTGCAGTGGTGTTCAGGCAGTGTAGGGGGTCGTTTGGGGGTGGTGTTTCAGGATTTAGGGTAGTGCAAGTGGTGTTCGGGCAGTGTAGGGGGTCATGCAGGGGGGGTGTTTCAGGATTTAGGGCAGTGCAGTGGTGTTCGGGCAGTGTAGGGGGTCGTGCGGGGGTGGTGTTTTGGGGTTAAGGGCAGTGCTGTGGTGTTCGGGCAGTGTGGGGGGTCATGAAGGGGTGGTGTTTCAGGGTTTAGGGCAGTACAGTGGTGTTCGGGTAGTGTAGTGGGTTGTGCTGTGGCTGATGTTTCAGGGTTTAGGGCAGGGCAGTGGTGTTCGGGCAGTGTAGGGGTCATGCTGTGGGTATTGTTTCAGGGTTTTGGGCAGTGCTGTGTTGTTCGGGCAGTGTAGGGGGACGTGCTGGGCGTAGTGTTTCAGAGTTTAGGGCAGAGCAGTGGTGTTCAGGCAGTGTAGGGCGTCATGCTGGGTGTAGTGTTTTAGGGTTTAGGACAGATTAGTGGTGTTTGGGTAGAGTAGGGCGTCGTGCTGGGGGTGTTGTTTCAGGGTTTAGGGCAGTGCAGTGGTGTTTGGGTAGTGTAGGGGGTCGTGCGGGTGGTTGTGTTTCAGGGTTTAGGGCAGTGCAGTGGTGATCGGGCAGTGTGGGGGGTCATGCGGGTGGGTGGTGTTTCAGGGTTTAGGGCAGTGCAGTGGTGTTTGGGCAGTGTGGGGGGTCTTGCTGGGGTTGTGTTTCAGGGTTTAGGGCAGTGGTGTTCGGGCAGTGTAGGGGGTCTTGCTGGTGGTGGTGTTTCAGGGTTTAGGGCAGTGCAGTGGTGTTCTGGCAGTGTAGGGGTCTCTGCTGGGGGTGGTGTTTCAGGGTTTAGGGCAGTGCAGTGGTGTTCGGGCAGTGTAGGGGGTCGTGCGGGGGTGGTGTTTCAGGGTTTAGGGCAGTGCAGTGGTGTTCGGGTAGTGTAGGGGGTCATGCTGTGGCTCATGTTTCAGGGTTTAGGGCAGTGCAGTGGTGATCGGGCAGTGTGGGGGGTCGTGCAGTTGGGTGGTGTTTCAGGGTTTAGAGCAGTGCAGTGGTGTTCAGGCAGTGTAGGGGTTCATGCAGGGGGTGGTGCTTCAGGTTTAAGGACAGTGCAGTTGTGTTCGGGCAGTGTGGGGGGTCTTGCTGGGGGTGCTGTTTCAGGGTTTAGGGCAGTGCAGTGGTGTTCGGGCAGTGTAGGGGGTCTTGCTGGGGGTGGTGTTTCAGGGTTTAGGGCAGTGCAGTGGTGTTCAGGCAGTGTAGGGGGTCGTTTGGGGGTGGTGTTTCAGGATTTAGGGTAGTGCAAGTGGTGTTCGGGCAGTGTAGGGGGTCATGCAGGGGGGGTGTTTCAGGATTTAGGGCAGTGCAGTGGTGTTCGGGCAGTGTAGGGGGTCGTGCGGGGGTGGTGTTTTGGGGTTAAGGGCAGTGCTGTGGTGTTCGGGCAGTGTGGGGGGTCATGAAGGGGTGGTGTTTCAGGGTTTAGGGCAGTACAGTGGTGTTCGGGTAGTGTAGTGGGTTGTGCTGTGGCTGATGTTTCAGGGTTTAGGGCAGGGCAGTGGTGTTCGGGCAGTGTAGGGGTCATGCTGTGGGTATTGTTTCAGGGTTTTGGGCAGTGCTGTGTTGTTCGGGCAGTGTAGGGGGACGTGCTGGGCGTAGTGTTTCAGAGTTTAGGGCAGAGCAGTGGTGTTCAGGCAGTGTAGGGCGTCATGCTGGGTGTAGTGTTTTAGGGTTTAGGACAGATTAGTGGTGTTTGGGTAGAGTAGGGCGTCGTGCTGGGGGTGTTGTTTCAGGGTTTAGGGCAGTGCAGTGGTGTTTGGGTAGTGTAGGGGGTCGTGCGGGTGGTGGTGTTTCAGGGTTTAGGGCAGTGCAGTGGTGATCGGGCAGTGTGGGGGGTCATGCGGGTGGGTGGTGTTTCAGGGTTTAGGGCAGTGCAGTGGTGTTTGGGCAGTGTAGGGGGTGATGCAGGGGGTGGAGCTTCAGGGTTTAGGACAGTGCAGTGGTGTTCGGGTATTGTAGGGGGTCGTACTGTGGCTGATGTTTCAGGGATTAGGGCAGTGCAGTGGTGTTCGGGCAGTGTAGGGGGTCACGCTGGAGGTATTGTTTCAGGGTTTTGGGCAGTGCTGTGTTGTTCGGGCAGTGTAGGGGGACGTGCTGGGGGTAGTGTTTTAGGGTTTAGTGCAGTGGTAATTGGGCAGTGTAGGGGGTCTTCCCGGGGGTGGTGTTTCAGGGTTTAGGGCAGTGCAATAGTGTTCAGGCAGTGAGGGGATCTCACTTGGGGTAGTGTTTCAGGATTTTGGGCAGTGCAGTGGTGTTCGGGCAGTGTAGGGGTCATGCTGGGGTAGTGTTTCAGGGTTTAGGGCAGAGCAGTGGTGGTCAAGCAGTGTAGGGGGTCATGCTGGGGTTGTGTTTTAGGGTTTAGGGCAGAGCAGTGGTGTTCCGGCAGATTAGGGGGTCTTGCTGGGGGTGGTGTTTCAGGGTATAGGGCAGTGCAGTGGTGTTTGGGCAGTGTAGGGGGTCGTTTGGGGGTGGTGTTTCAGGATTTATGGCAGTGCAGTGGTGTTTGGGCAGTGTAGGGGGTCATGCAGGGGGGTGTTTCAGGATTTAGGGCAGTGCAGGGGTGTTCGGGCAGTGTAGGAGTTCATGCGGGTGGTGTTTTAGGGTTTAGGGCAGTGCAGTGGTGTTCGGGCAGTGTAGGGGGTCGTGCGGGGGTGGTGTTTCAGGGTTTAGGGCAGTGCAATGGTGTTTGGGTAGTGTAGGGGGTCGTGCTGTGGCTGATGTTTCAGGGTTTAGGGCAGTGCAGTGGTGTTCGGGCAGTGTAGGGGGTCGCGCTGGGGGTATTGTTTCAGGGTTTTGGGCAGCGCTGTGTTGTTCGGGCAGTGTAGGGGGACGCGCTGGGGGTAGTGTTTCAGAGTTTAGGGCAGAGCAGTGGTGTTCAGGCTGTGTAGGGGGTCATGCTGGGGGTAGTGTTTTAGGGTTTAGGGCAGAGTAGTGGTGTTTGGGTAGAGTAGGGCGTCGTGGTGGGGGTGTTGTTTCAGGGTTTAGGGCAGTGCAGTGGTGTTCGGGTAGTGTAGGGGGTCGTGCGGGTGGTGGTGTTTCAGGGTTTAGGGCAGTGCAGTGGTGTTTGGGTAGTGTAGTGGGTTGTGCTGTGGCTGATGTTTCAGGGTTTAGGGCAGGGCAGTGGTGTTCGGGCAGTGTAGGGGTCATGCTGTGGGTATTGTTTCAGGGTTTTGGGCAGTGCTGTGTTGTTCGGGCAGTGTAGGGGGACGTGCTGGGGGTAGTGTTTCAGAGTTTAGGGCAGAGCAGTGGTGTTCAGGCAGTGTAGGGTGTCATGCTGGGTGTAGTGTTTTAGGGTTTAGGACAGATTAGTAGTGTATGGGTAGAGTAGGGCGTCGTGCTGGGGGTGTTGTTTCAGGGTTTAGGGCAGTGCAGTGGTGTTCGGGTAGTGTAGGGGGTCGTGCGGGTGGTGGTGTTTCAGGGTTTAGGGCAGTGCAGTGGTGATCGGGCAGTGTGGGGGGTCGTGCAGTTGGGTGGTGTTTCAGGGTTTAGGGCAGTGCAGTGGTGGTCATGCAGTCTAGGGGGTCATGCAGGGGGTGGTGCTTCAGGTTTAAGGACAGTGCAGTTGTGTTCGGGCAGTGTGGGGGGTCTTGCTGGGGTTGTGTTTCAGGGTTTAGGGCAGTGGTGTTCGGGCAGTGTAGGGGGTCTTGCTGGTGGTGGTGTTTCAGGGTTTAGGGCAGTGCAGTGGTGTTCTGGCAGTGTAGGGGTCTCTGCTGGGGGTGGTGTTTCAGGGTTTAGGGCAGTGCAGTGGTGTTCGGGCAGTGTAGGGCGGCTTGCTGGGGGTGGTTGTTTCAGGGTCTAGGGCAGTGTTGTTCAGGCAGTGTAGGGGGTCTTGCTGGGGTGGTGTTTCAGGGTTTAGGGCAGTGGTGTTCAGGCAGTGTAGGGGGTCTTGCTGGTGGTGGTGTTTCAGGGTTTAGGGCAGTGCAGTGGTGTTCTGGCAGTGTAGGGGTCTCTGCTGGGGGTGGTGTTTCAGGGTTTAGGGCAGTGCAGTGGTGTTCGGGCAGTGTAGGGGGTCGTGCGGGGGTGGTGTTTCAGGGTTTAGGGCAGTGCAGTGGTGTTCGGGTAGTGTAGGGGGTCATGCTGTGGCTCATGTTTCAGGGTTTAGGGCAGTGCAGTGGTGATCGGGCAGTGTGGGGGGTCGTGCAGTTGGGTGGTGTTTCAGGGTTTAGAGCAGTGCAGTGGTGTTCAGGCAGTGTAGGGGTTCATGCAGGGGGTGGTGCTTCAGGTTTAAGGACAGTGCAGTTGTGTTCGGGCAGTGTGGGGGGTCTTGCTGGGGGTGCTGTTTCAGGGTTTAGGGCAGTGCAGTGGTGTTCGGGCAGTGTAGGGGGTCTTGCTGGGGGTGGTGTTTCAGGGTTTAGGGCAGTGCAGTGGTGTTCAGGCAGTGTAGGGGGTCGTTTGGGGGTGGTGTTTCAGGATTTAGGGTAGTGCAAGTGGTGTTCGGGCAGTGTAGGGGGTCATGCAGGGGGGGTGTTTCAGGATTTAGGGCAGTGCAGTGGTGTTCGGGCAGTGTAGGGGGTCGTGCGGGGGTGGTGTTTTGGGGTTAAGGGCAGTGCTGTGGTGTTCGGGCAGTGTGGGGGGTCATGAAGGGGTGGTGTTTCAGGGTTTAGGGCAGTACAGTGGTGTTCGGGTAGTGTAGTGGGTTGTGCTGTGGCTGATGTTTCAGGGTTTAGGGCAGGGCAGTGGTGTTCGGGCAGTGTAGGGGTCATGCTGTGGGTATTGTTTCAGGGTTTTGGGCAGTGCTGTGTTGTTCGGGCAGTGTAGGGGGACGTGCTGGGCGTAGTGTTTCAGAGTTTAGGGCAGAGCAGTGGTGTTCAGGCAGTGTAGGGCGTCATGCTGGGTGTAGTGTTTTAGGGTTTAGGACAGATTAGTGGTGTTTGGGTAGAGTAGGGCGTCGTGCTGGGGGTGTTGTTTCAGGGTTTAGGGCAGTGCAGTGGTGTTTGGGTAGTGTAGGGGGTCGTGCGGGTGGTTGTGTTTCAGGGTTTAGGGCAGTGCAGTGGTGATCGGGCAGTGTGGGGGGTCATGCGGGTGGGTGGTGTTTCAGGGTTTAGGGCAGTGCAGTGGTGTTTGGGCAGTGTGGGGGGTCTTGCTGGGGTTGTGTTTCAGGGTTTAGGGCAGTGGTGTTCGGGCAGTGTAGGGGGTCTTGCTGGTGGTGGTGTTTCAGGGTTTAGGGCAGTGCAGTGGTGTTCTGGCAGTGTAGGGGTCTCTGCTGGGGGTGGTGTTTCAGGGTTTAGGGCAGTGCAGTGGTGTTCGGGCAGTGTAGGGGGTCGTGCGGGGGTGGTGTTTCAGGGTTTAGGGCAGTGCAGTGGTGTTCGGGTAGTGTAGGGGGTCATGCTGTGGCTCATGTTTCAGGGTTTAGGGCAGTGCAGTGGTGATCGGGCAGTGTGGGGGGTCGTGCAGTTGGGTGGTGTTTCAGGGTTTAGAGCAGTGCAGTGGTGTTCAGGCAGTGTAGGGGTTCATGCAGGGGGTGGTGCTTCAGGTTTAAGGACAGTGCAGTTGTGTTCGGGCAGTGTGGGGGGTCTTGCTGGGGGTGCTGTTTCAGGGTTTAGGGCAGTGCAGTGGTGTTCGGGCAGTGTAGGGGGTCTTGCTGGGGGTGGTGTTTCAGGGTTTAGGGCAGTGCAGTGGTGTTCAGGCAGTGTAGGGGGTCGTTTGGGGGTGGTGTTTCAGGATTTAGGGTAGTGCAAGTGGTGTTCGGGCAGTGTAGGGGGTCATGCAGGGGGGGTGTTTCAGGATTTAGGGCAGTGCAGTGGTGTTCGGGCAGTGTAGGGGGTCGTGCGGGGGTGGTGTTTTGGGGTTAAGGGCAGTGCTGTGGTGTTCGGGCAGTGTGGGGGGTCATGAAGGGGTGGTGTTTCAGGGTTTAGGGCAGTACAGTGGTGTTCGGGTAGTGTAGTGGGTTGTGCTGTGGCTGATGTTTCAGGGTTTAGGGCAGGGCAGTGGTGTTCGGGCAGTGTAGGGGTCATGCTGTGGGTATTGTTTCAGGGTTTTGGGCAGTGCTGTGTTGTTCGGGCAGTGTAGGGGGACGTGCTGGGCGTAGTGTTTCAGAGTTTAGGGCAGAGCAGTGGTGTTCAGGCAGTGTAGGGCGTCATGCTGGGTGTAGTGTTTTAGGGTTTAGGACAGATTAGTGGTGTTTGGGTAGAGTAGGGCGTCGTGCTGGGGGTGTTGTTTCAGGGTTTAGGGCAGTGCAGTGGTGTTTGGGTAGTGTAGGGGGTCGTGCGGGTGGTGGTGTTTCAGGGTTTAGGGCAGTGCAGTGGTGATCGGGCAGTGTGGGGGGTCATGCGGGTGGGTGGTGTTTCAGGGTTTAGGGCAGTGCAGTGGTGTTTGGGCAGTGTAGGGGGTGATGCAGGGGGTGGAGCTTCAGGGTTTAGGACAGTGCAGTGGTGTTCGGGTATTGTAGGGGGTCGTACTGTGGCTGATGTTTCAGGGATTAGGGCAGTGCAGTGGTGTTCGGGCAGTGTAGGGGGTCACGCTGGAGGTATTGTTTCAGGGTTTTGGGCAGTGCTGTGTTGTTCGGGCAGTGTAGGGGGACGTGCTGGGGGTAGTGTTTTAGGGTTTAGTGCAGTGGTAATTGGGCAGTGTAGGGGGTCTTCCCGGGGGTGGTGTTTCAGGGTTTAGGGCAGTGCAATAGTGTTCAGGCAGTGAGGGGATCTCACTTGGGGTAGTGTTTCAGGATTTTGGGCAGTGCAGTGGTGTTCGGGCAGTGTAGGGGTCATGCTGGGGTAGTGTTTCAGGGTTTAGGGCAGAGCAGTGGTGGTCAAGCAGTGTAGGGGGTCATGCTGGGGTTGTGTTTTAGGGTTTAGGGCAGAGCAGTGGTGTTCCGGCAGATTAGGGGGTCTTGCTGGGGGTGGTGTTTCAGGGTATAGGGCAGTGCAGTGGTGTTTGGGCAGTGTAGGGGGTCGTTTGGGGGTGGTGTTTCAGGATTTATGGCAGTGCAGTGGTGTTTGGGCAGTGTAGGGGGTCATGCAGGGGGGTGTTTCAGGATTTAGGGCAGTGCAGGGGTGTTCGGGCAGTGTAGGAGTTCATGCGGGTGGTGTTTTAGGGTTTAGGGCAGTGCAGTGGTGTTCGGGCAGTGTAGGGGGTCGTGCGGGGGTGGTGTTTCAGGGTTTAGGGCAGTGCAATGGTGTTCGGGTAGTGTAGGGGGTCGTGCTGTGGCTGATGTTTCAGGGTTTAGGGCAGTGCAGTGGTGTTCGGGCAGTGTAGGGGGTCGCGCTGGGGGTATTGTTTCAGGGTTTTGGGCAGCGCTGTGTTGTTCGGGCAGTGTAGGGGGACGCGCTGGGGGTAGTGTTTCAGAGTTTAGGGCAGAGCAGTGGTGTTCAGGCTGTGTAGGGGGTCATGCTGGGGGTAGTGTTTTAGGGTTTAGGGCAGAGTAGTGGTGTTTGGGTAGAGTAGGGCGTCGTGGTGGGGGTGTTGTTTCAGGGTTTAGGGCAGTGCAGTGGTGTTCGGGTAGTGTAGGGGGTCGTGCGGGTGGTGGTGTTTCAGGGTTTAGGGCAGTGCAGTGGTGTTTGGGTAGTGTAGTGGGTTGTGCTGTGGCTGATGTTTCAGGGTTTAGGGCAGGGCAGTGGTGTTCGGGCAGTGTAGGGGTCATGCTGTGGGTATTGTTTCAGGGTTTTGGGCAGTGCTGTGTTGTTCGGGCAGTGTAGGGGGACGTGCTGGGGGTAGTGTTTCAGAGTTTAGGGCAGAGCAGTGGTGTTCAGGCAGTGTAGGGTGTCATGCTGGGTGTAGTGTTTTAGGGTTTAGGACAGATTAGTAGTGTATGGGTAGAGTAGGGCGTCGTGCTGGGGGTGTTGTTTCAGGGTTTAGGGCAGTGCAGTGGTGTTCGGGTAGTGTAGGGGGTCGTGCGGGTGGTGGTGTTTCAGGGTTTAGGGCAGTGCAGTGGTGATCGGGCAGTGTGGGGGGTCGTGCAGTTGGGTGGTGTTTCAGGGTTTAGGGCAGTGCAGTGGTGGTCATGCAGTCTAGGGGGTCATGCAGGGGGTGGTGCTTCAGGTTTAAGGACAGTGCAGTTGTGTTCGGGCAGTGTGGGGGGTCTTGCTGGGGTTGTGTTTCAGGGTTTAGGGCAGTGGTGTTCGGGCAGTGTAGGGGGTCTTGCTGGTGGTGGTGTTTCAGGGTTTAGGGCAGTGCAGTGGTGTTCTGGCAGTGTAGGGGTCTCTGCTGGGGGTGGTGTTTCAGGGTTTAGGGCAGTGCAGTGGTGTTCGGGCAGTGTAGGGCGGCTTGCTGGGGGTGGTTGTTTCAGGGTCTAGGGCAGTGTTGTTCAGGCAGTGTAGGGGGTCTTGCTGGGGTGGTGTTTCAGGGTTTAGGGCAGTGGTGTTCAGGCAGTGTAAGGAGGTCTTGCTAGGGGTTGTGTTTCAGGGTTTAGGGCAGCGCAGTGGTGTTCAGGCAGAGTAGGGGGTCTAGCTGGGGGTGGTGTTTCAGGGTTTAGGGCAGTGCAGTGTTGTTCGGGCAGTGTAGAGGGTCTTGCTGGGGGTGGTGTTTCAGGGTTTAGTGCAGTGGTAATTGGGCAGTGTAGGGGGTCTTCCCGGGGGTGGTGTTTCAGGGTTTAGGGCAGTGCAATAGTGTTCAGGCAGTGTAGGGGATCTCACTTGGGGTAGTGTTTCAGGATTTTGGGCAGTGCAGTGGTGTTCGGGCAGTGTAGGGGGTCATGCTGGGGGTTGTGTTTTAGGGTTTAGTGGAGAGCAGTGGTGTTCCGGCAGATTAGGGGGTCTTGCTGGGGGTGGTGTTTCAGGGTATAGGGCAGTGCAGTGGTGTTTGGGCAGTGTAGGGGGTCGTTTGGGGGTGGTGTTTCAGGATTTAGGGCAGTGCAGTGGTGTTAACCCCTTCGCTGCTAGGCCTTTTCCCCTCCTGTGCTAAGCCCTTTTTGGGCTATTTGAGGTAGTGCGCGCTTAGGCCCCTGTAACTTTTTGATCACATTAGGTATCCACGCCAAATTGGCGTCCTTTTCTTCCAACATCTTGGGGATTCTAAAGGTACCCAGGGTTTGTGGATTCTCCTAGAGGGTTCCCAGAAATTAGTCAAAATACAGCAATTTTTTTTTTTTTTTGTGAAAAATGTGAAAAACGGGCTGCAAATGAAAGCTTCTGGGTTTTTCTCTGCAAATGGTATCAAAAAAGGGTTTGTGGGGCTGAAATCACAATTTCTCCAGCTTTTAGGGAATGCCAGAATTTTGTTAGAAAACCAACATTTTTTACACAGTTTTGGCATTTTTCTGGGACATACCCTATTTTTGCTATTTTTTGTGCTTTCAACCTCCTTCCAGTTAACGGTAGAAATGGGTACAAAAACAATAATGGATCCTGGAAAGCTATGCATTTTTGAAAAGTAGACAAAATTCTGAATTCAGCAAGGGGTCATTTGTGTAGATCCATCAAGGTTTCTTTATAGAATTTTACAGGCAAATATAGGAAAAATTAAAAATTTGTTGAAAAAAGCAGCCTTTTGAGTCAACGTTTTTACCTGTAACTTCTTCGAATTATGACATCTCTTTGAAAGCAATGTACCGTTACATCCGGTAGACCTTCCTGGTTGTGGGGACATATAGGACTTGTAGGTTCACCAAGAGCCCAACGAACCCAGAGTAGAAAAATGAGCAGCATTTTGTAATGTTTTTTTTTTTGGTCCGGGTATATAGCAATTATTGTGGGAAAATGTATACATGGAAAAATCGGTATGAAAGTCACCTATGTATTTCTGAAATGGGAACAAATTACAGAGTTCAGAAACAGTGCATATTTGCACATTTTCGAAATTGGGAATACTCATATTTGCATGACAATTATTGGTCATTTTTCAAAATGACTTTTTTTTTACACAATGTCTTTCATTTGGAAGGGAGAAATGCATCAAAAATCAATAGGTAATAACAGTTGCTTTACAAATTTGAACTACCCTAAGTCTCCCGAGAAAAATGGTACCTCACTTGTGTGGGTAGGCATAGTGCCCACGACAGGAAGTGGCTCAAAACCTAAGGTGAACACACCACATTTTCACACTGAAAATTTACACTTTTTTTGCAAAGAGTCTAGCTGTAGTTTTTGAACCCTAGCCCTGCCGGCACCTAGGGAAATCTAGCAAACCTATACATTTTTGAAAACTAGACACCCAGGGGAATCCAGGATGGGGTGACTTGACTGCCTCCCACCATGGTCTGTTACCCAGAATCCCTTGCAAACGTAAAAAATTGACAAAAAAAACACATTTTCCCCACATTTCTGTGATGGAAAGTTCTGGAATCTGCGTGGATCCACAAATTTCCACGCACCCCGCGTTCCCCAAAGTCCTACGAGAAAAATGGTACCTCACTTGTGCGGGTCGGCCTAGTGCCCGCGACAGGAAACGGCGTAAAACGCAACGTGGTTTTGCAGCGAAAAATGACCCTTTTTTTGGCAAAGTGACTAGCTGTAGATTTTGTACCCTAGCCCTGCCGGCACCTAGGGAAACCTAGCAAACCTATATATTTTTGAAAACTAGACACCCAGGGAAATCCAGGATGGGGTGACTTGACTGCCTCCCACCATGGTCTGTTACCCAGAATCCCTTACAAATGTAAAAAATTGACAAAAAAAACACATTTTCCCCACATTTCTGTGATGGAAAGTTCTGGAACCTGCGTGGATCCACAAATTTCCACCCACCCCGCGTTCCCCAAAGTCCTACGAGAAAAATGGTACCTCACTTGTGCGGGTCGGCCTAGTGCCCGCGACAGGAAACGGCGCAAAACGCAACGTGGTTTTGCAGTGAAAAATGACCCTTTTTTTGGCAAAGTGACTAGCTGTAGATTTTGTACCCTAGCCCTGCCGGCACCTAGGGAAATGTAGGAGAGTAGGGTCTGCTATCCTATGGTCACCCCAAATTTTTGCTTTTTGCTTCACTGGTTTTTGACATATTGAGGCTGTGGGCCTGCCAATCAGACCCCCAGCCTGCTGTTCTCTCTACTAAATTAAAACTATGCACCCTAGGTGCATAACCAATTGGAAGTGGATCACCCTGTCAGCCCCTGTACCAGTGTACACTAGGTACCCAGGGCATTGGTGTACCCAAGGCCTGCCAAGGGCTGCAGCATGTATTATGCCACCCCAGGCTTGGCCTAACAATCTGACACAACTGGCTGATCACTCAGCTGGGGTAAGTTGGTGTAATCACCTCTTACTTAGGTGTAGTATACCTATACCTAACCTTAAATGGGACACCTGGTAACCTATAAGTCACTCCTATGGCAGGCCTTAACAATCCTGAAGGCAGAGTGCTTGGTTCCATGTGAGATGGTGCTCTGGCATGAGCTGAGCCTGTCTGCAGTGGTCGGAACAACTTCCTTCTACTGTTTCCAGATATCGTCATACCATATACTCTTAAGTGCATTATGAACCTCGCGGTTAAATGCTATCTTTGGTTTGGCTTTATCAAAACATGTCGAGTAAGGTGTCATACGAATTGGAATACTAACCCCTCGCCAATTCTGGCGACGGGGTTAGCATTCCACCCTTCTAGAGGGACACGACATGTACAGTACCTGAAACCCGGGTAAAATCAGACATGCCTGTGGCTCACAAGGAGCCTCGGTGCATATGCCAGCTCAAACCGGTCCTGGGGCACACCAGTCCCGGGCCTGGGGCGAGCTGGACAAAGGATTGGGGGTGTAACCACCCCCCTTCCTGGTCCCACCCATAGGGAGGGACCTAGCAGGTAGTCCGGCCCCTAGAATCCGCTTAAAGGTAGGAGCTGTGTCCTAAGACTTCAGACATCCTGGAATCAACTTGAAACTAAGAAGAAGACGGGAACTTCGACATTCTGCTGCACAGAAGACTGAAGAAAATCTCCCCTGTGGTCAGGGAGTGACCACCTTGCTAACGCAAGCACCATCCAGCGCATCAACGTCTGCTTTGCCGCCGCCTCCCGCCGGAGCCCGAGCCCAGAGACTGACAAGACCTGGACCTCCAGACCTCTCACCACCCGATCCACAGTCCCTGAGAAGAAGAGACCCGTGGAGGCACCGAGACACGTGGAGCCAGCCATCTTGGAACGACTACGACAAGCTGACAAGTGCAACAACCGAGGCTCCCTCCAAGTTGTGCTTTGGGATCTGTGAAGCCCAACCCCCGAGCAGCATCTGCACCAAAGGTGAGCCCTCCAGCATCTCCACGATCTGCGTGGGGCCCTTCTGCATTTTGCCACTCGACGCGCCTAACCGGTTGCTGGCCCGCTGGCTAGTGGCCATCTTGGCGACGAACTCTACGAAATACACTGCTGGTCTGGTTGCTCCAGACTGGCCCTTGCTCCCCTCCAAAGGAGCAATCCCTCTGACCTTGCTGGTCAGAACCAACAGCTGATTTCCGAATCCTCCTACAATTGCTTTTGCCAAGGCTTGTTTGCTTCGATCAAGTCGCCGACACCGCCGACAGCGAGAGCCTGCGTGGGACAGCTCGTGAGCCGACTCCTGAACGTCGTCGACCTTCAGGGACCACGTGGCTGCGGAGACAAGCTACCCCTCATCACCTGTTTGCACCCGACATCGCCTGGTACCCACCTGGTGCCACGCGGGTCACTGGCTAGTGACTGTGAACACTGTCCCCTCTGCTTACAGGTCTTCAACATCTCCGATCCACTCTTGGATCCACTGCATCTCTCCCGGACCAACCGCCTGCAGCATCTTTGTCTTCAAGCTCCACGGAACAGATAGAAGAAACCCGACGCACTTCGAGGCCTATGCACCCGCTTCCTGTGGGTGAGGTAAAGCTGGCACACCTGTGCCCAAGTGTAGTATTACATCTCTAGTGCCTGTGTTCCAAATCTTGAGTTCCTAGTCCATCCGGAAGATCCTCTTTGCAGTAACTTTGTACTTTTTACGCACCCATTGAAACCTATGGGAGCACGCGTGTGACTATTTGCTCTGCACACGCCACCCGTGGACCTCCTGGTCACTAACTGACGTTAGCTCCTTGTAGGCCCAGCGATTCTAGAGGCCCTAGGCCTTTTCCCTTTTCTGTTCGTGGTACTTATACCACTATTTTAGTATATGGTTTGAGTGGCCACCAGGGCCTATCCATATAACGTGCAACTTCTGTGTATTCTACTGTAATCTTGTTTGACGATTTGTGCTCCTGTGCTCATAAAGAGACTAGGGGTTACTTTGAGAAATAAATACATATATATTTTGAATATATATCTGTGTGGTGTCCTTTCATTGGTATAAAAGGGGGTTGCATTTGGTAAAACAGCTGGCTTAACACGCATCACGAGTTTAGCCTCAAAGACTGCTTAGCCTACGCTACCACTAGGGCAGCTAGTCCGAAAAGGTTGACTTACAACCACACCATAAGGGTTGCTTGGCATGGTACGAGGTGATCACTTTAACTAGTGAGCATCATATACCAGGCCAACTTCTCACATTGGTGAGCAGCGGTTGGATTTGAGCTTGCTGTGTTTTACCATTGTAATCTCTTGGTTACCAATTGAAAGATCACATAGGTACCTGTAGGTACATATAAAACAAGATTAGATATACATAAGTTCTACTGAACTTAGTTGTTGTAGAGCAAAGGGAGTAGCACACCCTGACTACAACTACTAGATAGGTTTAGTAGGTAAACACAAGTGTAGGTAGATTGCAACACATCCACCCACACTTAAGAGCAATGGCCGGGGCAGAGGGGTCCACTGTACCCATCTCTGTTGAGAGTGACCCCCAGAGGGCAACATCCAGCTTTGCTACCCTTAATCAGAATGAGCTCAGGCATTTGGCAACTCTTAGAGGCCTTAAACAGCCCAAGAACCCAAACTCTGCTGAGCTCAGAGAGCTCTTACAGAATGATGAGAATCAGAGAGCACTCAAGAAAGCTTCCCAGTTAGCCCCCTTAGGGTCAGGAACAGGAGGCCCCCCTTCTGAAGATACTACAGAGGTACCCAGTTCCAATAGCCATCCCTTAGATGAGAACCATACTACAGGGGAGGAAAGTGGTGAGGATACAGAAAGTAGTGATGATGAAGGGAGAACTAGCCCAGTGCCAAGTATTATACTTGGCCCAGCTAAACTAAGGCTATTGGGGACTGACAATGGGTTCACCCCATTGGATCTCCCCAGTGGACTTAACACAGGGCTTGGGAGGCAAAGGAATCGCTCAGGTGACTCCAATGCTTCTCATGGCTCTAGAGGCTCTCAAGGTCACTCCAGGAAAAGGATGACCACCCCTCAGAGGAGGAAACATGAGGCCAGAATGCAGGAAGCCCAGCTGAGGATCAGGAAGCAGGAGCTAGAAGTAGCCCTGATGGAAGAAAAACTGAACAAGGCTAGGCAACCTAGAGAGAGTGGGTCTATACCCACTGGTGGCAGCATTGTCCCTAAGGACAAAGATAGGGTCTTTGACAATAGGAACCTGTCTAAGGTTGTGCCCCCCTACAAAAGTGGGGATGACATCCACAAATGGATAACTGCTCTTGAGAGAGCCTGCAAAGTACAGCAGGTTCCTGAAGACCAGTGGGCAGCAATCCTCTGGCTCTCCTTTGAAGGAAGAGGCAGAGACAGACTCCTCACTGTTAGAGAAGAGGATGTCAGAAACTACAGAGTCCTGAAGAGTGTTCTGGTAGATGGGTTAGGCTTAACCACTGAACAGTACAGGTTAATGTTCAGAGACACCCAAAAGACACAGACTCAGGACTGGTCTGAATATGTTGAATGTGCCACTAAGGCTTTGGAGGGTTGGTTGCTGGGAAGTAAGGTATCTGATTTTACAGGATTGTATAATTTGATGATGAGAGAACAGATTTTAAATAACTGTCAAAACCAGCAACTGCATCAACACTTGGTTGACTCTGATCTGACCTCTCCCCAAGAATTGGGAAGAAGGCAGACAAATGGGTCAGAACCAGGGTTAAGCAAAAGAACCAGAACCAGGGCCAAGGGGGTGATCAGAAGAAAACAGACCAAAAGGGTGGAGATCAGAAACCTAAAGACCAGAAGTCTTCAACAGGGCCCCAAACTACTGCTAAGGAGGGTGGGTCCCAACAGTCCAAGAAGAAGAAAGAAGGTCAGAAGAAACCCTGGTGCAATCATTGTAAAAATACAACTCACTGGACTAGTGATTGCAAAAAGGGTGGAGCCCCCAACACTGTTGCCCCTAAGGCACCTGCTCCCAGTACTACTGTTAGCAGTGTTGGTCCCCAGACAAAGGGTGTAGTGGGAATCACTATGGGAACTGAAGGAGATTCTGACTTAGACAGAACCCTTACACAGGCAGTCTTGATCTGTGATGGGGACATTGATTTGTCCCTGACTGTGAGCCCCAGTAACCTGGGCAAGTACAGACAGACTCCTTTAATTAATGACAAAGTGGCTCAAGCCTACAGGGACACATGTGCCAGTGTCACTATGGTGACACCAGGCTTTGTGGACCCTGGACAGTACATACCAGGTGAGAACTACCTGGTGACCAATGCCAGCAATGCCACTACTTCACATAGTGTGGCAGTTGTTAACTTCTCATGGGGAGGGGTAACTGGCCTCAAAAGGGTTGTGGTTAGTGCAGACCTCCCAGTAGAATGTTTGTTGGGCAATGACCTAGAGAGTTCTCTATGGTCAGAAGTGGAGTACAGGACTCATGCAGAGATGTTAGGTATATCATCACATGTCCTTGCTGTGACCAGGTCACAGGCCAAAAAGTGCCTCACTGAACCTCAGGTCTTGGATCCTGGAACAATGGACCAAGCACCTACCAAGAAGAAGAACAGGAGGGTCAAGGCTGTGCCTTCCCCCCTGCCTCAGAGTGATGATCAGCCTTCCCAGGAAGCTGATCTAGAGGACCCTGAAGGAACTGTCCCTGAAGAGCTTGAACCTGATCAGGTTGAGTTTCTGGGGACAGGGGGACCTTCAAGGGCTGACTTGAGGCAGGCTCAGTTATCCTGTCCCTCTCTTGAACCCCTCAGACAGCTGGCTGCTGCTGAGGCTGCTGGGAATGCTCAAGGTACCCATAAAGTGTATTGGGATGAAGGGCTCCTTTATTCAGAGGCTAGAGACCCCAAGCCTGGTGCTACCAGGAGGTTGGTCATACCTCTGCAATTTAGGGGCTTCCTTCTTACCTTGGCCCATGACATTCCTTTAGCAGGACACTTAGGCCAGAACAAGACTTGGGACAGGCTTGTCCCTCACTTTCACTGGCCTCATATGAATGAAGATACAAAGGAGTTTTGTCGCTCCTGTGTTACCTGCCAAGCCAGTGGCAAATCAGGTGGCACAACAAAGGCCCCCCTAATACCACTACCTGTGGTGGGGGTCCCCTTTGAAAGAGTGGGAATAGACATAGTGGGTCCCATGGATCCTCCCACTGCATCTGGGCACAGATTTATACTGGTGGTAGTGGATCATGCCACCAGGTATCCAGAGGCAATTCCCCTTAGGACCACTACAGCTCCTGTTGTGGCCAGGGCCCTGCTGGGAGTATTCTCCAGAGTGGGGTTTCCTAAGGAGGTAGTATCTGACAGAGGTACCAACTTTATGTCAGGATACTTAACAGCTATGTGGAAGGAATGTGGTGTCAACTACAAGTTCACCACCCCTTATCACCCACAATGCAATGGGCTTGTTGAGAGATTCAACAAGACCCTAAAGGGTATGATCAAAGGATTACCTGAAAAGCTCAGGCGAAGATGGGACATCCTTCTACCCTGCCTTCTGTTTGCTTACAGAGAGGTCCCACAAAAAGGAGTTGGCTACAGCCCCTTTGAATTGTTGTTTGGGCACCCTGTGAGAGGCCCACTGTGTTTGGTGAAGGAAGGATGGGAGTTACCTCTCAAAAAGCCTAAGCTAGACATAGTGGACTATGTACTTGGTCTCCGCTCCAGGATGGCTGAGTATATGGAGAAGGCATCCAAAAACCTTGAGGCAAGCCAGGCCTTACAGAAAGCTTGGCATGACCAAAAGGCTGTCTTGGTTGAGTTTCAGCCAGGACAGAAGGTATGGGTGTTGGAGCCAGTGGCCCCAGCAGCACTCCAAGACAAATGGTCTGGACCCCATACAATACTGGAAAAGAAGGGAGAGGTCACCTACTTGGTGGACCTAGGAACTCCCAGGAGTCCCCACCGGGTACTCCATGTTAACAGGCTTAAAGCATATGTTGACAGGGCAGACATGGGCTTGCTCATGGCTACAGATGAGGGACAGGAGGAAGAGAGTGACCCTCTCCCAGACCTGTTGTCTCAGAACCCTGAAGATGGCTCAGTTGAAGGAGTGACCCTTGGAGGCAACCTCACTGCCCATCAGCAGACTGAATGTAGACAGGTTCTACAATCATTTTCACATATGTTTTCCTTGATACCTAGTCAAACTGACTGGTGTACCCATGTTGTGGACACTGGTGACAGTCTGCCTGTAAAGAACAAACTTTACAGACAACCTGACCACGTCAGGGACTGTATAAAGGCTGAGGTACATAAAATGCTGGAATTAGGTGTCATTGAACCCTCAGAGAGCCCCTGGGCTAGCCCAGTGGTTCTGGTCCCCAAACCTCACACCAAAGATGGCAAGAGAGAGGTGAGGTTCTGTGTGGATTACAGAGGACTCAATGCTGTCACCAGGACAGATGCACACCCTATTCCAAGGGCAGATGAGCTCATAGACAAACTAGCTTCTGCCAAGTTTTTGAGCACATTTGACTTGACAGCTGGCTATTGGCAAATCAGATTAGCTGAGGAGTCTAAGGCCAAAACAGCATTCTCAACCCCAGGTGGGCATTATCAGTTTGTGGTGATGCCCTTTGGTCTGAAGAATGCACCTGCCACCTTCCAAAGGCTGGTGAACCAAGTCCTTACTGGGTTGGATGACTTTTGTGCAGCATATCTTGATGACATTGCTGTCTTTAGCTCCACCTGGGAGGATCACCTGATCCACCTGAAGAAGGCTCTTGAGGCCCTGCAGAGGGCAGGCCTCACTATCAAGGCTACTAAGTGCCAGATAGGGCAGAGTAAGGTTGTATATTTGGGCCACCTTGTAGGTGGAGGCCAAGTTCAACCACTGGAGAGTAAGATACAATCCATCAAGGACTGGTCCCCTCCAACCACCCAGACTCAAGTTCGAGCTTTCTTGGGCTTGACTGGGTATTACAGGAAGTTTGTTAAGAACTATGGGTCCATTGTGACTCCTCTTAATGATCTGACATCCAAGAAGATGCCCAAAAAGGTTCAGTGGACAGTAAGCTGTCAAAAGGCATTTGATGACCTGAAGGAGGCCATGTGCTCTGCACCTATCCTGAAAAGTCCTGACTACTCCAAAGAGTTTATTGTCCAAACAGATGCTTCTGAGTTGGGTGTGGGAGCTGTGCTGTCACAACTTAATGTAGATGGTCAAGACCAACCCATTGCTTTTATTAGCAGAAGGTTGACCCCCAGAGAGAAGAATTGGTCAGCTATTGAGAGGGAGGCCTTTGCTGTGGTGTGGGCCCTGAAGAAGCTGAGGCCATACTTGTTTGGCACTCACTTCAAGATTCAGACCGACCATAAGCCCCTCTTGTGGCTAAATCAGATGAAGGGTGAAAACCCCAAACTGCTTAGGTGGTCCATTTCCCTACAGGGGATGGACTTTACAGTGGAGCACCGGCCAGGTACTGACCATGGGAATGCAGATGGTCTCTCCAGGTACTTCCACTTAGGACATGAAGACGAGACTGGTCAAGGCTAGTTTAATGTCCCAGCGTTTGGGGGGGGGTTGTGTAGGAGAGTAGGGTCTGCTATCCTATGGTCACCCCAAATTTTTGCTTTTTGCTTCACTGGTTTTTGACATATTGAGGCTGTGGGCCTGCCAATCAGACCCCCAGCCTGCTGTTCTCTCTACTAAATTAAAACTATGCCCCCTAGGTGCATAACCAATTGGAAGTGGATCACCCTGTCAGCCCCTGTACCAGTGTACACTAGGTACCCAGGGCATTGGTGTACCCAAGGCCTGCCAAGGGCTGCAGCATGTATTATGCCACCCCAGGCTTGGCCTAACAATCTGACACAACTGGCTGATCACTCAGCTGGGGTAAGTTGGTGTAATCACCTCTTACTTAGGTGTAGTATACCTATACCTAACCTTAAATGGGACACCTGGTAACCTATAAGTCACTCCTATGGCAGGCCTTAACAATCCTGAAGGCAGAGTGCTTGGTTCCATGTGAGATGGTGCTCTGGCATGAGCTGAGCCTGTCTGCAGTGGTCGGAACAACTTCCTTCTACTGTTTCCAGATATCGTCATACCATATACTCTTAAGTGCATTATGAACCTCGCGGTTAAATGCTATCTTTGGTTTGGCTTTATCAAAACATGTCGAGTAAGGTGTCATACGAATTGGAATACTAACCCCTCGCCAATTCTGGCGACGGGGTTAGCATTCCACCCTTCTAGAGGGACACGACATGTACAGTACCTGAAACCCGGGTAAAATCAGACATGCCTGTGGCTCACAAGGAGCCTCGGTGCATATGCCAGCTCAAACCGGTCCTGGGGCACACCAGTCCCGGGCCTGGGGCGAGCTGGACAAAGGATTGGGGGTGTAACCACCCCCCTTCCTGGTCCCACCCATAGGGAGGGACCTAGCAGGTAGTCCGGCCCCTAGAATCCGCTTAAAGGTAGGAGCTGTGTCCTAAGACTTCAGACATCCTGGAATCAACTTGAAACTAAGAAGAAGACGGGAACTTCGACATTCTGCTGCACAGAAGACTGAAGAAAATCTCCCCTGTGGTCAGGGAGTGACCACCTTGCTAACGCAAGCACCATCCAGCGCATCAACGTCTGCTTTGCCGCCGCCTCCCGCCGGAGCCCGAGCCCAGAGACTGACAAGACCTGGACCTCCAGACCTCTCACCGCCCGATCCACAGTCCCTGAGAAGAAGAGACCCGTGGAGGCACCGAGACACGTGGAGCCAGCCATCTTGGAACGACTACGACAAGCTGACAAGTGCAACAACCGAGGCTCCCTCCAAGTTGTGCTTTGGGATCTGAGAAGCCCAACCCCCGAGCAGCATCTGCACCAAAGGTGAGCCCTCCAGCATCTCCACGATCTGCGTGGGGCCCTTCTGCATTTTGCCACTCGACGCGCCTAACCGGTTGCTGGCCCGCTGGTTAGTGGCCATCTTGGCGACGAACTCTACGAAATACACTGCTGGTCTGGTTGCTCCAGACTGGCCCTTGCTCCCCTCCAAAGGAGCAATCCCTCTGACCTTGCTGGTCAGAACCAACAGCTGATTTCCGAATCCTCCTACAATTGCTTTTGCCAAGGCTTGTTTGCTTCGATCAAGTCGCCGACACTGCCGACAGCGAGAGCCTGCGTGGGACAGCTCGTGAGCCGACTCCTGGACGTCGTCGACCTTCAGGGACCACGTGGCTGCGGAGACAAGCTACCCCTCATCACCTGTTTGCACCCGACATCGCCTGGTACCCACCTGGTGCCACGCGGGTCACTGGCTAGTGACTGTGAACACTGTCCCCTCTGCTTACAGGTCTTCAACATCTCCGATCCACTCTTGGATCCACTGCATCTCTCCCGGACCGACCGCCTGCAGCATCTTTGTCTTCAAGCTCCACGGAACAGATAGAAGAAACCCGACGCACTTCGAGGCCTATGCACCCGCTTCCTGTGGGTGAGGTAAAGCTGGCACACCTGTGCCCAAGTGTAGTATTACATCTCTAGTGCCTGTGTTCCAAATCTTGAGTTCCTAGTCCATCCGGAAGATCCTCTTTGCAGTAACTTTGTACTTTTTACGCACCCATTGAAACCTATGGGAGCACGCGTGTGACTATTTGCTCTGCACACGCCACCCGTGGACCTCCTGGTCACTAACTGACGTTAGCTCCTTGTAGGCCCAGCGATTCTAGAGGCCCTAGGCCTTTTCCCTTTTCTGTTCGTGGTACTTATACCACTATTTTAGTATATGGTTTGAGTGGCCACCAGGGCCTATCCATATAACGTGCAACTTCTGTGTATTCTACTGTAATCTTGTTTGACGATTTGTGCTCCTGTGCTCATAAAGAGACTAGGGGTTACTTTGAGAAATAAATACATATATATTTTGAATATATATCTGTGTGGTGTCCTTTCATTGGTATAAAAGGGGGTTGCATTTGGTAAAACAGCTGGCTTAACACGCATCACGAGTTTAGCCTCAAAGACTGCTTAGCCTACGCTATCACTAGGGCAGCTAGTCCGAAAAGGTTGACTTACAACCACACCATAAGGGTTGCTTGGCATGGTACAAGGTGATCACTTTAACTAGTGAGCATCATATACCAGGCCAACTTCTCACAGGAAACCTAGCAAACCTATACATTTTTGAAAACTAGACACCCAGGGGAATCCAGGATGGGGTGACTTGACTGCCTCCCACCATGGTCTGTTACCCAGAATCCCTTGCAAACGTAAAAAATTGACAAAAAAAACACATTTTCCCCACATTTCTGTGATGGAAAGTTCTGGAATCTGCGTGGATCCACAAATTTCCACCCACCCCGCGTTCCCCAAAGTCCTACGAGAAAAATGGTACCTCACTTGTGCGGGTCGGCCTAGTGCCCGCGACAGGAAACGGCGCAAAACGCAACGTGATTTGCAGTGAAAAATGACCCTTTTTTTGGCAAAGTGACTAGCTGTAGATTTTGTACCCTAGCCCTGCCGGCACCTAGGGAAACCTAGCAAACCTATCCATTTTTGAAAACTAGACACCCAGGGGAATCCAGGATGGGGTGACTTGACTGCCTCCCACCATGGTCTGTTACCCAGAATCCCTTGCAAACGTAAAAAATTGACAAAAAAAACACATTTTCCCCACATTTCTGTGATGGAAAGTTCTGGAATCTGCGTGGATCCACAAATTTCCACCCACCCCGCGTTCCCCAAAGTCCTACGAGAAAAATGGTACCTCACTTGTGCGGGTCGGCCTAGTGCCCGCGACAGGAAACGGCGCAAAACGCAACGTGGTTTTGCAGTGAAAAATGACCCTTTTTTTGGCAAAGTGACTAGCTGTAGATTTTGTACCCTAGCCCTGCCGGCACCTAGGGAAACCTAGCAAACCTATACATTTCTGAAAACTAGACACCCAGGGGAATCCAGGATGGGGTGACTTGACTGCCTCCCACCATGGTCTGTTACCCAGAATCCCTTGCAAACATAAAAAATTGACAAAAAAAACACATTTTCCCCACATTTCTGTGATGGAAAGTTCTGGAATCTGCGTGGATCCACAAATTTCCACCCACCCCGCGTTCCCCAAAGTCCTACGAGAAAAATGGTACCTCACTTGTGCGGGTCGGCCTAGTGCCCGCGACAGGAAACGGCGCAAAACGCAACGTGGTTTTGGAGTGAAAAATGACCCTTTTTTTGGCAAAGTGACTAGCTGTAGATTTTGTACCCTAGCCCTGCCGGCACCTAGGGAAACCTAGCAAACCTATACATTTTTGAAAACTAGACACCCAGGGGAATCCAGGATGGGGTGACTTGACTGCCTCCCACCATGGTCTGTTACCCAGAATCCCTTGCAAACGTAAAAAATTGACCAAAAAAACACATTTTCCCCACATTTCTGTGATGGAAAGTTCTGGAATCTGCGTGGATCCACAAATTTCCACCCACCCCGCGTTTCCCAAAGTCCTACGAGAAAAATGGTACCTCACTTGTGCGGGTCGGCCTAGTGCCCGCGACAGGAAACGGCGCAAAACGCAACGTGGTTTTGGAGTGAAAAATGACCCTTTTTTTGGCAAAGTGACTAGCTGTAGATTTTGTACCCTAGCCCTGCCGGCACCTAGGGAAACCCAGCAAACCTATACATTTTTGAAAACTAGACACCCAGGGGAATCCAGGATGGGGTGACTTGACTGCCTCCCACCATGGTCTGTTACCCAGAATCCCTTGCAAACGTAAAAAATTGACAAAAAAAACACATTTTCCCCACATTTCTGTGATGGAAAGTTCTGGAATCTGCGTGGATCCACAAATTTCCACCCACCCCGCGTTCCCCAAAGTCCTACGAGAAAAATGGTACCTCACTTGTGCGGGTCGGCCTAGTGCCCGCGACAGGAAACGGCGCAAAACGCAACGTGGTTTTGGAGTGAAAAATGACCCTTTTTTTGGCAAAGTGACTAGCTGTAGATTTTGTACCCTAGCCCTGCCGGCACCTAGGGAAACTTAGCAAACCTATACATTTTTGAAAACTAGACACCCAGGGGAATCCAGGATGGGGTGACTTGACTGCCTCCCACCATGGTCTGTTACCCAGAATCCCTTGCAAACGTAAAAAATTGACAAAAAAAACACATTTTCCCCACTTTTCTGTGATGGAAAGTTCTGGAACCTGCGTGGATCCACAAATTTCCACCCACCCCGCGTTCCCCAATGTCCTACGAGAAAAATGGTACCTCACTTGTGCGGGTCGGCCTAGTGCCCGCGACAGGAAACGGCGCAAAACGCAACGTGGTTTTGCAGTGAAAAATGACCCTTTTTTTGGCAAAGTGACTAGCTGTAGATTTTGTACCCTAGCCCTGCCGGCACCTAGGGAAACCTAGCAAACCTATACATTTTTGAAAACTAGACACCCAGGGGAATCCAGGATGGGGTGACTTGACTGCCTCCCACCATGGTCTGTTACCCAGAATCCCTTGCAAACGTAAAAAATTGTCAAAAAAAACACATTTTCCCCACATTTCTGTGATGGAAAGTTCTGGAATCTGCGTGGATCCACAAATTTCCACCCACCCCGCGTTCCCCAAAGTCCTACGAGAAAAATGGTACCTCACTTGTGCGGGTCGGCCTAGTGCCCGCGACAGGAAACGGCGCAAAACACAACGTGGTTTTGCAGCGAAAAATGACCCTTTTTTTGGCAAAGTGACTAGCTGTAGATTTTGTACCCTAGCCCTGCCGGCACCTAGGGAAACCTAGCAAACCTATACATTTTTGAAAACTAGACACCCAGGGGAATCCAGGATGGGGTGACTTGACTGCCTCCCACCATGGTCTGTTACCCAGAATCCCTTGCAAACGTAAAAAATTGACAAAAAAAACACATTTTCCCCACATTTCTGTGATGGAAAGTTCTGGAACCTGCGTGGATCCACAAATTTCCACCCACCCCGCGTTCCCCAAAGTCCTACGAGAAAAATGGTACCTCACTTGTGCGGGTCGGCCTAGTGCCCGCGACAGGAAACGGCGCAAAACGCAACGTGGTTTTGCAGTGAAAAATGACCCTTTTTTTGGCAAAGTGACTAGCTGTAGATTTTGTACCCTAGCCCTGCCGGCACCTAGGGAAACCTAGCAAACCTATACATTTTGGAAAACTAGACACCCAGGGGAATCCAGGATGGGGTGACTTGACTGCCTCCCACCATGGTCTGTTACCCAGAATCCCTTGCATATGTAAAAAATTGACAAAAAAAACACATTTTCCCCACATTTCTGTGATGGAAAGTTCTGGAATCTGCGTGGATCCACAAATTTCCACCCACCCCGCGTTCCCCAAAGTCCTACGAGAAAAATGGTACCTCACTTGTGTGGGTCGGCCTAGTGCCCGCGACAGGAAACGGCGCAAAACGCAACGTGGTTTTGCAGTGAAAAATGACCCTTTTTTTGGCAAAGTGACTAGCTGTAGATTTTGTACCCTAGCCCTGCCGGCACCTAGGGAAACCTAGCAAACCTATACATTTCTGAAAACTAGACACCCAGGGGAATCCAGGATGGGGTGACTTGACTGCCTCCCACCATGGTCTGTTACCCAGAATCCCTTGCAAACGTAAAAAATTGACAAAAAAAACACATTTTCCCCACATTTCTGTGATGGAAAGTTCTGGAATCTGCGTGGATCCACAAATTTCCACCCACCCCGAGTTCCCCAAAGTCCTACGAGAAAAATGGTACCTCACTTGTGCGGGTCGGCCTAGTGCCCGCGACAGGAAACGGCGCAAAACGCAACGTGGTTTTGCAGCGAAAAATGACCCTTTTTTTGGCAAAGTGACTAGCTGTAGATTTTGTACCCTAGCCCTGCCGGCACCTAGGGAAACCTAGCAAACCCACGCATTTCTGAAAACTAGACACCCGGCGGCTTCCAGGGAGGTATGGCTTGCGTGGATCCCCCAACGTTTCCTTACCCAGAATCCCCTGCAAACCTCATTTTTTGCTCAAAAAATCACTTTTTTCACACATTTTGGGGTGGGAAAGTAGTGGCATCACCGGGCTCACACAAATTTACCACCACCCAGCGTTCCCCCAGGTCTCCCGGTAAAAATGGTGCCTCACTTGTGTGGGAGGCCCAAGTACCCGCGGCAGGCAAGGGCCCCAAACGTAGTGAGGCGACATCAAAATGGCCTATCGCCAAACCACCTGGTTTTGCAAGGGGGGTCACTTTGGTTTTTGGCCCGATGCGCGGCGGCCATCTAGGGAAACCTACCAAACCCAGGCATTTTTGAAAACTAGACACCCGGCGGCTTCCAGGGAGGTATGGCTTGCGTGGATCCCCCAACGTTTCCTTACCCAGAATCCCCTGCAAACCACATTTTTTGCTCAAAAAATCACTTTTTTCACACATTTTGGGGTGGGAAAGTAGTGGCATCACCGGGCTCACACAAATTTACCACCACCCAGCGTTCCCCCAGGTCTCCCGGTAAAAATGGTGCCTCACTTGTGTGGGAGGCCCAAGTACCCGCGGCAGGCAAGGGCCCCAAACGTAGTGAGGCGACATCAAAATGGCCTATCGCCAAACCACCTGGTTTTGCAAGGGGGGTCACTTTGGTTTTTGGCCCGGTGCGCGGCGGCCATCTAGGGAAACCTACCAAACCCAGGCATTTTTGAAAACTAGACACCCGGCGGCTTCCAGGGAGGTATGGCTTGCGTGGATCCCCCAACGTTTCCTTACCCAGAATCCCCTGCAAACCTCATTTTTTGCTCAAAAAATCACTTTTTTCACACATTTTGGGGTGGGAAAGTAGTGGCATCACCGGGCTCATACAAATTTACCACCACCCAGCGTTCCCCCAGGTCTCCCGGTAAAAATGGTGCCTCACTTGTGTGGGAGGCCCAAGTACCCGCGGCAGGCAAGGGCCCCAAACGTAGTGAGGCGACATCAAAATGGCCTATCGCCAAACCACCTGGTTTGGCAAGGGGGGTCACTTTGGTTTTTGGCCCGGTGCGCGGCGGCCATCTAGGGAAACCTACCAAACCCAGGCATTTTTGAAAACTAGACACCCGGCGGCTTCCAGGGAGGTATGGCTTGCGTGGATCCCCCAACGTTTCCTTACCCAGAATCCCCTGCAAACCTCATTTTTTGCTCAAAAAATCACTTTTTTCACACATTTTGGGGTGGGAAAGTAGTGGCATCACCGGGCTCACACAAATTTACCACAACCCAGCGTTCCCCCAGGTCTCCCGGTAAAAATGGTGCCTCACTTGTGTGGGAGGCCCAAGTACCCGCGGCAGGCAAGGGCCCCAAACGTAGTGAGGCGACATCAAAATGGCCTATCGCCAAACCACCTGGTTTTGCAAGGGGGGTCACTTTGGTTTTTGGCCCGATGCGCGGCGGCCATCTAGGGAAACCAACCAAACCCAGGCATTTTTGAAAACTAGACACCCGGCGGCTTCCAGGGAGGTATGGCTTGCGTGGATCCCCCAACGTTTCCTTACCCAGAATCCCCTGCAAACCACATTTTTTGCTCAAAAAATCACTTTTTTCACACATTTTGGGGTGGGAAAGTAGTGGCATCACCGGGCTCACACAAATTTACCACCACCCAGCGTTCCCCCAGGTCTCCCGGTAAAAATGGTGCCTCACTTGTGTGGGAGGCCCAAGTACCCGCGGCAGGCAAGGGCCCCAAACGTAGTGAGGCGACATCAAAATGGCCTATCGCCAAACCACGTGGTTTTGCAAGGGGGGTCACTTTGGTTTTTGGCCCGGTGCGCGGCGGCCATCTAGGGAAACCTACCAAACCCAGGCATTTTTGAAAACTAGACACCCGGCGGCTTCCAGGGAGGTATGGCTTGCGTGGATCCCCCAACGTTTCCTTACCCAGAATCCCCTGCAAACCTCATTTTTTGCTCAAAAAATCACTTTTTTCACACATTTTGGGGTGGGAAAGTAGTGGCATCACCGGGCTCACATAAATTTACCACCACCCAGCGTTCCCCCAGGTCTCCCGGTAAAAATGGTGCCTCACTTGTGTGGGAGGCCCAAGTACCCGCGGCAGGCAAGGACAACAAACGTAGTGAGGCGACATCAAAATGGCCTATCGCCAAACCACCTGGTTTTGCAAGGGGGGTCACTGTGGTTTTTGGCCCGGTGCGCGGCGGCCATCTAGGGAAACCTACCAAACCCAGGCATTTTTGAAAACTAGACACCCGGCGGCTTCCAGGGAGGTATGGCTTGCGTGGATCCCCCAACGTTTCCTTACCCAGAATCCCCTGCAAACCTCATTTTTTGCTCAAAAAATCTCTTTTTTCACACATTTTGGGGTGGGAAAGTAGTGGCATCACCGGGCTCACACAAATTTACCACCACCCAGCGTTCCCCCAGGTCTCCCGGTAAAAATGGTGCCTCACTTGTGTGGGAGGCCCAAGTACCCGCGGCAGGCAAGGGCCCCAAACGTAGTGAGGCGACATCAAGATGGCCTATCGCCAAACCACCTGGTTTTGCAAGGGGGGTCACTTTGGTTTTTGGCCCGGTGCGCGGCGGCCATCTAGGGAAACCTACCAAACCCAGGCATTTTTGAAAACTAGACACCCGGCGGCTTCCAGGGAGGTATGGCTTGCGTGGATCCCCCAACGTTTCCTTACCCAGAATCCCCTGCAAACCTCATTTTTTGCTCAAAAAATCACTATTTTCACACATTTTGGGGTGGGAAAGTAGTGGCATCACCGGGCTCACACAAATTTACCACCACCCAGCGTACCCCCAGGTCTCCCGGTAAAAATGGTGCCTCACTTGTGTGGGAGGCCCAAGTACCCGCGGCAGGCAAGGGCCCCAAACGTAGTGAGGCGACATCAAAATGGCCTATCGCCAAACCACCTGGTTTTGCAAGGGGGGTCACTTTGGTTTTTGGCCCGGTGCGCGGCGGCCATCTAGGGAAACCTACCAAACCCAGGCATTTTTGAAAACTAGACACCCGGCGGCTTCCAGGGAGGTATGGCTTGCGTGGATCCCCCAACGTTTCCTTACCCAGAATCCCCTGCAAACCTCATTTTTTGCTCAAAAAATCTCTTTTTTCACACATTTTGGGGTGGGAAAGTAGTGGCATCACCGGGCTCACACAAATTTACCACCACCCAGCGTTCCCCCAGGTCTCCCGGTAAAAATGGTGCCTCACTTGTGTGGGAGGCCCAAGTACCCGCGGCAGGCAAGGGCCCCAAACGTAGTGAGGCGACATCAAAATGGCCTATCGCCAAACCACCTGGTTTTGCAAGGGGGGTCACTTTGGTTTTTGGCCCGGTGCGCGGCGGCCATCTAGGGAAACCTACCAAACCCAGGCATTTTTGAAAACTAGACACCCGGCGGCTTCCAGGGAGGTATGGCTTGCGTGGATCCCCCAACGTTTCCTTACCCAGAATCCCCTGCAAACCTCATTTTTTGCTCAAAAAATCTCTTTTTTCACACATTTTGGGGTGGGAAAGTAGTGGCATCACCGGGCTCACACAAATTTACCACCACCCAGCTTTCCCCCAGGTCTCCCGGTAAAAATGGTGCCTCACTTGTGTGGAAGGCCCAAGTACCCGCGGCAGGCAAGGACAACAAACGTAGTGAGGCGACATTTGGGATAGGCAACGTTGATGTCGCCTCACTACGTTTGTTGTCCTTGCCTGCCGCGGGTACTTGGGCCTCCCACACAAGTGAGGCACCATTTTTACCGGGAGACCTGGGGGAACGCTGGGTGGTGGTAAACTTGTGTGAGCCCGGTGATGCCACTACTTTCCCACCCCAAAATGTGTGAAAAAAGTGATTTTTTGAGCAAAAAATGAGGTTTGCAGGGGATTCTGGGTAAGGAAACGTTGGGGGATCCACGCAAGCCATACCTCCCTGGAAGCCACCGGGTGTCTAGTTTTCAAAAATGCCTGGGTTTGGTAGGTTTCCCTAGATGGCCGCCGCGCACCGGGCCAAAAACCAAAGTGACCCCCCTTGCAAAACCAGGTAGTTTGGCGATAGGCCATTTTGATGTCGCCTCACTACGTTTGGGGCCCTTGCCTGCCACGGGTACTTGGGCCTCCCACACAAGTGAGGCACCATTTTTACCGGGAGACCTGGGGGAACGCTGGGTGGTGGTAAATTTGTGTGAGCCCGGTGATGCCACTACTTTCCCACCCCAAAATGTGTGAAAAAAGAGATTTTTTGAGCAAAAAATGAGGTTTGCAGGGGATTCTGGGTAAGGAAACGTTGGGGGATCCACGCAAGCCATACCTCCCTGGAAGCCGCCGGGTGTCTAGTTTTCAAAAATGCCTGGGTTTGGTAGGTTTCCCTAGATGGCCGCCGCGCACCGGGCCAAAAACCAAAGTGACCCCCCTTGCAAAACCAGGTGGTTTGGCGATAGGCCATCTTGATGTCGCCTCACTACGTTTGGGGCCCTTGCCTGCCGCGGGTACTTGGGCCTCCCACACAAGTGAGGCACCATTTTTACCGGGAGACCTGGGGGAACGCTGGGTGGTGGTAAATTTGTGTGAGCCCGGTGATGCCACTACTTTCCCACCCCAAAATGTGTGAAAAAAGAGATTTTTTGAGCAAAAAATGAGGTTTGCAGGGGATTCTGGGTAAGGAAACGTTGGGGGATCCACGCAAGCCATACCTCCCTGGAAGCCGCCGGGTGTCTAGTTGTCAAAAATGCCTGGGTTTGGTAGGTTTCCCTAGATGGCCGCCGCGCACCGGGCCAAAAACCAAAGTGACCCCCCTTGCAAAACCAGGTGGTTTGGCAATAGGCCATCTTGATGTCGCCTCACTACGTTTGGGGCCCTTGCCTGCCGCGGGTACTTGGGTCTCCCACACAAGTGAGGCACCATTTTTACCGGGAGACCTGGGGGAACGCTGGGTGGTGGTAAATTTGTGTGAGCCCGGTGATGCCACTACTTTCCCACCCCAAAATGTGTGAAAAAAGTGATTTTTTGAGCAAAAAATGAGGTTTGCAGGGGATTCTGGGTAAGGAAACGTTGGGGGATCCACGCAAGCCATACCTCCCTGGAAGCCGCCGGGTGTCTAGTTTTCAAAAATGCCTGGGTTTGGTAGGTTTCCCTAGATGGCCGCCACGCACCGGGCCAAAAACCACAGTGACCCCCCTTGCAAAACCAGGTGGTTTGGCGATAGGCCATTTTGATGTCGCCTCACTACGTTTGGGGCCCTTGCCTGCCGCGGGTACTTGGGCCTCCCACACAAGTAAGGCACCATTTTTACCGGGAGACCTGGGGGAACGCTGGGTGGTGGTAAATTTGTGTGAGCCCGGTGATGCCACTACTTTCCCACCCCAAAATGTGTGAAAAAAGAGATTTTTTGAGCAAAAAATGAGGTTTGCAGGGGATTCTGGGTAAGGAAACGTTGGGGGATCCACGCAAGCCATACCTCCCTGGAAGCCGCCGGGTGTCTAGTTTTCAAAAATGCCTGGGTTTGGTAGGTTTCCCTAGATGGCCGCCGCGCACCGGGCCAAAAACCAAAGTGACCCCCCTTGCAAAACCAGGTGGTTTGGCGATAGGCCATTTTGATGTCGCCTCACTATGTTTGGGGCCCTTGCCTGCCGCGGGTACTTGGGCCTCCCACACAAGTGAGGCACCATTTTTACCGGGAGACCTGGGGGAACGCTGGGTGGTGGTAAATTTGTGTGAGCCCGGTGATGCCACTACTTTCCCACCCCAAAATGTGTGAAAAAAGTGATTTTTTGAGCAAAAAATGAGGTTTGCAGGGGATTCTGGGTAAGGAAACGTTGGGGAATCCACGCAAGCCATACCTCCCTGGAAGCCGCCGGGTGTCTAGTTTTCAAAAATGCCTGGGTTTGGTAGGTTTCCCTAGATGGCCGCCGCGCACCGGGCCAAAAACCAAAGTGACCCCCCTTGCAAAACCAGGTGGTTTGGCGATAGGCCATTTTGATGTCGCCTCACTACGTTTGGGGCCCTTGCCTGCCGCGGGTACTTGGGCCTCCCACACAAGTGAGGCACCATTTTTACCGGGAGACCTGGGGGAACGCTGGGTGGTGGTAAATTTGTGTGAGCCCGGTGATGCCACTACTTTCCCACCCCAAAATGTGTGAAAATAGTGATTTTTTGAGCAAAAAATGAGGTTTGCAGGGGATTCTGGGTAAGGAAACGTTGGGGGATCCACGCAAGCCATACCTCCCTGGAAGCCGCCGGGTGTCTAGTTTTCAAAAATGCCTGGGTTTGGTAGGTTTCCCTAGATGGCCGCCGCGCATCGGGCCAAAAACCAAAGTGACCCCCCTTGCAAAACCAGGTGGTTTGGCGATAGGCCATTTTGATGTCGCCTCACTACGTTTGGGGCCCTTGCCTGCCGCGGGTACTTGGGCCTCCCACACAAGTGAGGCACCATTTTTACCGGGAGACCTGGGGGAACGCTGGGTGGTGGTAAATTTGTGTGAGCCCGGTGATGCCACTACTTTCCCACCCCAAAATGTGTGAAAAAAGTGATTTTTTGAGCAAAAATTGAGGTTTGCAGGGGATTCTGGGTAAGGAAACGTTGGGGGATCCACGCAAGCCATACCTCCCTGGAAGCCGCCGGGTGTCTAGTTTTAAAAAATGCCTGGGTTTGGTAGGTTTCCCTAGATGGCCGCCGCGCACCGGGCCAAAAACCAAAGTGACCCCCCTTGAAAAACCAGGTGGTTTGGCGATAGGCCATCTTGATGTCGCCTCACTACGTTTGTTGTCCTTGCCTGCCGCGGGTACTTGGGCCTCCCACACAAGTGAGGCACCATTTTTACCGGGAGACCTGGGGGAACGCTGGGTGGTGTTAAATTTGTGTGAGCCCGGTGATGCCACTACTTTCCCACCCCAAAATGTGTGAAAAAAGTGATTTTTTGAGCAAAAAATGAGGTTTGCAGGGGATTCTGGGTAAGGAAACGTTGGGGGATCCACGCAAGCCATACCTCCCTGGAAGCCGCCAGGTGTCTAGTTTTCAAAAATGCCTGGGTTTGGTAGGTTTCCCTAGATGGCCGCCGCGCACCGGGCCAAAAACCAAAGTGACCCCCCTTGAAAAACCAGGTGGTTTGGCGATAGGCCATCTTGATGTCGCCTCACTACGTTTGAGGCCCTTGCCTGCCGCGGGTCCTTGGGCCTCCCACACAAGTGAGGCACCATTTTTACCGGGACACCTGGGGGAACGCTGGGTGGTGGTAAATTTGTGTGAGCCCGGTGATGCCACTACTTTCCCACCCCAAAATGTGTGAAAAAAGTGATTTTTTGAGCAAAAAATGAGGTTTGCAGGGGATTCTGGGTAAGGAAACATTGGGGGATCCACGCAAGCCATACCTCCCTGAAAGCCGCCGGGTGTCTAGTTTTCAAAAATGCCTGGGTTTGGTAGGTTTCCCTAGATGGCCGCCGCGCACCGGGCCAAAAACCAAAGTGACCCCCCTTGAAAAACCAGGTGGTTTGGCGATAGGCCATCTTGATGTCGCCTCACTACGTTTGGGGCCCTTGCCTGCCGCGGGTCCTTGGGCCTCCCACACAAGTGAGGCACCATTTTTACCGGGAGACCTGGGGGAACGCTGGGTGGTGGTAAATTTGTGTGAGCCCGGTGATGCCACTACTTTCCCACCCCAAAATGTGTGAAAAAAGTGATTTTTTGGGCAAAAATTTAGGTTTGCAGGGGATTCTGGGTAAGGAAACGTTGGGGGATCCACGCAAGCCATACCTCCCTGGAAGCCGCCAGGTGTCTAGTTTTCAGAAATGCGTGGGTTTGAAAGGTTTCCCTAGATGGCCGCCGAGCCCTGGGCAAAAAACCAAAGTAACCCCCCTTGCAAAACCAGATTACCTATTGTTACTACAGCGTGAGAATTTAGGAATAATACTGCAAAGAAAATGTGGCAGACAATTTGAGGTTTACAGGACAATGGGGATAAAAAATATTTTTCAAATTACTAGAGAGACATCACCATGAACTCCCAAGGGTTTTCGACAATATCTACAGTTGGTGGGTTATTCTTACATGGAAAGTGTACCTTGGCAGAGAAACTAAAGACAAAGATTCCTGCACAACCATCTATTCCTCAAACACACACACATACTGGTTGGATTTGGCACGAGGGCAAGTCATGGTTCAGTGTATTAAATTTTATTAACAAGAGATTTCACAAAAATGAAATGCACTGTCAATAATTAAATTCACAAAAAACCAAACCAATGACTTGCAGCTCGTGAGCTGTAAAGCCACGTCAAGGCACCAACCACTTTACAGGCCATTCACACACCTTTCATACGTGATACAAACAAGACCATTCGCACCACCAGGTACAAAAGCAACACAGTACAAAAATCACCAAAAAGGGACAAGGTACACCCTGCTTCAGAAAGACAAATATTACTGCACAGTCATCTAACCCGCAAGCACACACACATACTGGTTGGATTTGGCACGAGGGTGAGTGATGGTTCAGTAGATAAAATTGTATTACCAAGTGATTTCACAAAACATGAAATGCACTGGTAATAATTGAAAGGGCAAGAAACTGAACCATTGACTCACAGCTCGTGAGCTGTAAAGCCACGACAAGGCACCAACCTCTTTACAGGCCATTCATACACCTTTCATACGTGTGAGACATACAAAACCATTCACACCGCCAGCCGCGGGCCCATCACATAACAAAACTCACACCAGCACACAGCGCCATTCAAGGGCCCATCACTTTCACACGCCCACAATCCAGACACAGCAACTACACAGGCTGAAGGATTGCGTGGAGTGGCACTCAGCTAGCAGTGTGTGTAGTGACCAGCAGAAAGTCACTACTCACACACAGCCAGCCAAGCACCAGTCGACACACACCGCTAGCCAAACGCCAGTCCACGCACACCGCTAGCCAAGCGCCAGTCCAGGCACACCGCCATCCAATCGCCAGTCCAGGCACACCGGCAGCCAATCGCCAATCCACCTACTCCGCCAGCCAAGCTCCAGTCCACGGACACCACCAGCCAAGCACCAGTCCGCACACACCACCAGTCCACGCACACCGCCAGCCAAGTACCAGTCCACGCACACCGCCAGCCAAGCACCATTCCACGCACACCGCCAGCCAAGCTCCAGTCCACGCACACCACCAGCCAAGCTCCAGTCCACGGACACCACCAGCCAAGCTCCAGTCCACGGACACCACCAGCCAAACACCAGTCCGCACACACCACCAGTCCACACACACCGCCAGCCAAGTAACAGTCCACGCACACCGCCAGCTAAGCACCATTCCACGCACACCGCCAGCCAAGCACCATTCCACGCACACCGCCAGCCAAGCACCATTCCACGCACACCACCAGCCACGCACCAGTCCACGCACACCGCCAGTCCATGCACACCGCCAGTCCACGCACACCGTCAGCCAAGCACCATTCCACGCACACCACCAACCAAGTGCCAGTCCACACACACCAACAGCCAAGCGCAAGCCTACACACACCGCCATCACATTTTGGATTTTTTTAGAAAAAAATAAAAACACAAACAAATTGCAAATAGATACAAATCTTCTAACAGAAAATCAGCAACTAAATACATTGCACTAACACCAACCTTGAAACAGAATCATATTTTCCAAAGAATACAGACCAGGCAGTTCACTTTACCACTCATGAATGTTCCCAGAAATTTTTACGCGTGTGGTACGCTCTGAAACAAGCAGAGAGACACAGTGCAGGATGAGAGGGACAATCGGGGCAGTACATACGACTCTCCTTCCGCAAACCTCTTCGCCAACAGACTCTACATCTCCTACTGGGAAAATCTTTTGCGGGTGTGGGAGGAATGTGATCTGGAAAGTGGCGTTCTTTCAATCTAGCAACATCCTCCACCAGTCCAACTCTAGGAACACTTGCCTGTTCCACTACAACAAGGCTGCCTATTACAGACTCCTGAAACTTAGCAAAAGTCATCTTTGACTCAGGGCAAGAATCCTGGAACACAACAAAAGCATTAAACATTGCCATGTGGAAAAGATGGATAGCCAACTTCTTGTACCAAATGTAAGCCTTACGAAGAGCAGTGTAAGGTTCCAACCTCTGATCTACTCTGTCAACACCACCCATGTGCCTATTATAGTCTAAAATGCACACAGGTTTGCGCGCTTCAGCGACCTGACCCCAAACAGTCACAGGTGCAGTGCTTTCATCATGGATGGAAGTCAGCATGTATACATCTCTCCTGTCTGTAAACTTCACAGCAAGAAGCTCCTGGCAACGCAACGCACTGCACTGTCCCCGCACAAGCTTTTGACAAACAAGTTCTTTCGGAAAACCTTTACGGTTACAGCGGATTGTGCCACAAGCAAAAGTGTCCACTTTGGCCAATTCCCTGAACAACCGCACACCAGTGTAGAAGTTATCTACATATAAATGGTGGCCTTTGTTAAAAAATCCTCTACCAAGTTCCCAAACAATTTTCTCAGTCACTCCAAAAGTGGACGGACAACCAGGGAGGTTAAACCTAGATTCCTTACCGGTGTACACCCTGAAATTAGAGACATATCCAGTCCTACTGTCACACAGCATATACAGCTTTATTCCATAGCGTGCCCTCTTACTAGGAATGTATTGCCTAAAAACCAAGCGGCCCTTGAACAACACCAAAGACTCATCCACTGCAATTTCTCTACCAGGGGCATAAATCTCAGAAAATCGATCAACAAAGTGATCAAGGACAGGCCTAATCTTAAAAAGACGGTCACAATCAGGGTGATCTCGTGGCAACGCTAAACCATTATCAACAAAGTGCATCATCCGAAGCAGAAGCAAATACCTGTCACGAGTCATGACTGCCGGAAAAATAGACGTTGCCATCAAGGGACTGCTAGACCAATATGAAGGCAATGATGGCTTCCTTAGCAAGCCCATCAAAAAAGTTAAACCCAAGAACTTCTTCATCTCTTCAACATTTGTGGGAGTCCACCGGGTAGCTCTAGAGTGTGGCTTAAGACTGGCACTGTTGTCCCTCAAAAACTGTTCGGCATACAAATTAGTCTGCTCAACAATCTCTGCCAAAAACACATCGTCCATAAACAACTGAAAAAAATTTACAGGCAAAAAGTTCTCAGTATTCACTCTAGACCCTGGAACACCAGTAAACTCTGGAAATTCCGGCTGCACCATGCCAGGGGCAACCTAGAGGTCATCACTTTCAACGGGAAGACTTGCAGCCCCAGCCTGCAGCCCAGATGCCTCTTGCCGCACTACACCAACGGGAAGTCTTGCAGCCCCAGGCTGCAGCCCAGATGCCTCTTGCCGCACTATCGGCACATCAATCTCCTCCTCTAACACAGGCACTTCATCCGCACTAAGAGTATCTTCATCATCCGATGACTCCATACGGAGAGACAACTCACTGCCAGAATCGTCCCCTGCCTCCTCTCCCTCAGATGCAGAGTCAGTCTCTGAACCAATATCAGAGGAAGACTCAAACAGCAAACCAACAACCTGCTGAGCAGTCATCCTGCGGCTAGCCATTATACTTACTAAGATAGAAGACTGCACAAACAAGCCAACAACAACCAACAATGTGCAAACAAAGTAAGTAAAGAAATGTGTACCTTTATCACAAAGATCAATGTACTCAAAAACTATACAATCCAATTACAAGAGACAGCTGCACTCACCAGAAACCAACTCTGCAGTGACACAGCAAAAACCAACGATATCAAACTAGAAAGAAGAAAAAAAAACAAATTACTCACAAGACAACAAAATACACATCGAGCACCAATGCAAAAAGTTTTTGACACTCAAAAACCAAACATACTGCTATTATTACACCATTTGCAAAACAGGCAGAGAAATCAAACACATTTACATTGTACAAAAATAAGTCTCTTACCAAACTACACAAACAGCAGAACCACCAGTCACAACACTGCAACGTGAAATGAAGAAAAGCCTTCACCTAGAACAAAAAAGTAAACAAAAAAAAAACATTACAATTGGAATTCACAAAAAATATAACAATAAACATTATAACATGCTATGTCACTACCCAAATGGTCAATCGGGTTGTGTGCCAGAAAACAAATTACACCCTGGAAGCGAGGGGTCACTTCTATTTTTATTTGAACTAATTCCCTGGTGTCTAGTGGCCTTTTCTGCCCCCCCCTGGAAGCAGACACGGCGAAAAAATAAAACCGATCTGCCCCCAGAGGGGGCAGAAAAATCTACAAAATAATTAGGGGCCCAAGGAAGCGACCCTTGCCCAAGGGGTCGCTTCCTACAATAATAATAAGATCCCTGGTGTCTAGTGGGCTTTTCTGCCCCCCCCTAGGAGCAGAAACGGCAAAATAATGACACCGATCTGCCCCCAGAGGGGGCAGAAAAGTCTTTCAAAAATTTGTGGGCCCAAGGAAGCGACCCTTGCCCAAGGGGTCGCTTCCTACAATAATAATAAGATCCCTGGTGTCTAGTGGGCTTTTCTGCCCCCCCTGGGAGCAGAAACGGCAAAACAAACGACACCGATCTGCACCCAGAGGGGGCAGAAAAGTCTTCAAACAATTTAGGGCCCCAAGGAAGCGACCCTTGCTCAAGGGGTCGCTTCCTACATAAATAATGATATCCCTGGTGTCTAGTGGGCTTTTCTGCCCCCCCTGGGAGCAGAAACGGCGAAAAAAAAACACCGATCTGCCCCCAGAGGGGGCAGAAAAGTCTTATAATAATATATGGCCCCCAGGAAGCGACCCTTACCCAAGGGGTCGCTTCCAAAATAAAATAAAACACATCCCTGGTGTCTAGTGGGGCATCCCTGCTCCACGATCGCGACGCTGTGCGCGATCGTGGAGCAGGAATGCCCTGTATTGAGACATCGGGGGAGAGGAAATACTCTTTCCTCTCCCCCGATGCCTCAATACTACAAATTTCACCGCCGCGGCCCCCACCGGACTACAAAACCTACCTCTGCTCCCTTGGACGCGCTGGAAGAAATGGATTCCAGCGCGTCCAACGCTTCCTGATGACGCCGGCGCGCGCTGTGCGCGCTGACGTCATCAGAAAGCGTGGGGGGGCTCGGGGGGGCTCGGGGGTGGCAGCGGAAGCTCTTCCGCTGCCACCCCCGTAAAGGGGGTGAAGATCGCTGCACAAGGGGGGGAGCGCCAGCGCTTCCCCCGGGGGCTGTCCTCATGACGGAACGGTTCCGTCATGAGCACAGCCCAACCGATGCTCATGACGGAACCGTTCCGTCATGAGCATCGAAGGGGTTAAGGCAGTGTAGGGGGTCATGCAGGTGGGTGTTTCAGGATTTAGGGCAGTGCAGGGGTGTTCGGGCAGTGTAGGAGTTCATGCGGGTGGTGTTTTAGGGTTTAGGGCAGTGCAGTGGTGTTCGGACAGTGTAGGGGGTCGTGCGGGGGTGGTGTTTCAGGGTTTAGGGCAGTGCAATGGTGTTCGGGTAGTGTAGGGGGTCGTGCTGTGGCTGATGTTTCAGGGTTTAGGGCAGTGCAGTGGTGTTCGGGCAGTGTAGGGGGTCGCGCTGGGGGTATTGTTTCAGGGTTTTGGGCAGCGCTGTGTTGTTCGGGCAGTGTAGGGGGATGCGCTGGGGGTAGTGTTTCAGAGTTTAGGGCAGAGCAGTGGTGTTCAGGCTGTGTAGGGGGTCATGCTGGGGGTGGTGTTTTTGGGTTTAGGGCAGAGTAGTGGTGTTTGGGTAGAGTAGGGCGTCGTGCGGGTGGTGGTGTTTCAGGGTTTAGGGCAGTGCAGTGGTGATCAGTCAGTGTGGGGGGTCGTGCGGGTGGGTGGTGTTTCAGGCTTTAGGGCAGTGCAGTGGAGTTTGGGCAGTGTAGGGGGTCATGCAGGGGGTGGTGCTTCAGGGTTAAGGACAGTGTAGTGGTGTTCGGGCAGTGTGGGGGTCTTGCTGGGGTTGTGTTTCAGGGTTTAGGGCAGTGGTGTTCGGGCAGTGTAGGGGGTCTTGCTGGGGGTGCTGTTTCAGGGTTTAGGGCAGTGCAGTGGTGTTCGGGCAGTGTAGGGGGTCTTGCTGGGGGTGGTGTTTCAGGGTTTAGGGCAGTGCAGTGGTGTTCGGGCAGTGTAGGGGGTTGTTTGGGGGTGGTGTTTCAGGATTTAGGGTAGTGCAAGTGGTGTTCGGGCAGTGTAGGGGGTCATGCAGGGGGGGTGTTTCAGGATTTACGGCAGTGCAGTGGTGTTCGGGCAGTGTAGGGGGTCGTGCGGGGGTGGTGTTTTAGGGTTTAGGGCAGTGCTGTGGTGTTCGGGCAGTGTAGGGGGTCGTGCAGGGGTGGTGTTTCAGGGTTTAGGGCAGTCCAGTGGTGTTCGGGTAGTGTAGTGGGTTGTGCTGTGGCTGATGTTTCAGGGTTTAGGGCAGGGAAGTGGTGTTCGGGCAGTGTAGGGGTCATGCTGTGGGTATTGTTTCAGGGTTTTGGGCAGTGCTGTGTTGTTCGGGCAGTGTAGGGGGACGTGCTGGGGGTAGTGTTTCAGAGTTTAGGGCAGAGCAGTGGTGTTCAGGCAGTGTAGGGCGTCATGCTGGGTGTAGTGTTTTAGGGTTTAGGACAGATTAGTGGTGTTTGGGTAGAGTAGGGCGTCGTGCTGGGGGCGTTGTTTCAGGGTTTAGGGCAGTGCAGTGGTGTTCGGGTAGTGTAGAGGGTCGTGCGGGTGGTGGTGTTTCAGGGTTTAGGGCAGTGCTGTGGTGATCGGGCAGTGTGGGGGGGTCGTACAGTTGGGTGGTGTTTCAGGGTTTAGGGCAGTGCAGTGGTGTTCATGCAGTCTAGGGGGTCATGCAGGGGGTGGTGCTTCAGGTTTAAGGACAGTGCAGTTGTGTTCGGGCAGTGTGGGGGGTCTTGCTGGGGTTGTGTTTCAGGGTTTAGGGCAGTGGTGTTCGGGCAGTGTAGGGGGTCTTGCTGGTGGTGGTGTTTCAGGGTTTAGGGCAGTGCAGTGGTGTTCTGGCAGTGTAGGGGTCTCTGCTGGGGGTGGTGTTTCAGGGTTTAGGGCAGTGCAGTGGTGTTCGGGCAGTGTAGGGGGTCGTGCGGGGGTGGTGTTTCAGGGTTTAGGGCAGTGCAGTGGTGTTCGGGTAGTGTAGGGGGTCATGCTGTGGCTCATGTTTCAGGGTTTAGGGCAGTGCAGTGGTGATCGGGCAGTGTGTGGGGTCGTGCAGTTGGGTGGTGTTTCAGGGTTTAGAGCAGTGCAGTGGTGTTCAGGCAGTGTAGGGGGTCATGCAGGGGGTGGTGCTTCAGGTTTAAGGACAGTGCAGTTGTGTTCGGGCAGTGTGGGGGGTCTTGCTGGGGGTGCTGTTTCAGGGTTTAGGGCAGTGCAGTGGTGTTCGGGCAGTGTAGGGGGTCTTGCTGGGGGTGGTGTTTCAGGGTTTAGGGCAGTGCAGTGGTGTTCAGGCAGTGTAGGGGGTCGTTTGGGGGTGGTGTTTCAGGATTTAGGGTAGTGCAAGTGGTGTTCGGGCAGTGTAGGGGGTCATGCAGGGGGGGTGTTTCAGGATTTAGGGCAGTGCAGTGGTGTTCGGGCAGTGTAGGGGGTCGTGCGGGGGTGGTGTTTTGGGGTTTAGGGCAGTGCTGTGGTGTTCGGGCAGTGTAGGGGGTCATGCAGGGGTGGTGTTTCAGGGTTTAGGGCAGTACAGTGGTGTTCGGGTAGTGTAGTGGGTTGTGCTGTGGCTGATGTTTCAGGGTTTAGGGCAGGGCAGTGGTGTTCGGGCAGTGTAGGGGTCATGCTGTGGGTATTGTTTCAGGGTTTTGGGCAGTGATGTGTTGTTCGGGCAGTGTAGGGGGACGTGCTGGGGGTAGTGTTTCAGAGTTTAGGGCAGAGCAGTGGTGTTCAGGCAGTGTAGGGCGTCATGCTGGGTGTAGTGTTTTAGGGTTTAGGACAGATTAGTGGTGTTTGGGTAGAGTAGGGCGTCGTGCTGGGGGTGTTGTTTCAGGGTTTAGGGCAGTGCAGTGGTGTTTGGGTAGTGTAGGGGGTCGTGCGGGTGGTGGTGTTTCAGGGTTTAGGGCAGTGCAGTGGTGATCGGGCAGTTTGGGGGGTCGTGCAGTTGGGTGGTTTTTCAGGGTTTAGGGCAGTGCAGTGGTGTTCATGCAGTCTAGGGGGTCATGCAGGGGGTGGTGCTTCAGGTTTAAGGACAGTGCAGTTGTGTTCGGGCAGTGTGGGGGGTCTTGCTGGGGTTGTGTTTCAGGCTTTAGGGCAGTGGTGTTCGGGCAGTGTAGGGGGTCTTGCTGGTGGTGGTGTTTCAGGGTTTAGGGCAGTGCAGTGGTGTTCTGGCAGTGTAGGGGTCTCTGCTGGGGGTGGTGTTTCAGGGTTTAGGGCAGTGAAGTGGTGTTCGGGCAGTGTAGGGGGTCGTGCGGGGGTGGTGTTTCAGGGTTTAGGGCAGTGCAGTGGTGTTCGGGTAGTGTAGGGGGTCATGCAGGGGGTGGTGCTTCAGGTTTAAGGACAGTGCAGTTGTGTTCGGGCAGTGTGGGGGGTCTTGCTGGGGTTGTGTTTCAGGGTTTAGGGCAGTGGTGTTCGGGCAGTGTAGGGGGTCTTGCTGGCGGTGGTGTTTCAGGGTATAGGGCAGTGCAGTGGTGTTCGGGCAGTATAGGAGTCTTTGCTGGGGGTGGTGTTTCAGGGTTTAGGGCAGTGCAGTGGTGTTCTGGCAGTATAGGGGGTCATGCAGTGGGGGTGTTTCAGGATTTAGGGCAGTGCAGTGGTGTTCGGGCAGTGTAGGGGGTCGTGCTGTGGCTGATGTTTCAGGGTTTAGGGCAGTGCAGTGGTGTTTGGGCAGTGTAGGGGGTCGCGCTGGGGGCATTGTTTCAGGATTTAGGGCAGTGCAGTGGTGTTCGGGCAGTGTATGGGGTCATGTGGGGGTGGTGTTTTAGGGTTTAGGGCAGTGCAGTGGAGTTCGGGCAGTGTAGGGGGTCGTGCGGGGGTGGTGTTTCAGGGTTTGAGGGCAGTGCAGTGGTGTTCGGGTAGTGTAGGGGGTCGTGCTGTGGCTGATGTTTCAGGGTTTAGGGCAGTGCAGTGGTGTTCGGGCAGTGTAGGGGGTTGCGCTGGTGGCATTGTTTCAGGGTTTTGGGCAGTGCTGTGTTGTACGTTCAGTGTCCGGGGATGCGCTGGGGGTAGTGTTTCAGAGTTTAGGGTAGAGCAGTGGTGTTCAGGCAGTGTAGGGGGTCATGCTGGGGGTAGTGTTTTAGGGTTTAAGGCAGAGTAGTGGTGTTTAGGTAGAGTAGGGGGTCATGCTGGGGGTAGTGTTTAGGGTTTAGGGCAGTGCAGTGGTGTTCAGGCAGCGTAGGGGGACGTGCTGGGGGTGGTGTTTCAGGGTTTAGGGCAGTGCAGTGTTGTTCGGGCAGTGTAGAGGGTCTTGCTGGGGGTGGTGTTTCAGGGTTTAGCGCAGTGGTATTCGGGCAGTGTAGGGGGTCTTCCTGGGGGTGGTGTTTCAGGGTTTAGGGCAATGCTATAGTGTTCGGGCACTGTAGGGGATCTCGCTTCGGGTAGTGTTTCAAGGGTTTTGGGCAGTGCAGTGGTGTTCGAGCAGTGTAGGGGTCATGCTGGGGTAGTGTTTCAGGGTTTAGGGCAGTGCTGTGGTGATCGGGCAGTGTGGGGGGTCGTACAGTTGGGTGGTGTTTCAGGGTTTAGGGCAGTGCAGTGGTGTTCATGCAGTCTAGGGGTCATGCAGGGGGTGGTGCTTCAGGTTTAAGGACAGTGCAGTTGTGTTCGGGCAGTGTGGGGGGTCTTGCTGGGGTTGTGTTTCAGGGTTTAGGGCAGTGGTGTTCGGGCAGTGTAGGGGGTCTTGCTGGTGGTGGTGTTTCAGGGTTTAGGGCAGTGCAGTGGTGTTCTGGCAGTGTAGGGGTCTCTGCTGGGGGTGGTGTTTCAGGGTTTAGGGCAGTGCAGTGGTGTTCGGGCAGTGTAGGGGGTCGTGCGGGGGTGGTGTTTCAGGGTTTAGGGCAGTGCAGTGGTGTTCGGGTAGTGTAGGGGGTCATGCTGTGGCTCATGTTTCAGGGTTTAGGGCAGTGCAGTGGTGATCGGGCAGTGTGTGGGGTCGTGCAGTTGGGTGGTGTTTCAGGGTTTAGAGCAGTGCAGTGGTGTTCAGGCAGTGTAGGGGGTCATGCAGGGGGTGGTGCTTCAGGTTTAAGGACAGTGCAGTTGTGTTCGGGCAGTGTGGGGGGTCTTGCTGGGGGTGCTGTTTCAGGGTTTAGGGCAGTGCAGTGGTGTTCGGGCAGTGTAGGGGGTCTTGCTGGGGGTGGTGTTTCAGGGTTTAGGGCAGTGCAGTGGTGTTCAGGCAGTGTAGGGGGTCGTTTGGGGGTGGTGTTTCAGGATTTAGGGTAGTGCAAGTGGTGTTCGGGTAGTGTAGGGGGTCATGCAGGGGCGGTGTTTCAGGATTTAGGGCAATGCAGTGGTGTTCGGGCAGTGTAGGGGGTCGTGCGGGGGTGGTGTTTTGGGGTTTAGGGCAGTGCTGTGGTGTTCGGGCAGTGTAGGGGGTCATGAAGGGGTGGTGTTTCAGGGTTTAGGGCAGTACAGTGGTGTTCGGGTAGTGTAGTGGGTTGTGCTGTGGCTGATGTTTCAGGGTTTAGGGCAGGGCAGTGGTGTTCGGGCAGTGTAGGGGTCATGCTGTGGGTATTGTTTCAGGGTTTTGGGCAGTGCTGTGTTGTTCGGGCAGTGTAGGGGGACGTGCTGGGGGTAGTGTTTCAGAGTTTAGGGCAGAGCAGTGGTGTTCAGGCAGTGTAGGGCGTCATGCTGGGTGTAGTGTTTTAGGACAGATTAGTGGTGTTTGGGTAGAGTAGGGCGTCGTGCTGGGGGTGTTGTTTCCGGGTTTAGGGCAGTGCAGTGGTGTTTGGGTAGTGTAGGAGGTCGTGCGGGTGGTGGTGTTTCAGGGTTTAGGGCAGTGCAGTGGTGATTGGGCAGTTTGGGGGGTCGTGCAGTTGGGTGGTGTTTCAGGGTTTAGGGCAGTGCAGTGGTGTTCATGCAGTCTAGGGGGTCATGCAGGGGGTGGTGCTTCAGGTTTAAGGACAGTGCAGTTGTGTTCGGGCAGTGTGGGGGGTCTTGCTGGGGTTGTGTTTCAGGCTTTAGGGCAGTGGTGTTCGGGCAGTGTAGGGGGTCTTGCTGGTGGTGGTGTTTCAGGGTTTAGGGCAGTGCAGTGGTGTTCTGGCATTGTAGGGGTCTCTGCTGGGGGTGGTGTTTCAGGGTTTAGGGCAGTGCAGTGGTGTTCGGGCAGTGTAGGGGGTTGTGCGGGGGTGGTGTTTCAGGGTTTAGGGCAGTGCAGTGGTGTTCGGGTAGTGTAGGGGGTCATGCTGTGGCTCATGTTTCAGGGTTTAGAGCAGTGCAGTGGTGTTCAGGCAGTGTAGGGGGTCATGCAGGGGGTGGTGCTTCAGGTTTAAGGACAGTGCAGTTGTGTTCGGGCAGTGTGGGGGGTCTTGCTGGGGTTGTGTTTCAGGGTTTAGGGCAGTGGTGTTCGGGCAGTGTAGGGGGTCTTGCTGGCGGTGGTGTTTCAGGGTATAGGGCAGTGCAGTGGTGTTCGGGCAGTGTAGGAGTCTTTGCTGGGGGTGGTGTTTCAGGGTTTAGGGCAGTGCAGTGGTGTTCTGGCAGTGTAGGGGGTCATGCAGTGGGGGTGTTTCAGGATTTAGGGCAGTGCAGTGGTGTTCAGGCAGTGTAGGGGGTCGTGCGGGGGTGGTGTTTCAGGGTTCAGGGCAGTGCAGTGGTGTTCGGGTAGTGTAGGGGGTCGTGCTGTGGCTGATGTTTCAGGGTTTAGGGCAGTGCAGTGGTGTTTGGGCAGTGTAGGGGGTCGCGCTGGGGGCATTGTTTCAGGATTTAGGGCAGTGCAGTGGTGTTCGGGCAGTGTATGGGGTCATGTGGGGGTGGTGTTTTAGGGTTTAGGGCAGTGCAGTGGAGTTCGGGCAGTGTAGGGGGTCGTGCGGGGGTGGTGTTTCAGGGTTTGAGGGCAGTGCAGTGGTGTTCGGGTAGTGTAGGGGGTCGTGCTGTGGCTGATAATTCAGGGTTTAGGGCAGTGCAGTGGTGTTCGGGCAGTGTAGGGGGTTGCGCTGGTGGCATTGTTTCAGGGTTTTGGGCAGTGCTGTGTTGTACGTTCAGTGTCCGGGGATGCGCTGGGGGTAGTGTTTCAGAGTTTAGGGTAGAGCAGTGGTGTTCAGGCAGTGTAGGGGGTCATGCTGGGGGTAGTGTTTTAGGGTTTAAGGCAGAGTAGTGGTGTTTAGGTAGAGTAGGGGGTCATGCTGGGGGTAGTGTTTAGGGTTTAGGGCAGTGCAGTGGTGTTCAGGCAGCGTAGGGGGACGTGCTGGGGGTGGTGTTTCAGGGTTTAGGGCAGTGCAGTGTTGTTCGGGCAGTGTAGAGGGTCTTGCTGGGGGTGGTGTTTCAGGGTTTAGCGCAGTGGTATTCGGGCAGTGTAGGGGGTCTTCCTGGGGGTGGTGTTTCAGGGTTTAGGGCAATGCAATAGTGTTCGGGCACTGTAGGGGATCTCGCTTGGGGTAGTGTTTCAAGGGTTTTGGGCAGTGCAGTGGTGTTCGAGCAGTGTAGGGGTCATGCTGGGGTAGTGTTTCAGGGTTTAGGGCAGTGCTGTGGTGATCGGGCAGTGTGGGGGGTCGTACAGTTGGGTGGTGTTTCAGGGTTTAGGGCAGTGCAGTGGTGTTCATGCAGTCTAGGGGGTCATGCAGGGGGTGGTGCTTCAGGTTTAAGGACAGTGCAGTTGTGTTCGGGCAGTGTGGGGGGTCTTGCTGGGGTTGTGTTTCAGGGTTTAGGGCAGTGGTGTTCGGGCAGTGTAGGGGGTCTTGCTGGTGGTGGTGTTTCAGGGTTTAGGGCAGTGCAGTGGTGTTCTGGCAGTGTAGGGGTCTCTGCTGGGGGTGGTGTTTCAGGGTTTAGGGCAGTGCAGTGGTGTTCGGGCAGTGTAGGGGGTCGTGCGGGGGTTGTGTTTCAGGGTTTAGGGCAGTGCAGTGGTGTTCGGGTAGTGTAGGGGGGTCATGCTGTGGCTCATGTTTCAGGGTTTAGGGCAGTGCAGTGGTGATCGGGCAGTGTGTGGGGTCGTGCAGTTGGGTGGTGTTTCAGGGTTTAGAGCAGTGCAGTGGTGTTCAGGCAGTGTAGGGGGTCATGCAGGGGGTGGTGCTTCAGGTTTAAGGACAGTGCAGTTGTGTTCGGGTAGTGTGGGGGGTCTTGCTGGGGGTGCTGTTTCAGGGTTTAGGGCAGTGCAGTGGTGTTCCGGCAGTGTAGGGGGTCTTGCTGGGGGTGGTGTTTCAGGGTTTAGGGCAGTGCAGTGGTGTTCAGGCAGTGTAGGGGGTCGTTTGGGGGTGGTGTTTCAGGATTTAGGGTAGTGCAAGTGGTGTTCGGGCAGTGTAGGGGGTCATGCAGGGGCGGTGTTTCAGGATTTAGGGCAGTGCAGTGGTGTTCGGGCAGTGTAGGGGGTCGTGCGGGGGTGGTGTTTTGGGGTTTAGGGCAGTGCTGTGGTGTTCGGGCAGTGTAGGGGGTCATGAAGGGGTGGTGTTTCAGGGTTTAGGGCAGTACAGTGGTGTTCGGGTAGTGTAGTGGGTTGTGCTGTGGCTGATGTTTCAGGGTTTAGGGCAGGGCAGTGGTGTTCGGGCAGTGTAGGGGTCATGCTGTGGGTATTGTTTCAGGGTTTTGGGCAGTGCTGTGTTGTTCGGGCAGTGTAGGGGGACGTGCTGGGGGTAGTGTTTCAGAGTTTAGGGCAGAGCAGTGGTGTTCAGGCAGTGTAGGGCGTCATGCTGGGTGTAGTGTTTTAGGGTTTAGGACAGATTAGTGGTGTTTGGGTAGAGTAGGGCGTCGTGCTGGGGGTGTTGTTTCAGGGTTTAGGGCAGTGCAGTGGTGTTTGGGTAGTGTAGGGGGTCGTGCGGGTGGTGGTGTTTCAGGGTTTAGGGCAGTGCAGTTGTGATCGGGCAGTTTGGGGGGTCGTGCAGTTGGGTGGTGTTTCAGGGTTTAGGGCAGTGCAGTGGTGTTCATGCAGTCTAGGGGGTCATGCAGGGGGTGGTGCTTCAGGTTTAAGGACAGTGCAGTTGTGTTCGGGCAGTGTGGGGGGTCTTGCTGGGGTTGTGTTTCAGGCTTTAGGGCAGTGGTGTTCGGGCAGTGTAGGGGGTCTTGCTGGTGGTGGTGTTTCAGGGTTTAGGGCAGTGCAGTGGTGTTCTGGCAGTGTAGGGGTCTCTGCTGGGGGTGGTGTTTCAGGGTTTAGAGCAGTGCAGTGGTGTTCGGGCAGTGTAGGGGGTCGTGCGGGGGTGGTGTTTCAGGGTTTAGGGCAGTGCAGTGGTGTTCGGGTAGTGTAGGGGGTCATGCTGTGGCTCATGTTTCAGGGTTTAGAGCAGTGCAGTGGTGTTCAGGCAGTGTAGGGGGTCATGCAGGGGGTGGTGCTTCAGGTTTAAGGACAGTGCAGTTGTGTTCGGGCAGTGTGGGGGGTCTTGCTGGGGTTGTGTTTCAGGGTTTAGGGCAGTGGTGTTCGGGCAGTGTAGGGGGTCTTGCTGGCGGTGGTGTTTCAGGGTATAGGGCAGTGCAGTGGTGTTCGGGCAGTGTAGGAGTCTTTGCTGGGGGTGGTGTTTCAGGGTTTAGGGCAGTGCAGTGGTGTTCTGGCAGTGTAGGGGGTCATGCAGTGGGGGTGTTTCAGGATTTAGGGCAGTGCAGTGGTGTTCGGGCAGTGTAGGGGGTCGTGCGGGGGTGGTGTTTCAGGGTTCAGGGCAGTGCAGTGGTGTTCGGGTAGTGTAGGGGGTCGTGCTGTGGCTGATGTTTCAGGGTTTAGGGCAGTGCAGTGGTGTTTGGGCAGTGTAGGGGGTCGCGCTGGGGGCATTGTTTCAGGATTTAGGGCAGTGCAGTGGTGTTCGGGCAGTGTATGGGGTCATGTGGGGGTGGTGTTTTAGGGTTTAGGGCAGTGCAGTGGAGTTCGGGCAGTGTAGGGGGTCGTGTGGGGGTGGTGTTTCAGGGTTTGAGGGCAGTGCAGTGGTGTTCGGGTAGTGTAGGGGGTCGTGCTGTGGCTGATGTTTCAGGGTTTAGGGCAGTGCAGTGGTGTTCGGGCAGTGTAGGGGGTTGCGCTGGTGGCATTGTTTCAGGGTTTTGGGCAGTGCTGTGTTGTACGTTCAGTGTCCGGGGACGCGCTGGGGGTAGTGTTTCAGAGTTTAGGGTAGAGCAGTGGTGTTCAGGCAGTGTAGGGGGTCATGCTGGGGGTAGTGTTTTAGGGTTTAAGGCAGAGTAGTGGTGTTTAGGTAGAGTAGGGGGTCATGCTGGGGGTAGTGTTTAGGGTTTAGGGCAGTGCAGTGGTGTTCAGGCAGCGTAGGGGGACGTGCTGGGGGTGGTGTTTCAGGGTTTAGGGCAGTGCAGTGTTGTTCGGGCAGTGTAGAGGGTCTTGCTGGGGGTGGTGTTTCAGGGTTTAGCGCAGTGGTATTCGGGCAGTGTAGGGGGTCTTCCTGGGGGTGGTGTTTCAGGGTTTAGGGCAATGCAATAGTGTTCGGGCACTGTAGGGGATCTCGCTTGGGGTAGTGTTTCAAGGGTTTTGGGCAGTGCAGTGGTGTTCGAGCAGTGTAGGGGTCATGCTGGGGTAGTGTTTCAGGGTTTAGGGCAGAGCAGTGGTGGTCGAGCAGTGTAGGGGGTCGTGCTGGGGGTAGTGTTTTAGGGTTTAGGGCAGAGCAGTGGTGTTTCGGCAGATTAGGGGATCTTGCTGGGGGTGCTGCTTCAGGGTTTAGGGCAGCGCAGTGGTGTTCGGGCAGTGTAGGGGGTCTTACTGGGGGTGGTGTTTCAGGTTTAGGGCAGCACACTGGTGTTTGTGTACTGTAGGGGGTCGTGTTGGGATAATGTTTCAGGGTTTAGGGCAGAGCAGTGGTGTTTGGGTAGTGTAAGGGGGCGTGCTGGATGTGGTGTTTTAGGGTTTAGGGCAGTGCAGTGGTGTTTGGGTAGTGTATGGGGTCATGTTGGGGTGGTACTTTAGGATTTAGGGCAGTGCAGTGGTGTTCGGGTAGTGTATGGGGTCGTGCTGTGGGTGGTGTTTTAGGGTTTAGAGCAGTGCAGTGGTGTTCGGGTAGTATATGGGGTCGTGCTGGGGGTGGTGTTTTAGGGCTTAGGGCAGTGCAGTGGTGTTCAGGCACTGTAGGGTGTCATGCTGGGGGTGGTGTTTTAGGGTTTAGGGCAGTGCAGTGGTGTTTGGGCAGTGTAGGAGGTCATGCTGGGGGTGGTGTTTTAGGGTTTAGTGCAGTGCAGTGGTGTTCGGGCAGTGTAGGGGGTCATGCTGGGGTGGTTTTTTAGGGTTTAGGGCAGTGAAGTGGTGTTCGGGCAGTGTAGGGGTTCAAGCAGGGGGTGGTGTTTCAGGGTTTAGGGCAGTGCAGTGGTGCTCGGGCAGTGTAGGGGGTCTTGCTGGGAGTGGTGTTTCAGGGTTTAGGGCAGTGGTGTTCGGGAAGGGTAGGGGGTCTTGCTGGGGGTGGTGTTTCAGGGTTTAGGGCAGTGCAGTGGTGTTTGGGCAGAGTAGGGGGTCTTGCTGGGGGTGGTGTTTCAGGATTTAGAGCAGTGCAGTGCTTTTCAGGCAGTGTAGGGGGTTTTGCGGTGGTGGTGTTTCAAGGTTTAGGGCAGTGCAGTGGTGTTCGGGCAGTGTAGCGGGACGTGATGGGTGTTGTTTCAGGGTTTAGGGCAGTGCAGTGGTGTTTGGGTAGTGTAGGGGGTCGTGCGGGTGGTGGTGTTTCAGGGTTTAGGGCAGTGCAGTGGTGATTAGGCAGTGTGGGGGTCGTGCGGGTGGGTGGTGTTTCAGGGTTTAGGGCAGTGCAGTGGTGTTTGGGCAGTGTAGGGGGTCATGCAGGGGGTGGTGCTGCAGGGTTAAGGACAGTGCAGTGGTGTTTGGGCAGTGTGGGGGGTCTTGCTGGGGTTGTGTTTCAGGGTTTAGGGCAGTGGTGTTCGGGCAGTGTTGGGGGTCTTGCTGGGGGTGGTGTTTCAGGGTTTAGGGCAGTGCAGTGGTGTTCGGGCAGTGTAGGGGGTCTTGCTGGGGGTGGTGTTTCAGGGTTTAGGGCAGTGCACTCGTTTTCGTTCAGTGTAGGGGGTCGTTTGGGGGTGGTGTTTTAGGATTTAGGGCAGTGCAGTGGTGTTTGGGCAGTGTAGGGGTCATGCAGGGGGGGTGTTCAGGATTTAGGGTAGTGCAGTGGTGTTCGGCCAGTGTAGGGGGTCGTGCGGGGGTGGTGTTTTAGGGTTTAGAGCAGTGCAGTGGAGTTCGGGCAGTGTAGGGGGTCATGCGGGGTGGTGTTTCAGGGTTTAGGGCTGTGCAGTGGTGTTCGGGTAGTGTAGGGGGTCGGGCTGTGGCTGATGTTTCAGGGTTTAGGGCAGTGCAGTGGTGTTAGGGCAGTGTAGGGGGTCATGCAGGGGGGGTGTTTCAGGATTTAGGGCAGTGCAGTGGTGTTCGGGCAGTGTAGGGGGTCGTGCAGGGGTGGTGTTTCAGGGTTTTGGGCAGTGCAGTGGTGTTCGGGTAGTGTAGGGGGTCGTGCTGTGGCTGATGTTTCAGGGTTTAGGGCAGTGCAGTGGTGTTTGGGCAGTGTAGGGGGTCACGCTGGGGGCATTGTTTCAGGATTTAGGGCAGTGCAGTGGTGTTCGGGCAGTGTAGGGGGTCATGCTGGGGTGGTTTTGTAGGGTTTAGGGCAGTGAAGTGGTGTTCGGGCAGTGTAGGGGTTCAAGCAGGGGGTGGTGTTTCAGGGTTTAGGGCATTGCAGTGGTGCTCGGGCAGTGTAGGGGGTCTTGCTGGGAGTGGTGTTTCAGGGTTTAGGGCAATGGTGTTCGGGAAGGGTAGGGGGACTTGCTGGGGGTGGTGTTTCAGGGTTTAGGGCAGTGCAGTGGTGTTTGGGCAGAGTAGGGGGTCTTGCTGGGGGTGGTGTTTCAGGATTTAGAGCAGTGCAGTGCTTTTCAGGCAGTGTAGGGGGTTTTGCGGTGGTGGTGTTTCAAGGTTTAGGGCAGTGCAGTGGTGTTCGGGCAGTGTAGCGGGGCGTGGGGGGTGTTGTTTCAGGGTTTAGGGCAGTGCAGTGGTGTTCGGGTAGTGTAGGGGGTCGTGCGGGTGGTGGTGTTTCAGGGTTTAGGGCAGTGCAGTGGTGTTTGGGCAGTGTAGGGGGTCATGCAGGGGGTGGTGCTGCAGGGTTAAGGACAGTGCAGTGGTGTTCGGGCAGTGTGGGGGATTTGCTGGGGTTGTGTTTCAGGGTTTAGCGCAGTGGTGTTTGGGCAGTGTTGGGGGTCTTGCTGGGGGTGGTGTTTCAGGGTTTAAGGCAGTGCAGTGGTGTTCGGGCAGTGTAGGGGGTCTTGCTGGGGGTGGTGTTTCAGGGTTTAGGGCAGTGCACTCGTTTTCGTTCAGTGTAGGGGGTTGTTTGGGGGTGGTGTTTCAGGATTTAGGGCAGTGCAGTGGTGTTTGGGCAGTGTAGGGGTCATGCAGGGGGGGTGTTCAGGATTTAGGGTAGTGCAGTGGTGTTCGGCCAGTGTAGGGGGTCGTGCGGGGGTGGTGTTTTAGGGTTTAGAGCAGTGCAGTGGAGTTCGGGCAGTGTAGGGGGTCATGCGGGGGTGGTGTTTCAGGGTTTAGGGCTGTGCAGTGGTGTTCGGGTAGTGTAGGGGGTCGTGCTGTGGCTGATGTTTCAGGGTTTAGGGCAGTGCAGTGGTGTTAGGGCAGTGTAGGGGGTTGCGCTGGGGGTATTGTTTCAGGGTTTTGGGCAGTGCTGTGTTGTTCGGGCAGTGTAGGGGGACGCACTGGGGTAGTGTTTCAGTGTTTAGGGCAGAGCAGTGGTGTTCAGGCAGTGTAGGGGGTCATGCTGTGGCTGATGTTTCAGGGTTTAGGGCAGTGCAGTGGTGTTCGGGTAGTGTAGGGGGTTGTGCTGTGGCTGATGTTTCAGGGTTTAGGGCAGTGCAGTGGTGTTTGGGCAGTGTAGGGGGTCGTGCTGGGGGCATTGTTTCAGGATTTAGGGCAGTGCAGTGGTGTTCGGGCAGTGTATAGGGTCATGTGGGGGTGGTGTTTTAGGGTTTAGGGCAGTGCAGTGGTGTTCGGGCAGTGTAGGGGGTCGTGCGGGGGTGGTGTTTCAGGGTTTGAGGGCAGTGCAGTGGTGTTCGGGTAGTGAAGGGGGTCATGCTGTGGCTGATGTTTCAGGGTTTAGGGCAGTGCAGTGGTGTTCGGGCAGTGTAGGGGGTTGCGCTGGTGGCATTGTTTCAGGGTTTTGGGCAGTGCTGTGTTTTTCGTTCAGTGTCGGGGGACGCGCTGGGGGTAGTGTTTGAGAGTGTAGGGTAGAGCAGTGGTGTTCAGGCAGTGTAGGGGGTCATACTGGGGGTAGTGTTTTAGGGTTTAAGGCAAAGTAGTGGTGTTTGGGTAGAGTAGGGGGTCATGCTGGGGATAGTGTTTAGCTTTTAGGGCAGTGCAGTGGTGTTCAGGCAGTGTAGGGGGTCGTCCTGGGCGTGGTGTTTCAGGGTTTAGGGCAGTACAGTGTTGTTCGGGCAGTGTAGAGGGTCTTGCTGGGGGTGGTGTTTCAGGGTTTAGTGCAGTGGTATTCGGGCAGTGTAGGGGGTCTTCCTGGGGGTGGTGTTTCAGGGTTTAGGGCAATGCAATAGTGTTCGGGCAGTGTAGCGGATCTCGCTTGGGGTAGTGTTTCAAGGGTTTTGGGCAGTGCAGTGGTGTTCGAGCAGTGTAGGGGTCATGCTGGGGTAGTGTTTCAGGGTTTAGGGCAGAGCAGTGGTGGTCGAGCAGTGTAGGGGGTCGTGCTGGGGGTAGTGTTTTAGGGTTTAGGGCAGAGCAGTGGTGTTCCGGCAGATTAGGGGATCTTGCTAGGGGTGCTGCTTCAGGGTTTAGGGCAGCGCCGTGGTGTTCGGGCAGTGTAGGGGGTCTTGCTGGGGATGGTGTTTCAGGTTTAGGGCAGCACACTGGTGTTTGTGTACTGTAGGGGGTCGTGTTGGGGTAATGTTTCAGGGTTTAGGGCAGAGCAGTGGTGTTTGGGTAGAGTAAGGGGGCGTGCTGGATGTGGTGTTTTAGGGTTTAGGGCAGTGCAGTGGTGTTTGGGTCGTGTATGGGGTCATGCTGGGGTGGTGCTTTAGGATTTAGGGCAGTGCAGTGGTGTTCGGGTAGTGTATGGGGTCGTGCTGTGGGTGGTGTTTTAGGGTTTTGAGCAGTGCAGTGGTGTTCGGGTGGTATATGGGGTCGTGCTGGGGGTGGTGTTTTAGGGCTTAGGGCAGTGCAGTGGTGTTCAGGCACTGTAGGGTGTCATGCTGGGGGTGGTGTTTTAGGGTTTAGGGCAGTGCAGTGGTGTTTGGGCAGTGTAGGAGGTCATGCTGGGGGTGGTGTTTTAGGGTTTAGTGCAGTGTAGTGGTGTTCGGGCAGTGTAGGGGGTCATGCTGGGGTGGTGTTTCAGGGTTTAGGGCAGTGAAGTGGTGTTCGGGCAGTGTAGGTGTTCAAGCAGGGGGTGGTGTTTCAGGGTTTAGGGCAGTGCAGTGGTGCTCGGGCAGTGTAGGGGGTCTTGCTGCGGGTGGTGTTTCAGGGTTTAGGGCAGTGGTGTTCGGGAAGGGTAGGGGGACTTGCTGGGGGTGGTGTTTCAGGGTTTAGGGCAGTGCAGTGGTGTTTGGGCAGAGTAGGGGGTCTTGCTGGGGGTGGTGTTTCAGGATTTAGAGCAGTGCAGTGCTTTTCAGGCAGTGTAGGGGGTTGTGCGGTGGTGGTGTTTCAAGGTTTAGGGCAGTGCAGTGGTGTTCGGGCAGTGTAGCGGGACGTGGGGGGTGTTGTTTCAGGGTTTAGGGCAGTGCAGTGGTGTTCGGGTAGTGTAGGGGGTCGTGCGGGTGGTGGTGTTTCAGGGTTTAGGGCAGTGCAGTGGTGATTAGGCAGTGTGGGGGTCGTGCGGGTGGGTGGTGTTTCAAGGTTTAGGGCAGTGCAGTGGTGTTTGGGCAGTGTAGGGGGTCATGCAGGGGTGGTGCTGCAGGGTTAAGGACAGTGCAGTGGTGTTCGTGTAGTGTAGGGGGTCTTGCTGTGGCTGATGTTTCTGGGATTAGGGCAGTGCAGTGGTGTTCGGGCAGTGTAGGGGGTCGCGCAGGGGGTATTGTTTCAGGGTTTTGGGCAGTGCTTTGTTGTTCGGGCAGTGTAGGGGGACGCTCTGGGGGTAGTTTTTCAGAGTTTAGGGCAGAGAAGTGGTGTTCAGGCACTGTAGGGGGTCATGCTGGGGGTAGTGTTTTAGGATATAGGGCAGAATAGTGGTGTTTTGGTAGAGTTTAGGGTTTAGGGCAGTGCAGTGGTGTTCAGGCAGTGTAGGGGGTCGTGCTGGGGGTGGTGTTTCAGGGTTTAGGGCAGTGGTATTCGGGCAGTGTAGGGGGTCTTCCTGGGGGTGGTGTTTCTGGGTTTAGGGCAGTGATGTTTGGGCAGTGTAGGGGGGATTGCTGGGGGTGGTGTTTCAGGGTTTAGTGTAGTGGTGTTCAGGCAGTGTAGGGGGTATTGCTGAAGGTGGTGTTTCAGGGTTTAGGGCAGTGGTGTTCAGGCAGTGTAAGGGGGTCTTGCTGGGGGTTGTGTTTCAGGGTTTAGGGCAGCGCAGTGGTGTTCAGGCAGAGTAGGGGGTCTTGCTGGGGGTGCTGTTTCAGGGTTTAGGGCAGTGCATTGGTGTTCGGGCAGTGTAGGGGGTCTTGCTGGGGGTGGTGTTTCAGGGTTTAGGGAAGCGCAGTGGTGTTTGTGTACTGTAGGGGGTTGTGCTGGGGTAATGTTTCAGGGTTTAGGGCAGAGCAGTGGTGTTTGGGTTGTGTAAGGGGGCGTGCTGGGGTGGTGTTTTAGGGTTTAGGGCAGTGCAGTGGTGTTTTGGAAGTGTATGAGGTCATGCTAGTGGTAGTGCTTTAGGGTTTAGAGTAGTGCAGTGGTGTTCGGGTAGTATATGGGGTCATGCTGGGGGTGGTGTTTTAGGGTTTAGGGGAGTGCAGTGGTGTTCGGGCACTGTAGGGTGTCGTGCTGGGGGTGGTGTTTTAGGGTTTAGGGCAGTGCAGTGGTGTTCGGGTAGTATATGGGGTCGTGCTGGGGGTGGTGTTTTAGGGTTTAGGGCAGTGCAGTGGTGTTCGGGCACTGTAGGGTGTCGTGCTGGGGGTGGTGTTTTAGGGTTTAGGGCAGTGCCGTGGTGTTTGGGCATTGTAGGAGTTCATGCTGGGGGTGGTGTTTTAGGGTTTAGGGCAGTGAAGTGGTGTTTGGGCAGTGTAGGGGGTCATGCAGGGGGTGGTGTTTCAGGGTTTAGGGCAGTGCAGTGGTGCTCGGGCAGTGTAGGGGGTCTTGCTGGGGGTGGTGTTTCAGGGTTTAGGGCAGTGCAGTTCTTTTCGGGCAGTGTAAGGGGTCGTGCGGTGGTGGTATTTCAGGGTTTAGGGGAGTGCAGTGGTGTTCGGGCAGTGTAGCGGGACATGGGGGGGTGTTGTTTCAGGGTTTAGGGCAGTGCAGTGGTGTTCGGGTAGTGTAGGGGGTCGTGCGGGTGGTGGTGTTTCAGGGTTTAGGGCAGTGCAGTGGTGATCGGGTAGTGTGGGGGGTCGTGCGGGTGGGTGGTGTTTCAGGGTTTAGGGCAGTGCAGTGGTGTTTGGGCAGTGTAGGGGGTCATGCAGGGGGTGGTGCTTCAGGGTTAAGGACAGTGCAGTGGTGTTCGGGTAGTGTAGGGGGTTGTGCTGTGGCTGATGTTTCAGGGTTTAGGGCAGTGCAGTGGTGTTCGGGCAGTGTAGAGGGTCGCGCTGGGGGTATTGTTTCAGGGGTTTGGGCAGTGCTGAGTTGTTCGGGCAGTGTAGGGGGACGCGCTGGGGGTAGTGTTTCAGAGTTTAGGGCGGAGCAGTGGCGTTCAGGCAGTGTAGGGGGTCATGCTGGGGGTAGTGTTTTAGGGTTTAGGGCAGAGTAGTGGTGTTTGGGTAGAGTAGGGGGTCGTGCTGGGGGTGTTGTTTCAGGATTTAGGGCAGTGCAGTGCAGTAGTGTTCGGGTAGTGTAGGGGGTTGTGCGGGTGGTGGTGTTTCAGGAATTAGGGCAGTGCAGTGGTGATCAGGTAGTGTGGGGGGTCGTGCGGGTGGGTGGTGTTTCAGGGTTTAGGGCAGTGCAGTGGTGTTCGGGCAGTGTAGGGGGCATGCAGGGGGTGGTGCTTCAGGGTTTAGGGCAGCACAGTGGTGTTCGGGCAGTGTGGGTGGTCTTGCTGGGGTTGTGTTTCAGGGTTTAGGGCAGTAGTGTTCGGGTAGTGTAGGGGGTCTTGCTGGGGGTGGTGTTTCAGGGTTTAAGGCAGTGCAGTGGTGTTCGGGCAGTGTAGGGGGTCTTGCTGGGGGGCTGTTTCAGGGTTTAGGGCAGTGAAGTGGTGTTCAGGCAGTGTAGGGGGTCGTTTGGGGGTGGTGTTTCAGGATTTAGGGCAGTGCAGTTGAAGTACTGGGTATTTTAAGCCCAGCGGTGCAGGGGAACACACCCTCTGACTTCGGGGTTCTTACTGTTTCAGACCTACAGAAACACAGAGTCTTCTGGGTGAAGTCAAAGATCAGTTTATTGGCTGCAGACCAATTACAGGTATCCTAGAAGTACAACAGCGTGTATGTTCTCAGGAGAATGCCAAAAATCACAGAAACGGGCTTCACCTTAAATACAGAATTTCCTGCCTCAGGCATACATTCTTAAGTTTATGGTATGGTCATTCAAATTATACATTACAAAACGAAAAGGCAGAGTCATGATGACCATCCCACATTCCAGTTAAACAAGCCCGTAATTATTTACCCAGCAAGGCTCAGATCCCACATCAGATATCGATAGGCCCCAATAAACATGAGCATCTCCTGTTTTGGGAAAGAAGCAATAAAGCAGGAACAGTCAGGTGTGAAAGAGATTAGCCGGAGGCTCGTGTAGGATGAAAAGACTTTATGGTGTGTCAAGCCCTGATGCTAATCACAGGTGGCCAGAGGACGGGGGACTCGTGAGACCAGTTTGACCTGGGGCAGCGGAGCCAAGCTGCCCAGGTCACAGAAAAGTCAAAGAAAGCCACATGTGCTCTGAAAGGCCAGTTTTCGCTTCATACTATATAGCCTATGTGAGGACAACCATAAGATGGCCACCGATACAAAATGGAACCCACGTAGTGATGTGAAATAGCGTATACACAGTGCATTCATAGCTAAAACGTTACAAAAAGCACTTGTACATACCGCATTAACCATTCGCGGTTCACTATTACCGGGATAGACGGGGGTAGGGTCCTGCCTCCTACGCGGTCCCAAATTCTAAAGAACGACAGACCCTCCTTTTGCCCTTACATAGGCAATAACTATACTCATTTCAATCCGAGTCTAGGTCAATATTCACGAAGTCATGGAGATGTTGCTGTAGCATCATCCTCAGCTCGTCCCTCGATACAGGTTTCCTTACACATAATGTAGCACAGAGGCCACATATCGCAGGAGCACACTGTATGCACAGACAGAACAGGAAAAGGATGGCTAAGATCATTCCAATGACCATCAGAACTTTCCAACCCCAGGCAGATATCAATTCCCAGAACCACCCCACCAGTGACCAATCTCCTTTATCCACGTGTATGGACTCAGATATTTTATGCAGTTTGGAGATGGCTTGTGTAGGAAGGTGGATATCTGACTATGGTTACCCCCAAATTTTTGCCTAGTGTCTAGCTGGTTTTTCGACTTAGTTGGCCTGAGATCCTGCCATTCAGGATCTCAGCCTGGCTGTTCTCTCTTTAAAATGGACTCCATGTACCCTAGGTACATACCCAATTGGTTGGATCACCCTGTCAGCCCCTGTACCAGTGTACACTAGGTACCCAGGGCATTGGTGTACCCAAGGCCTGCCAGGGGCTGCAGCATGTATTATGCCACCCCAGGCTTGGCCTAACAATCTGACACAACTGGCTGATCACTCAGCTGGGGTAAGTTGGTGTAATCACCTCTTACTTAGGTGTAGTATACCTATACCTAACCTTAAATGGGACACCTGGTAACCTATAAGTCACTCCTATGGCAGGCCTTAACAATCCTGAAGGCAGAGTGCTTGGTTCCATGTGAGATGGTGCTCTGGCATGAGCTGAGCCTGTCTGCAGTGGTCGGAACAACTTCCTTCTACTGTTTCCAGATATCGTCATACCATATACTCTTAAGTGCATTATGAACCTCGCGGTTAAATGCTAACTTTGGTTTGGCTTTATCAAAACATGTCGAGTAAGGTGTCATACGAATTGGAATACTAACCCCTCGCCAATTCTGGCGACGGGGTTAGCATTCCACCCTTCTAGAGGGACACGACATGTACAGTACCTGAAACCCGGGTAAAATCAGACATAGCCTCAGCTCCACAAAATGGATGCTGCCACCACAGACACAAGTCTGCCCTCCTGCTGCTGGGAGTCCTTCCAGCTTGGGAGGTGTGGACAAAGGGTTTCCTGCCAGGGGAGGTGCATGCACCACCCCAGACAGGATTTTGTGTATTGGTCAGGTAGGGCTTGAAAGAAACCAGACATGCCTGTGGCTCACAAGGAGCCTCGGTGCATATGCCAGTTCAAACCGGTCCTGGGGCACACCAGTCCCGGGCCTGGGGCGAGCTGGACAAAGGATTGGGGGTGTAACCACCCCCCTTCCTGGTCCCACCCTTAGGGAGGGACCTAGCAGGTAGTCCGGCCCCTAGAATCCGCTTAAAGGTAGGAGCTGTGTCCTAAGACTTCAGACATCCTGGAATCAACTTGAAACTAAGAAGAAGACGGGAACTTCGACATTCTGCTGCACAGAAGACTGAAGAAAATCTCCCCTGTGGTCAGGGAGTGACCACCTTGCTAACGCAAGCACCATCCAGCGAATCACCGTCTGCTTTGCCGCCGCCTCCCGCCGGAGCCCGAGCCCAGAGACTGACAAGACCTGGACCTCCAGACCTCTCACCGCCCGATCCACAGTCCCTGAAAAGAGGAGACCCGTGGAGGCACCGAGACACGTGGAGCCAGCCATCTTGAAACGACTACGACAAGCTGACCAGTGCAACAACCGAGGCTCCCTCCAAGTTGTGCTTTGGGTCCTGAGAAGCCCAACCCTCGAGCAGCATCTGCACCAAAGGTGAGCCCTCCAGCATCTCCACGATCTGCGTGGGGCCCTTCTGCATTTTGCCACTCGACGCGCCTAACCGGTTGCTGGCCCGCTGGCTAGTGGCCATCTTGGCGACGAAATCTACGACAAACACCGCTGGTCTGGTTGCTCCAGACTGGCCCTTGCTCCCCTCCAAAGGAGCGATCCCTCTGACCTTGCTGGTCAGAACCAACAGCTGATTTCCGAATCCTCCTGCAATTGCTTTTGCCAAGGCTTGTTTGCTTCGATCAAGTCGCCGACACCGCCGACAGCGAGAGCCTGCGTGGGACAGCTCGTGAGCCGACTCCTGGACGTCGTCGACCTTCAGGGACCACGTGGCTGCGGAGACAAGCTACCCCTCATCACCTGTTTGCACCCGACATCGCCTGGTACCCACCTGGTGCCACGCTGGTCACTGGCTAGTGACTGTGAACACTGTCCCCTCTGCTTACAGGTCTTCAACATCTCCGATCCACTCTTGGATCCACTGCATCTCTTCCCGACCGACCGCCTGCAGCATCTTTGTCCCAGGCTCAACGGAACAGATAGAAGAAACCCGACGCACTTTGAGGCCTATGCACCCGCTTCCTGTGGGTGAGGTAAAGCTGGTACTCCGGTGCCCATGTGTAGTAATACATCTCTAGTGCCTGTGTTCCAAATCTTAAGTTCCTAGGTCATCCGGAAGATTCCTTTTGCAGTAACTTTGTACTTTTTACGCACCCATTGAAACCTATGGGAGCACGCGTGTGACTATTTGCTCTGCACACGCCACCCGTGGACCTCCTGGTCACTAACTGACGTTAGCTCCTTGTAGGCCCAGCGATCCTAGAGGCCCTAGGCCTTTTCCCTTTTCTGTTCGTGGTACTTATACCACTATTTTAGTATATGGTTCGAGTGGCCACCAGGGCCTATCCATATAAAGTGCAACTTCTGTGTATTCTGTGATAATCTTGTTTGACGATTTGTGCTCCTGTGCTCATAAAGAGACTAGGGGTTACTTTGAGAAATAAATACATATATATTTTGAATATATATCTGTGTGGTGTCCTTTCATTGGTATAAAAGGGGGTTGCTATTGGTAAAACAGCTTGCTTAACACGCTTCACGAGTTTAGCCTCAAAGACTGCTTAGCCTACGCTACCACTAGGGCAGCTAGTCCGAAAAGGTTGACTTACAACCACACCATAAGGGTTGCTTGGCATGGTACAAGGTGGTCACTAGAACTAGTGAACAGCATATACCAGGCCAACTTCTCACATTGGTGAGCAGCGGTTGGATTTGAGCTTGCTGTGTTTTACCATTGTAATCTCTTGGTTACCAATTGAAAGATCACATAGGTACCTGTAGGTACATATAAAACAAGATTAGATATACTTAAGTTCTACTGAACTTAGTTGTTGTAGAGCAAAGGGAGTAGCACACCCTGACTACAACTACTAGATAGGTTTAGTAGGTAAACCCAAGTGTAGGTAGATTGCAACACATCCACCCACACTTAAGAGCAATGGCCGGGGCAGAGGGGTCCACTGTACCCATCTCTGTTGAGAGTGACCCCCAGAGGGCACCATCCAGCTTTGCTACCCTTAATCAGAATGAGCTCAGGCATTTGGCAACTCTTAGAGGCCTTAAACAGCCCAAGAACCCAAACTCTGCTGAGCTCAGAGAGCTCTTACAGAATGATGAGAATCAGAGAGCACTCAAGAAAGCTTCCCAGTTAGCCCCCTTAGGGACAGGAACAGGAGGCCCCCCTTCTAAAGATGCCACTGAAGTACCCCTTCCCAATAGTCACCCCTTAGATGGGATGCCTACCACAGAGGATGAGAGTGAAAAGGATACTGACAGTAGTGAGGATGAAGGGAGAACTAGCCCAGTGCCAAGTATTATACTTGGCCCAGCTAAACCAAGGCTATTGGGGACTGACAGTGGGTTCAACCCACTGGATCTCCCCAGTGGACTTAACACAGGGCTGGGAAGGCAAAGGAATCGCTCAGGTGACTCCAATGCTTCCCATGGCTCTAGAGGCTCTCAAGGTCACTCCAGGAGAAGGATGACCACCCCTCAGAGGAGGGAACATGAGGCCAAGATGCAAGAGGCCCAGCTGAGGATCAGGAAGCAGGAGCTAGAAGTAGCCCTGATGGAAGAGAAACTTAGCAAGGCTAGACAGCATAAAGAGAGTGGGTCCATACCCACTGGTGGCAGCATTGTCCCTAAGGACAAAGATAGGGTTTTCGACAATAGAAACCTGTCTAAGGTTGTGCCCCCCTACAAAAGTGGGGATGACATCCACAAGTGGATAACTGCTCTTGAGAGAGCCTGCAAAGTACAGCAGGTTCCTGAAGATCAGTGGGCAGCAATCCTCTGGCTCTCCTTTGAAGGAAGAGGCAGAGACAGACTCCTCACTGTTAGAGAAGAGGATGTCAGAAACTACAGAGTCCTGAAGAGTGTTCTGGTTGATGGGTTAGGCTTAACCACTGAACAGTACAGGTTAATGTTCAGAGATACCCAAAAGACACAGACTCAGGACTGGTCTGAATATGTTGAATGTGCCACTAAGGCTTTGGAGGGTTGGTTGCTGGGAAGTAAGGTATCTGATTATACAGGATTGTACAATTTGATGATGAGAGAACAGATTTTAAGTAACTGTCAAAACCAGCTCCTCCATCAACACCTGGTAGACTCAGATTTGACCTCTCCCCAAGAATTGGGAAAGAGGGCAGATAAATGGGTCAGGACCAGGATCAGGCCTAAGAATCAGGGTGGTGACCAAAAGAAAGATACCACCAAACCTCAAGAGAAGGGAGGGGATAAGGCAAAAGAGAAATCTTCCTCAGGGCCCCAAAACTCCACACAGGGTGGTGGGTCCCAAGCTCCCTCCTCTACCACAGGTAAAAAGCCTTACTGCCATGAGTGTAAAACTCCTGGGCATTGGAAAACTGACAGCAGTTGCCCAAGGGCTACAAACAAAACTGTTCCTCCAATTACTCCTGTCACACCACCTATTACTGTCAGCAGTAATCCCCCAGGTGGTGGGAGTGCCCCCAAAAATTTGGGTGGGTTTACTTGGGGAACACAGGGGGACCCTGGCTTAGCCAATTCCCCTGCAGCAGATACTCTTGTCTGTGATGGTGGCATGGGGTTTGCCAACTTCACTGCCTGTCCCAACACTTTGGGTAGGTACAGACAAGAGCCCTACATCAATGGTACAAAAGCTGAGGCCTACAGAGACACTGGAGCTAGCATCACAATGGTGGCCCATTGGCTAGTTCCCTCTGAGCAGCTTTTGCCTGGTTTCTCCTACCAGGTGACCAACATTGATGGCAAACAGAACAGTCATCCCATGGCAGAGGTATGTCTCAGCTGGGGAGGTGTCACTGGCCCTAAAAGGGTGGCAGTGTCCCCAACCTTGCCTGTAGACTGCTTACTGGGGAATGACTTAGAACTCTCAGCTTGGGCTGGAGTTGAACAAGACACCCATTCTAAAATGGTAGGCCTTTCACAAAAGGGTAGTGGGGTTGTGCCATTCACAACCCCTGTCCAAATAGATTTCCTCCCTGGAAAGGTTGGAAGGGCAGTGGTAGCCACAGCCCAGGCACAGACAGACTTCCCTGTAGAGACTGGCAGAGCTGTGACAGTCACAGCTCAAACACAAACTGAGTGCCTCCCTGAAAAGGTTGGCAAGGCTGTAATGGTCTCAGCCTATACTCAGACTGACATAGGTGTAGTGAAGCCTGAAACTATGGATCACTCCACACAAACAGAGAGTAGTGGGGAGGAAGAAAAGTCTCCCTCTCCCCAGACATTAGGAAAACGCCAGCCTCCTCAGGGAGCTGACCTCACCCCTTGTGAAGGAACTGCCCCAGAGGTAGCCAGGCCTGGCCTGGCAGAGCCTCTGATGTCAGTGGCCCCTTCCAAGGTGGGACCCAGTCTGGTGCAGGTAGCCTGCCTCTCTCTACCCTGCCTCAGTCAGCCCAGGGCTGCAGAGGTCAGGGAGGCCAGTGGACCCCAAGAGGGCCCCTGTCCACAAGAACCCCCCCATCAAAAGAATGAGGATTGCCTGGCTAGTAGCCCTAGTCAGGTGATGGGTAAAAACATTCCTGAGGGATCTCCTTTACAGGTAGTTAGGGACCTCCCCCAGAGGGATTCTGTTGGGTACAGGCAAACATGGGACCTTAGGGCCCCAGACCTGACCTGTCCCTCCAGTAAGCCCACAAAAGGGACCCAGCCTCCAGCTTTAGGTAGCCAGAGGCTGACCCTGAGAGCACAGTGCAACTCAGTTAAGGAAAGAAAGGCATCCATGGTGGAGGATGATTGGAGGAAGCTGAGGCCTCACTTTGAGGACACTCACTTCAGTACTCCATCTCAACACCAGCCTTTTACTTTGCCAAGACACACCAAAGGTAGAGATTCCCTATGGTGGAGACCCTCTGATACCCTTAGGGTGAGGGATTGCTTAGTGGACCATGAGACAGGGGGTAACCATGCCAGTGCTGGTTCCTCCTTATATGGCCACTTGGGCAATATAGGCTTACCTGGTCAAGGTCAGCCTTATCTCCCTTCGTTTGGGGGGGGGTTGTGTAGGAAGGTGGATATCTGACTATGGTTACCCCCAAATTTTTGCCTAGTGTCTAGCTGGTTTTTCGACTTAGTTGGCCTGAGATCCTGCCATTCAGGATCTCAGCCTGGCTGTTCTCTCTTTAAAATGGACTCCATGTACCCTAGGTACATACCCAATTGGTTGGATCACCCTGTCAGCCCCTGTACCAGTGTACACTAGGTACCCAGGGCATTGGTGTACCCAAGGCCTGCCAGGGGCTGCAGCATGTATTATGCCACCCCAGGCTTGGCCTAACAATCTGACACAACTGGCTGATCACTCAGCTGGGGTAAGTTGGTGTAATCACCTCTTACTTAGGTGTAGTATACCTATACCTAACCTTAAATGGGACACCTGGTAACCTATAAGTCACTCCTATGGCAGGCCTTAACAATCCTGAAGGCAGAGTGCTTGGTTCCATGTGAGATGGTGCTCTGGCATGAGCTGAGCCTGTCTGCAGTGGTCGGAACAACTTCCTTCTACTGTTTCCAGATATCGTCATACCATATACTCTTAAGTGCATTATGAACCTCGCGGTTAAATGCTAACTTTGGTTTGGCTTTATCAAAACATGTCGAGTAAGGTGTCATACGAATTGGAATACTAACCCCTCGCCAATTCTGGCGACGGGGTTAGCATTCCACCCTTCTAGAGGGACACGACATGTACAGTACCTGAAACCCGGGTAAAATCAGACATAGCCTCAGCTCCACAAAATGGATGCTGCCACCACAGACACAAGTCTGCCCTCCTGCTGCTGGGAGTCCTTCCAGCTTGGGAGGTGTGGACAAAGGGTTTCCTGCCAGGGGAGGTGCATGCACCACCCCAGACAGGATTTTGTGTATTGGTCAGGTAGGGCTTGAAAGAAACCAGACATGCCTGTGGCTCACAAGGAGCCTCGGTGCATATGCCAGTTCAAACCGGTCCTGGGGCACACCAGTCCCGGGCCTGGGGCGAGCTGGACAAAGGATTGGGGGTGTAACCACCCCCCTTCCTGGTCCCACCCTTAGGGAGGGACCTAGCAGGTAGTCCGGCCCCTAGAATCCGCTTAAAGGTAGGAGCTGTGTCCTAAGACTTCAGACATCCTGGAATCAACTTGAAACTAAGAAGAAGACGGGAACTTCGACATTCTGCTGCACAGAAGACTGAAGAAAATCTCCCCTGTGGTCAGGGAGTGACCACCTTGCTAACGCAAGCACCATCCAGCGAATCACCGTCTGCTTTGCCGCCGCCTCCCGCCGGAGCCCGAGCCCAGAGACTGACAAGACCTGGACCTCCAGACCTCTCACCGCCCGATCCACAGTCCCTGAAAAGAGGAGACCCGTGGAGGCACCGAGACACGTGGAGCCAGCCATCTTGAAACGACTACGACAAGCTGACCAGTGCAACAACCGAGGCTCCCTCCAAGTTGTGCTTTGGGTCCTGAGAAGCCCAACCCTCGAGCAGCATCTGCACCAAAGGTGAGCCCTCCAGCATCTCCACGATCTGCGTGGGGCCCTTCTGCATTTTGCCACTCGACGCGCCTAACCGGTTGCTGGCCCGCTGGCTAGTGGCCATCTTGGCGACGAAATCTACGACAAACACCGCTGGTCTGGTTGCTCCAGACTGGCCCTTGCTCCCCTCCAAAGGAGCGATCCCTCTGACCTTGCTGGTCAGAACCAACAGCTGATTTCCGAATCCTCCTGCAATTGCTTTTGCCAAGGCTTGTTTGCTTCGATCAAGTCGCCGACACCGCCGACAGCGAGAGCCTGCGTGGGACAGCTCGTGAGCCAACTCCTGGACGTCGTCGACCTTCAGGGACCACGTGGCTGCGGAGACAAGCTACCCCTCATCACCTGTTTGCACCCGACATCGCCTGGTACCCACCTGGTGCCACGCTGGTCACTGGCTAGTGACTGTGAACACTGTCCCCTCTGCTTACAGGTCTTCAACATCTCCGATCCACTCTTGGATCCACTGCATCTCTTCCCGACCGACCGCCTGCAGCATCTTTGTCCCAGGCTCAACGGAACAGATAGAAGAAACCCGACGCACTTTGAGGCCTATGCACCCGCTTCCTGTGGGTGAGGTAAAGCTGGTACTCCGGTGCCCATGTGTAGTAATACATCTCTAGTGCCTGTGTTCCAAATCTTAAGTTCCTAGGTCATCCGGAAGATTCCTTTTGCAGTAACTTTGTACTTTTTACGCACCCATTGAAACCTATGGGAGCACGCGTGTGACTATTTGCTCTGCACACGCCACCCGTGGACCTCCTGGTCACTAACTGACGTTAGCTCCTTGTAGGCCCAGCGATCCTAGAGGCCCTAGGCCTTTTCCCTTTTCTGTTCGTGGTACTTATACCACTATTTTAGTATATGGTTCGAGTGGCCACCAGGGCCTATCCATATAAAGTGCAACTTCTGTGTATTCTGTGATAATCTTGTTTGACGATTTGTGCTCCTGTGCTCATAAAGAGACTAGGGGTTACTTTGAGAAATAAATACATATATATTTTGAATATATATCTGTGTGGTGTCCTTTCATTGGTATAAAAGGGGGTTGCTATTGGTAAAACAGCTTGCTTAACACGCTTCACGAGTTTAGCCTCAAAGACTGCTTAGCCTACGCTACCACTAGGGCAGCTAGTCCGAAAAGGTTGACTTACAACCACACCATAAGGGTTGCTTGGCATGGTACAAGGTGGTCACTAGAACTAGTGAACAGCATATACCAGGCCAACTTCTCACAGCTTGATAAACTGTTGGAGCGTTGTCTGGTATGAAAATGCAACAACTGGATTGGATAACCTTACATACCCCACCACGGTCTGCAAGTATGACGTCTAGAACCATGCGGTTCTGCAAAGTCATGAGGCGATCCGCTTGGAGCTCAGCTGTCAAATTACCAAGGGCACCAGCCGTAATATTAACGGTGGATTCAACCACACGAGTCAGTTGTCTCAGGTTCCTACTATTAACCATAGGTCCCCAAAGAAAACCCAAAAAGAAATCTCCCGCTTCCTGACCGGCAGTATCCTCTTTACTAATCACGCCTCTCACAACTCTGGTCTTGTGATAGTCGGAGGCGGCAGTAAATGTTGGCGGTAGCAGATTTGCAATATAACATGTGCCCGAGAAATCGGGGGGCAACCATGTATATGCTCGGTCATTGCAGATAAAATATGTACCCTTGGCAGCCAAAAACGCAGGGGAAAACTGTGACGGAAAAGTGTACGTTTCAGTACAGTCACTTCTCCCCAGTTGAGCTCTAGGATTCTGACCATTACCTTGCAAACAGAACCGACCTATGTGGGGTACGACCCAGATTGGGGAAGAGATTTTCCGCTGTCTTTCACCTAGACTAATACTATACCCCGTCGCGTTCCACCCTACATAAGCTGTCTGCTCTTCTTTGGGAATGGATGAGTATGCATCGATATCTCTGCTCATATCGGCAACTCCTTTCACTAAAGCTTTGTTATTGGTGCTAGGTCTGATGGAACGCGGTTGTCGCGGGGACTATACTTCTTGTGCATAGAGAAACATAGTCTGGAATGCCCATGACGATGCATTGTAACTATACGGCAGCACCAGATAGGGAATACCCTTATTAATGGTATGTGGCATTAAACCACACACCCAACAATTTGTTGTATTCATGACTAGTTGGTGCTGGTGCAGGAGCTGAATAAACGAGTTATTCACAAACTCTGATCGTCTAACTTGTTCATGTTCAGGCAGAGGGTGAAAAGAGTGTGAGGAGATAGTAGGAGGAGGTATAGGCTGTACAGTGGGGGCAATGGGCTCTTGAGAGGAGAAGAATACAAATCCTACAGTAAACATTATCATACTACATAATACAAACAGGCATAAAAACACAAAACGTTTGCTTTTCGTTATTTTACATATTCTTGCTTTAAAGTTCATTTCCTCAGTGAGTCTCCCCATCTTACAAAACTCCATCCTCTAATCGTGCCGCTCGCGGCGGGTGAGTATCTTCTGCTAAGGAGTACGCCTGTCAGTCCAGGGAACGCCCTAGACCAACCAGAACCGTCGACCTAACGTCTTCGGCCTGTACCCCAAAGTCTTGGCACCGCGACCCTGCGGCTGAACCCGGATGGTGGTTCGAAAAATAAAAATCAAGAAAGTCCTTCAGATGGGAGAGCTCTGGTTATCAAAAAAATAGAAAGGTAAAAGAAAAAGAATATTTATTTGTCCATGGGCCTTGGCCTTAGATTGTAATGGAGACGGCCAGGTACTGTTTGATCTTGAAACAAAAGTTCAGGCTCGGTAGTGTCCAATCGAATTGACGGAGGCACAGCTTCTTGCAAAATATCGTCACTTTCCTGCGCTGAAGCTGTGCCTTTTATGCGTGCATCACTGAACGGCACAAAGCGAGGTACAGTGTCTGTTTCAGAGTCTGCGATACCCTCCTGGACCCACTGGTCATACGGCAGAGGCAAAGGGATCCTTTTGAAGTGGGCGCCGTGGATCCAGTTTTTCTTCCCCTTCACTCGAACAGCTGATCTTGTAGACAGGAGTACGAGGTGAGGGCCAATCCAGCGGGGCTCATCGTTGGCTTTCCGCTGGAAGTTTTTCACAAGGATCCACGTGCCTGGTTTGATAGGGTGTCCAGGAGCTTCAGAAGCCGGGGGGAGAGTATCATGCACCTGTTGGTGTAAAACACGCAGTTTAGCTGTCAATTCGTGCAAGTAATCAAACAGTACTGGATGCTCGATTTCACTGAATTTCGTCGGCCTTGGCACACCCCATACATTGGCCGGGCGGCCAAAAACAACCTCATAAGGACTAAGTCCCACTCGTGAGTGCACGGTCATTCTGGTGGACAGGAGTGCTAGAGGCAGAGCGTCAGGCCATTTAAGACCTGAGCTCGCTTGGATTTTGGCCAGTTTAAGTTTTAGTGCGCCGTTGTAGCGCTCTACTAATCCAGCTGATTGGGGGTGATTTGCAGCGTGAAACTTCTGCCTTATACCTAGTCCCTCACATACATTCTTCATCACTTTACCCACAAACTCACTTCCATTATCACTCCACACCATTCTTGGCATTCCAAACCTAGGAAAAAATTCTTTCACAAGGGCTTTGGCTGTGGATAGAGCAGTGTTATCCTTTAGGGGATAGGCCTCAATCCATTTTGAGAAAGCGCAAACAACCACTAATACATATTTCAGGTTGTTGCACCTTCCCATGTGGATAAAATCCAACTGCAAAACTTCAAATGGATATGATGGAGGCGTAAAATGACCAGCTGGAGTTGGGGTTCCCCTACCAGGGTTGTACTTCAAGCATACCATACAATTCTTGACCACGTTCTCTGCACACTTAGGAATTCCAGCATTCTGCCATACTGGAGCCAACAACTTACAGATTCCTTTTGTACTGATGTGTGCCATTCCATGTGCCATAGTAACCACTGGAAGCACATATGCATCAGGTAACAACCATCGCCTATGTTCTGACAGATCAATCCAACAACCATTCTCATCCAACTTACCCATACTTTCTCTCCACTTGCTCAATTCTTTCTCTGTGGCTTCAGCTTGAAGGGACTTTACACTTTCTATTGTGTTTTCACACATTCCAACATCACCAACCCATCTGGCAGGGCCTGCAACATACATTCGAGTCTTCACATCTTTGGCTGTTTCTTTCGCGACTTCATCAGCAAACGCATTACCACGACCAACATCATCAGTGATTTTCTTGTGCGCACTGCATTTCATAATCGCAACTTGCAACGGTAGGGTCAGTGACTCAAGGAGGTCATTCACCAACTTGCCATTCTGAATCTTAGCTCCATGCGAAGTCAGGAACCCACGTTCTTTCCACAATCGCCAAAAATTATGAGCCACGCCAAAGGCGTACTGGCTGTCTGTATATATATTCACTCTCATTCCTTCAGACAACACGCATGCTCTCGTAAGGGCAATCAATTCTGCTGCTTGAGCCGAATTCTGTGGCACACGCGCAGTTTCAACAATCGTGTGCAAAGTCGTGATAGCATATGCAGCAGTCGTATCACCATATGGAAGCTTGAAACACGAACCATCCACCCATAAAGTACCATCACACTCAGTCAGGGGAGTATCTTTGAGATCTACTCTCCCTTTCGTCTCTTCTTCTGTTCTGAACAGACAATCATGTTGCTCAATCTCGTCTAGGTCTGCTGGGATTGGTAATAGTGTAGCTGGATTCAATGTGTTGCATCTCTTTATGTGTATATGATTTGCTAACAGTGTCAGCTCATAACCAGATAATCGCGCACTAGTTAAGTGTTGTGTCTTGGTCCTGTTTAACAATGTGTCCACAGCATGTGGAACCATAACAATCAATGTATTATCCATTACTAGGCCAGCAGACTGTCGAATAGACATAGCTGCAGCGGCTGTGGCTCTCAGACAACTTGGCAACGCCCTCGCTACAGGGTCCAAGGTTGACGAAAAATACACGCATGGACGCGGTCTGTCGCCAAAAGGCTGTGTTAACACTGATAATGCACAACCATCTTTCTCATGAACATACAATGTAAAAGGCTTGCTGTAGTCAGGGGTAACCAACACAGGAGCAGAACATAACGCATTACGCAATTCCCAAAAACTTTTCTGACACTCGTCAGACCATGGAATAGGATTCGGTGTGTCTTTGCATGTTAATGCTAACAAAGGTTTTGCCAACAAGGAAAAATTAGGAATCCAATGCCTACAGTATGAAGTAATGCCCAAGAAAGCACGCACTTCTCTGTGTTCTTGGCACACTCAACTGTGCAATGGCTTGAATTCTTTCTGGGGTCAGTTTCCTTCCCTCCTTCGATAAGAGATGACCTAAGTAGGTCACTTCTTGTCGACAATATTGCAGCTTTGAGAGAGACACTTTGTGATGGAAGGCAGACAAATGACGCAACAATGACAAGGTAGCTTCTTTGCAAATCTTTTCAGTATCCGCGGCGATTAGTAAATCGTCGACGTACTGAATGAGGATAGCGCCACTAGGTAAAACCAGTGCATCAAGCTGCGCTTTTAAAGCCTGACTGTATATTGATGGACTTTCACAGTAGCCCTGAGGAGCGCGTTTAAAACGGAAGCTGCGACCTCCTAAACTAAAGCCAAAAATGTCTCTGCTCTCCTCTGCAATTGGGATGCTAAAGAAAGCATTCTTTAGATCGATCACTGAGAACCATGCAGCGGAGGCTGGAATCATAGTTAACAAGGCAGTTATATCAGGAACAACTGGAAACTGTGGTACAACAATCTAATTAACCTCTCTAAGATCAATCACAAATCTGTAAACAGGTGGCTGTGAAGGGTCCGTTCGTTTTAAGACAGGTAAAACAGGACTATTGCAAACGTTGCCTCTTGTCTCTTCAATTACACCCTTTTTAATCAAATCACTGACAATTGCTAACAATGCTTTCTGACCTCCATTGGAGATCTTATACTGGGGAATGCGTGGTAATCTGACATTGGCTTTTAAAGTGACCACATATGGCGGTATTTCCAAAAGACCCACATCATTGGGACCAGTGGACCAAAGGACATCCGGAAGGGATGACAATTCAGGTGGCATTGCATTTTTAGACAAATACATTAGGGAAATCACTTTCTTGCCTAATGTAAGTTGTACTCCTGAGGGAGAACAATATAGCGTTGCATGCAATCTTTTTAGCAAATCTAAGCCTAGCAAATTTTCACCACAACCTGTCGTTAGAATGAGGGGTGCTTTTAGCTCACAAGGTCCAACAGAAAGAGACATAGGACTAGAAATCGGGTTCCTAACTGGGGCGCCAGAAAAACCTACTGAAACATTCATTTCGCCAGACAAAGGCACGCCAGGGAGTTTTGAATGCATGATTGAACTCTTTGCAGCACCAGTATCCAGCAGAAAGGGCTCCGTTACATTTTCTGTAGTTACTTTAACATAAGGTCTGCTCTGATCCACTGGCACTGAAACAACTCCCTCTCTCCGTCTACGGCTGTCCTAGTAATCATCATCTTCTACATTGTCATCTTCTGCATAATAATAATTATTGTAGTACTGAGCTGTATTTCCAGTCGCATTGGCTTGCTGATCGAAGCTATTTATGGTATTTTAAGGCGGAAGAGGACGCGCGTTCTGGGTAATATTTCCATGCCCTCTACCCCTAGGCGCTTGCTGACCACCTCTACCTCTTGCGCCATACGCATTACTGTTACGCTGCATTAATTTAGGGCAACTAAATTTAAAATGACCTTCCTCTTTGCAATATGAACATTGGTTGGGACCTACAGGGATTCGTGGTTGATAATACCCATTCATTTGCTGATTATTCTGAAACTGTTGGGCTGCTGATAGATACCTTGTGTTTGCCTATAATTATTCTGTCCTCCACGTGGCGGATAGGCCTGCTGCAAGAGGACCTTTGTCTTTAGTTCTTTCGTTTTCTTATCTGTTCTATCCTTCTCATCTTTGTCTCTATTCTCATAATACTGTGCAGTAGCCAGTATTTGCGCTGAAGAGGAAACAGCCCAAGAACTTTCTGAATCTTTTAAATTTTTACACAACTCGGGAAGTAGATTCTGCACAAATTTATCAACGAATAGCCGTTGGCCACCTTCAGTACTCATGTCTTGACCACTGTGGTCGATAAACGTTTCTTCAAACCTGGTGAAGAAATCAGACACTGTCTCATCTTTCTTCTGCTTGCATGCGGATAGTTTGTCCCAATTTACGCGCATCGCAGGCATTATAGTTTTCATGTAGGTAATAATTCGACCAGGGAGCGCTGCTATGAGGGGCTCAGGTTTTGCACCGCCAACTTGTCTAGCGTCTGCAGCAACGATATTAGCCCATGTATCACCCAATTCTGCAGCGTGATCTACATTACGAATGGATCCCCATAAAGGCTGTGGAACCACATTCCCAAACAGCATATCTATGTCAGCCAAATTCATTACACATGATTCTGCAGTTTGTGACAACTCCTTATAATATCCTGCAGGGTTTTTACGGGGATCAGGTAATGTCTGTTTAAGTGCTAACACCTCCGATCGCTTCCATGGGACATGTACCCAAACACGTTGAAAATGTGCTGGAGCAGCAACAATACCTCGAGCGGCATCAGCCGCAACAGCTTCCTTCCATACCGGAGGGACTTCTCTCATGGGGTATTGTCGCGCTTTTCCCTTTCTCCCCACAGGGAAATCTGGTTCAAACAACGACTTTTGACAATCATCAATCCTCAAGGCTAATAAGATAGCAACTACTCTTTTGACCTCAGGGCCCACAATCATACCTTTTTCAAAATCAAATCTCACTCTGCACAATTCCTGTGGGTTTGGATTTGCACCATTATCCTCCAATTCCTCACAGAGGAATTCACACATTTTATCAAAGACATACCTCTGTTTTGGGGCATCCCATTGGTGAAAAACGTTAACAACTGATTCCACATCATAGAGTGAAGGGAAACCAATCCACCTACGCGACAGATGATCTAACACCTCTTTCTCATCGGAACCAGGCAGCTGACTGCGCAATTGCTTACGCTGTAAGGCAGGAGTCGCACTAGATGACCCAAAGAGAGGCGACATTAGACTAGTAACTACATTAGCTAATCGTTGTCGTGCTGAAGGAGAAGTTGAGGCAAAATCGGGGGGATAGACAGAGGGAAGAAAAACAGATTCAGATACAGGTACCTGGGTAGTGTGAGAAGGAGCGCCAGGGGAAGCCGCTGGCGCGCTAGGCAAAGTCGCAGGAAGCGCGGGGGTAACAGGTAGCAAAACTGGCGGTCCTTGAGAGGGCTGCACTGCAGGGATAGGAGCCAGCTGAGGAGGAGCTGGCGCCTGTGGGAAGGCTTGCGGCATATTTACTAGAGGCTGCGTGTAGGAAGGTGGATATCTGACTATGGTTACCCCCAAATTTTTGCCTAGTGTCTAGCTGGTTTTTCGACTTAGTTGGCCTGAGATCCTGCTATTCAGGATCTCAGCCTGGCTGTTCTCTCTTTAAAATGGACTCCATGTACCCTAGGTACATACCCAATTGGTTGGATCACCCTGTCAGCCCCTGTACCAGTGTACACTAGGTACCCAGGGCATTGGTGTACCCAAGGCCTGCCAAGGGCTGAAGCATGTATTATGCCACCCCAGGCTTGGCCTAACAATTTGACACAACTGGCTGATCACTCAGCTGGGGTAAGTTGGTGTAATCACCTCTTACTTAGGTGTAGTATACCTATACCTAACCTTAAATGGGACACCTGGTAACCTATAAGTCACTCCTATGGCAGGCCTTAACAATCCTGAAGGCAGAGTGCTTGGTTCCATGTGAGATGGTGCTCTGGCATGAGCTGAGCCTGTCTGCAGTGGTCGGAACAACTTCCTTCTACTGTTTCCAGATATCGTCATACCATATACTCGTAAGTGCATTATGAACCTCGCGGTTAAATGCTATCTTTGGTTTGGCTTTATCAAAACATGTCGAGTAAGGTGTCATACAAATTGGAATACTAACCCCTCGCCAATTCTGGCGACGGGGTTAGCATTCCACCCTTCTAGAGGGACACGACATGTACAGTACCTGAAACCCGGGTAAAATCAGACATAGCCTCAGCTCCACAAAATGGATGCTGCCACCACAGACACAAGTCTGCCCTCCTGCTGCTGGGAGTCCTTCCAGCTTGGGAGGTGTGGACAAAGGGTTTCCTGCCAGGGGAGGTGCATGCACCACCCCAGACAGGATTTTGTGTATTGGTCAGGTAGGGCTTGAAAGAAACCAGACATGCCTGTGGCTCACAATGAGCCTCGGTGCATATGCCAGTTCAAACCGGTCCTGGGGCACACCAGTCCCGGGCCTGGGGCGAGCTGGACAAAGGATTGGGGGTGTAACCACCCCCCTTCCTGGTCCCACCCTTAGGGAGGGACCTAGCAGGTAGTCCGGCCCCTAGAATCCGCTTAAAGGTAGGAGCTGTGTCCTAAGACTTCAGACATCCTGGAATCAACTTAATACTAAGAAGAAGACGGGAACTTCAACGCTCTGCTGCACAGAGGACTGAAGCCAATCTCCCCTGTGGTCAGGGAGTGACCACCTTGCTAACGCAAGCACCATCCAGCGAATCAACGTCTGCTTTGCCGCCGCCTCCCGCCGGAGCCCAAGCCCAGAGACTGACAAGACCTGGACCTCCAGACCTCTCACCGCCCGATCCACAGTCCCTGAAAAGAGGAGACCCGTGGAGGCACCGAGACATGTGGAGCCAGCCATCTTGGAACGACTATGACAAGCTGACAAGTGCAACAACCGAGGCTCCCTCCAAGTTGTGCTTTGGGATCTGAGAAGCCCAACACCCGAGCAGCATCTGCACCAAAGGTGAGCCCTCCAGCATCTCCACGATCTGCGTGGGGCCCTTCTGCATTTTGCCACTCAACGCGCCTAACCGGTTGCTGGCCCGCTGGCTAGTAGCCATCTTGGTGACGAACTCTATGAAATACACCACTGGTCTGGTTGCTCCAGACTAACCCTTGCTCCCTTCCAAAGGAGCAGTCCTTCTGACCTTGCTGGTCAGAACCATCAGCTTATTTCCTTTTCCTACAACAATTGCTTTTGCCAAGGCTTGTTTGCTTCGATCAAGTCGCCGACACCGCCGACAGCGAGAGCCTGCGTGGGACAGCTCGTGACTCGACTCCTGGACGTCGTCGACCTCCAGGGACCACGTGGCTGCAGAGACAAGCTACACCTTTCTTCCTGTTTGCACCCGACATTGCCTGGTACCCACCTGGTGCCACGCCGGTCACTGGCTAGTGACTGTGAACACTGTCCCCTCTGCTTACAGGTCTTCAACATCTCCGATCCACTCTTGGATCCACTGCATCTCTCCCGGACCGACCGCCTGCAGCATCTTTGTCTTCAGGCTCCACGGAACAGATAGAAGAAACCCGACGCACTTCGAGGCCTATGCACCCGCTTCCTGTGGGTGAGGTAAAGCTGGCACACCTGTGCCCAAGTGTAGTATTACATCTCTAGTGCCTGTGTTCCAAATCTTGAGTTCCTAGTCCATCCGGAAGATCCTCTTTGCAGTAACTTTGTACTTTTTACGCACCCATTGAAACCTATGGGAGCACGCGTGTGACTATTTGCTCTGCACACGCCACCCGTGGACCTCCTGGTCACTAACTGACGTTAGCTCCTTGTAGGCCCAGCGATTCTAGAGGCCCTAGGCCTTTTCCCTTTTCTGTTCGTGGTACTTATACCACTATTTTAGTATATGGTTCGAGTGGCCACCAGGGCCTATCCATATAAAGTGCAACTTCTGTGTATTCTACTGTAATCTTGTTTGACGATTTGTGCTCCTGTGCTCATAAAGAGACTAGGGGTTACTTTGAGAAATAAATACATATATATTTTGAATATATATCTGTGTGGTGTCCTTTCATTGGTATAAAAGGGGGTTGCATTTGGTAAAACAGCTGGCTTAACACGCTTCACGAGTTTAGCCTCAAAGACTGCTTAGCCTACGCTACCACTAGGGCAGCTAGTCCGAAAAGGTTGACTTACAACCACACCATAAGGCTTGCTTGGCATGGTACAAGGTGATCACTTTAACTAGTGGGCATCATATACCAGGCCAACTTCTCACATTGGTGAGCAGCGGTTGGATTTGAGCTTGCTGTGTTTTACCATTGTAATCTCTTGGTTACCAATTGAAAGATCACATAGGTACCTGTAGGTACATATAAAACAAGATTAGATATACATAAGTTCTACTGAACTTAGTTGTTGTAGAGCAAAGGGAGTAGCACACCCTGACTACAACTACTAGATAGGTTTAGTAGGTAAACCCAAGTGTAGGTAGATTGCAACACATCCACCCACACTTAAGAGCAATGGCCGGGGCAGAGGGGTCCACTGTACCCATCTCTGTTGAGAGTGACCCCCAGAGGGCACCATCCAGCTTCGCTACCCTTAATCAGAATGAGCTCAGGCATTTGGCAACTCTTAGAGGCCTTAAACAGCCCAAGAACCCTACCTCTGCTGAGCTCAGAGAACTCTTACAGAATGATGAGAATCAGAGAGAACTCAAGAAAGCTTCCCAGTTAGCCCCCTTAGGGTCAGGAACAGGAGGCCCCCCTTCTGAAGATGCTACAGAGGTACCCAGTTCCAATAGCCATCCCTTAGATGAGAATCATACTACAGGGGAGGAAAGTGGTGAGGATACAGAAAGTAGTGATGATGAAGGGAGAACTAGCCCAGTGCCAAGTATTATACTTGGCCCAGCTAAACTAAGGTTATTGGGGACTGACAATGGGTTTACCCCATTGGATCTCCCCAGTGGACTTAACACAGGGCTTGGGAGGCAAAGGAATCGCTCAGGTGACTCCAATGCTTCCCATGGCTCTAGAGGCTCTCAAGGTCACTCCAGGAAAAGGATGACCACCCCTCAGAGGAGGGAACATGAGGCCAGAATGCAGGAAGCCCAGCTGAGGATCAGGAAGCAGGAGCTAGAAGTAGCCCTGATGGAAGAAAAACTGAGGAAGGCTAGGCAACCTAGAGAGAGTGGGTCTGTACCCACTGGTGGCAGCATTGGCCCTAAGGACAAAGATAGGGTCTTTGATAATAGGAACCTGTCTAAGGTTGTGCCCCCCTACAAAAGTGGGGATGACATCCACAAATGGATAACTGCTCTTGAGAGAGCCTGCAAAGTACAGCAGGTTCCTGAAGACCAGTGGGCAGCAATCCTCTGGCTCTCCTTCGAAGGAAGAGGCAGAGACAGACTCCTCACTGTTAGGGAGGAGGATGTCAGAAACTACAGAGTCCTGAAGAGTGTCCTAGTAGATGGGTTAGGCTTAACCACTGAACAGTACAGGTTAATGTTCAGAGACACCCAAAAGACACAGACTCAGGACTGGTCTGAATATGTTGAATGTGCCACTAAGGCTTTGGAGGGTTGGTTGCTGGGAAGTAAGGTATCTGATTATACAGGATTGTACAATTTGATGATGAGAGAACAGATTTTAAGTAACTGTCAAAACCAGCTCCTCCATCAACACCTGGTAGACTCAGATTTGACCTCTCCCCAAGAATTGGGAAAGAGGGCAGATAAATGGGTCAGGACCAGGATCAGGCCTAAGAATCAGGGTGGTGACCAAAAGAAAGATACCACCAAACCTCAAGAGAAGGGAGGGGATAAGGCAAAAGAGAAATCTTCCTCAGGGCCCCAAAATGCCACACAGGGTGGTGGGTCCCAAGCTCCCTCCTCTACCACAGGTAAAAAGCCTTACTGCCATGAGTGTAAAACTCCTGGGCATTGGAAAACTGACAGCAGTTGCCCAAGGGCTACAAACAAAACAAACTGTTCCTCCAATTACTCCTGTCACACCACCTATTACTGTCAGCAGTAATCCCCCAGGTGGTGGGAGTGCCCCCAAAAATTTGGGTGGGTTTACTTGGGGAACACAGGGGGACCCTGGCTTAGCCAATTCCCCTGCAGCAGATACTCTTGTCTATGATGGTGGCATGGGGTTTGCCAACTTCACTGCCTGTCCCAACACTTTGGGTAGGTACAGACAGGAGCCCTACATCAATGGTACAAAAGCTGAGGCCTACAGAGACACTGGAGCTAGCATCACAATGGTGGCCCATTGGCTAGTTCCCTCTGAGCAGCTTTTGCCTGGTTTATCCTACCAGGTGACCAACATTGATGGCAAACAGAACAGTCATCCCATGGCAGAGGTATGTCTCAGCTGGGGAGGTGTCACTGGCCCTAAAAGGGTGGCAGTGTCCCCAACCTTGCCTGTAGACTGCTTACTGGGGAATGACTTAGAACTCTCAGCTTGGGCTGGAGTTGAACAAGACACCCATTCTAAAATGGTAGGCCTTTCACAAAAGGGTAGTGGGGTTGTGCCATTCACAACCCCTGTCCAAATAGATTTCCTCCCTGGAAAGGTTGGAAGGGCAGTGGTAGCCACAGCCCAGGCACAGACAGACTTCCCTGTAGAGACTGGCAGAGCTGTGACAGTCACAGCTCAAACACAAACTGAGTGCCCCACTGAAAAGGTTGGCCAGGCTGTAATGGTCTCAGCCTATACTCAGACTGACATAGGTGTAGTGAAGCCTGAAACTATGGATCGCTCCACACAAACAGAGAGTAGTGGGGAGGAAGAAAAGTCTCCCTCTCCCCAGACATTAGGAAAAAGTCAGCCTCCTCAGGGAGCTGACCTCACCCCTTGTGAAGGAACTGCCCCAGAGGTAGCCAGGCCTGGCCTGGCAGAGCCTCTGATGTCAGTGGCCCCTTCCAAGGTGGGACCCAGTCTGGTGCAGGTAGCCTGCCTCTCTCTACCCTGCCTCAGTCAGCCCAGGGCTGCAGAGGTCAGGGAGGCCAGTGGACCCCAAGAGGGCCCCTGTCCACAAGAACCCCCCCATCAAAAGAATGAGGATTGCCTGGCTAGTAGCCCTAGTCAGGTGATGGGTAAAAACATTCCTGAGGGATCTCCTTTACAGGTAGTTAGGGACCTCCCCCAGAGGGATTCTGTTGGGTACAGGCAAACATGGGACCTTAGGGCCCCAGACCTGACCTGTCCCTCCAGTAAGCCCACAAAAGGGACCCAGCCTCCAGCTTTAGGTAGCCAGAGGCTGACCCTGAGAGCACAGTGCAACTCAGTTAAGGAAAGAAAGGCATCCATGGTGGAGGGGGGTTGGAGGAAGGTGAGGCCTCACTTTGAGGACACTCACTTCAGTACTCCATCTCAACACCAGCGTTTTACTTTGCCAAGACACACCAAAGGTAGAGATTCCCTATGGTGGAGACCCTCTGATACCCTTAGGGTGAGGGATTGCTTAGTGGACCATGAGACAGGGGGTAACCATGCCAGTGCTGGTTCCTCCTTATATGGCCACTTGGGCAATATAGGCTTACCTGGTCAAGGTCAGCCTTATCTCCCTTCGTTTGGGGGGGGGGGGGTTGTGTAGGAAGGTGGATATCTGACTATGGTTACCCCCAAATTTTTGCCTAGTGTCTAGCTGGTTTTTCGACTTAGTTGGCCTGAGATCCTGCTATTCAGGATCTCAGCCTGGCTGTTCTCTCTTTAAAATGGACTCCATGTACCCTAGGTACATACCCAATTGGTTGGATCACCCTGTCAGCCCCTGTACCAGTGTACACTAGGTACCCAGGGCATTGGTGTACCCAAGGCCTGCCAAGGGCTGAAGCATGTATTATGCCACCCCAGGCTTGGCCTAACAATTTGACACAACTGGCTGATCACTCAGCTGGGGTAAGTTGGTGTAATCACCTCTTACTTAGGTGTAGTATACCTATACCTAACCTTAAATGGGACACCTGGTAACCTATAAGTCACTCCTATGGCAGGCCTTAACAATCCTGAAGGCAGAGTGCTTGGTTCCATGTGAGATGGTGCTCTGGCATGAGCTGAGCCTGTCTGCAGTGGTCGGAACAACTTCCTTCTACTGTTTCCAGATATCGTCATACCATATACTCGTAAGTGCATTATGAACCTCGCGGTTAAATGCTATCTTTGGTTTGGCTTTATCAAAACATGTCGAGTAAGGTGTCATACAAATTGGAATACTAACCCCTCGCCAATTCTGGCGACGGGGTTAGCATTCCACCCTTCTAGAGGGACACGACATGTACAGTACCTGAAACCCGGGTAAAATCAGACATAGCCTCAGCTCCACAAAATGGATGCTGCCACCACAGACACAAGTCTGCCCTCCTGCTGCTGGGAGTCCTTCCAGCTTGGGAGGTGTGGACAAAGGGTTTCCTGCCAGGGGAGGTGCATGCACCACCCCAGACAGGATTTTGTGTATTGGTCAGGTAGGGCTTGAAAGAAACCAGACATGCCTGTGGCTCACAAGGAGCCTCGGTGCATATGCCAGTTCAAACCGGTCCTGGGGCACACCAGTCCCGGGCCTGGGGCGAGCTGGACAAAGGATTGGGGGTGTAACCACCCCCCTTCCTGGTCCCACGCTTAGGGAGGGACCTAGCAGGTAGTCCGGCCCCTAGAATCCGCTTAAAGGTAGGAGCTGTGTCCTAAGACTTCAGACATCCTGGAATCAACTTAATACTAAGAAGAAGACGGGAACTTCGACGCTCTGCTGCACAGAGGACTGAAGCCAATCTCCCCTGTGGTCAGGGAGTGACCACCTTGCTAACGCAAGCACCATCCAGCGAATCAACGTCTGCTTTGCCGCCGCCTCCCGCCGGAGCCCGAGCCCAGAGACTGACAAGACCTGGACCTCCAGACCTCTCACCGCCCGATCCACAGTCCCTGAAAAGAGGAGACCCGTGGAGGCACCGAGACACGTGGAGCCAGCCATCTTGGAACGACTATGACAAGCTGACAAGTGCAACAACCGAGGTTCCCTCCAAGTTGTGCTTTGGGATCTGAGAAGCCCAACACCCGAGCAGCATTTGCACCAAAGGTGAGCCCTCCAGCATCTCCACGATCTGCGTGGGGCCCTTCTGCATTTTGCCACTCGACGCGCCTAACCGGTTGCTGGCCCGCTGGCTAGTAGCCATCTTGGCGACGAACTCTACAAAATACACCGCTGGTCTGGTTGCTCCAGACTGGCCCTTGCTCCCCTCCAAAGGAGCAGTCCTTCTGACCTTGCTGGTCAGAACCATCAGCTTATTTCCTTTTCCTACAACAATTGCTTTTGCCAAGGCTTGTTTGCTTCGATCAAGTCGCCGACACCGCCGACAGCGAGAGCCTGCGTGGGACAGCTCGTGACTCGACTCCTGGACGTCGTTGACCTCCAGGGACCACGTGGCTGCAGAGACAAGCTACACCTTTCTTCCTGTTTGCACCCGACCATTGCCTGGTACCCACCTGGTGCCATGCCGGTCACTGGCTAGTGACTGTGAACACTGTCCCCTCTGCTTACAGGTCTTCAACATCTCCGATCCACTCTTGGATCCACTGCATCTCTCCCGGACCGACCGCCTGCAGCATCTTTGTCTTCAGGCTCCACGGAACAGATAGAAGAAACCCGACGCACTTCGAGGCCTATGCACCCGCTTCCTGTGGGTGAGGTAAAGCTGGCACACCTGTGCCCAAGTGTAGTATTACATCTCTAGTGCCTGTGTTCCAAATCTTGAGTTCCTAGTCCATCCGGAAGATCCTCTTTGCAGTAACTTTGTACTTTTTACGCACCCATTGAAACCTATGGGAGCACGCGTGTGACTATTTGCTCTGCACACGCCACCCGTGGACCTCCTGGTCACTAACTGACGTTAGCTCCTTGTAGGCCCAGCGATTCTAGAGGCCCTAGGCCTTTTCCCTTTTCTGTTTGTGGTACTTATACCACTATTTTAGTATATGGTTCGAGTGGCCACCAGGGCCTATCCATATAAAGTGCAACTTCTGTGTATTCTACTGTAATCTTGTTTGACGATTTGTGCTCCTGTGCTCATAAAGAGACTAGGGGTTACTTTGAGAAATAAATACATATATATTTTGAATATATATCTGTGTGGTGTCCTTTCATTGGTATAAAAGGGGGTTGCATTTGGTAAAACAGCTGGCTTAACACGCTTCACGAGTTTAGCCTCAAAGACTGCTTAGCCTACGCTACCACTAGGGCAGCTAGTCCGAAAAGGTTGACTTACAACCACACCATAAGGCTTGCTTGGCATGGTACAAGGTGATCACTTTAACTAGTGGGCATCATATACCAGGCCAACTTCTCACACTGCGCATTTACAAGCTGTGGAGGTGCTGTGGCATTTTGCGCATATGGGGGTGGCGAACTTAACAAATGGGACATTAGGGAATCCTTCTCATTCTCTTTTGTCTCATTTTGCACAAGGGGTGACAAAACAGGGTAACATTTATCAATCCCTAGTTTGCGCTGTCTATGTAACTGTTCCTTCATTTGTTCCTCCTCATTATCTTTAAATTGCACAGCTGCTTGCATCACTGAAATACCTCTCTCTCTCTTATCTCTTTTCGCTAGCTTAATTTCCTTCTGTTTGGCTTCCTTTCGCCATAGGCGGAAAGAATCAAACATCGCCGGCCGGGCTTTCTTTTTAAACAATTTAACTTCCAAATTATCTAAGATATCCGTATCGAAACTACCATTTTGGGGCCATTTTAAAACACCATCCTTTCTGGTGTATCGGATCCATATTTCATTATATGCAATGGGGCCCACGCCATGTTTTACATAAAGCTCATAAGTAGGAGTTCCAATTGGAGGAACCGGACATGAATCCTCTAACTGGAAATCCCTTCCACAACCCAAACAAAACAATCTACAAAATACACTAGAACCAGGCATCTTCGCTCACTAGTCTAGTTTCACACGTCAAAGGATTATCGAATACGATAGTCTCGTGAATACACGAGTCCTCTGGTTTTGGGGCTTGCAAGCACCAAATCAAAATGATCCCGAAGGATACCAAATTCAAACTAGGAGACGCTCCACTTATACTTAACTGAATATTGATGATCGATGGCGTCACCAGAAGACTCTCTCGATTGTTTCGCTCTACCAAAAATCGTCAAGGGTCCAAAACAGGGCGATTAATCAGGGCAGCAGTCCTTCGTAGCCGTCGGGACGTGGAGAACCTCGCAGAAAAGACTTTTGGACCACGTCGACATGCAGGGGTCGATGAAGTGGCGGCCTTCCTCCAGAATTTCCACACGAAGCTCCTCACGAACCTCTGGCTTGGACCGGTACCGCTGAAATCGCGCCGAGTTGGGCGCCAACTGAAGTACTGGGTATTTTAAGCCCAGCGGTGCAGGGGAACACACCCTCTGACTTCGGGGTTCTTCCTGTTTCAGACCTACAGAAACACAGAGTCTTCTGGGTGAAGTCAAAGATCAGTTTATTGGCTGCAGACCAATTACAGGTATCCTAGAAGTACAACAGCGTGTATGTTCTCAGGAGACTGCCGAAAATCACAGAAACGGGCTTCTCCTTAAATACAGAATTTCCTGCCTCAGGCATACATTCTTAAGTTTATGGTATGGTCATTCAAAGTATACATTACAAAACGAAAAGGCAGAGTCATGATGACCATCCCACATTCCAGTTAAACAAGCCCGTAATTATTTACCCAGCAAGGCTCAGATCCCACATCAGATATCGATAGGCCCCAATAAACATGAGCATCTCCTGTTTTGGGAAACAAGCAATAAAGCAGGAACAGTCAGGTGTGAAAGAGATTAGCCGGAGGCTCGTGTAGGATGAAAAGACTTTATGGTGTGTCAAGCCCTGATGCTAATCACAGGTGGCCAGAGGACGGGGGACTCGTGAGACCAGTTTGACCTGGGGCAGCGGAGCCAAGCTGCCCAGGTCACAGAAAAGTCAAAGAAAGCCACATGTGCTCTGAAAGGCCCGTTTTCGCTTCATACTATATAGCCTATGTGAGGGCAACCATAAGATGGCCACCGATACAAAATGGAACCCACGTAGTGATGTGAAATAGCGTATACACAGTGCATTCATAGCTAAAACGTTACAAAAAGCACTTGTACATACCGCATTAACCATTCGCGGTTCACTATTACCGGGATAGACGGGGGTAGGGTCCTGCCTCCTACGCGGTCCCAAATTCTAAAGTACGACACAGTGGTGTTCGGGCAGTGTAGGGGTTCATGCAGGGGGGGTGTTTCAGGATTTAGGGCAATGCAGTGGTGTTCGGGCAGTGTAGGGGGTCATGCGGGGGTGGTGTTTTAGGGTTTCGTGCAGTGCAGTGGTGTTTGTGTAGTGTAAGGGGGCGTGCTGGTGGTAGTGTTTCAGGGTTTAGGGAAGCGCAGTCGTGTTTGTGTACTGTAGGGGGTCGTGCTGGGGTAATGTTTTAGGGTTTAGGGCAGTGCAGTGGTGTTTTGGTAGTGTATGGGGTTGTGCTGGGGGTGGTGCTTTAGGATTTAGGGCATTGCAGTGGTGTTCGGGTAGTGTATGGGGTCGTGCTGGTGGTGGTGATTTAGGGTTTAGAGTAGTGCAGTGGTGTTCGGGTAGTATATGGGGTCATGCTGGGGGTGGTGTTTTAGGGTTTAGGGGAGTGCAGTGGTGTTCGGGCACTGTAGGGTGTCGTGCTGGGGGTGGTGTTTTAGGGTTTAGGGCAGTGCAGTGGTGTTCAGGTAGTATATGGGGTCGTGCTGGGGGTGGTGTTTTAGGTTTAAGGGCAGTGCAGTGGTGTTCAGGCAGTGCAGGGGGTCGTGCTGGGGGTGGTGTTTCAGGGTTTAGGGCAGTGCAGTGTTGTTCGGGCAGTGTAGAGGGTCTTGCTGGGGGTGGTGTTTCAGGGTTTAGTGCAGTGGTATTCGGGCAGTGTAGGGGGTCTTCCCGGGGGTGGTGTTTCAGGGTTTAGGGCAATGCAATAGCGTTCGGGCAGTATAGGGGATCTCGCTTGGGGTAGTGTTTCAAGGGTTTTGGGCAGTGCAGTGGTGTTCGAGCAGTGTAGGGGTCATGCTGGGGTAGTGTTTCAGGGTTTAGGGCAGAGCAGTGGTGGTCGAGCAGTGTAGGGGGTCATGCTGGGGGTAGTGTTTTAGGGTTTAGGGCAGAGCAGTGGTGTTCCGGCAGATTAGGGGGTCTTGCTGGGGGTGCTGTTTCAGGGTTTAGGGCAGCGCATTGGTGTTTGTGTACTGTAGGGGGTCGTGTTGGGGTAATGTTTCAGGGTTTAGGGCAGAGCAGTGGTGTTTGGGTAGTGTAAGGGGGTGTGCTGGACGTGGTGTTTTAGGGTTTAGGGCAGTGCAGTGGTGTTTGGGTAGTGTATGGGGTCATGCTGGGGTGGTGCTTTAGGATTTAGGGCAGTGCAGTGGTGTTCGGGTAGTGTATGGGGTCGTGCTGTGGGTGGTGTTTTAGGGTTTAGAGCAGTGCAGTGGTGTTTGGGTAGTGTATGGGGTCGTGCTGGGGGTGGTGTTTTAGGGCTTAGGGCAGTGCAGTGGTGTTCAGGCACTGTAGGGTGTCATGCTGGGGGTGGTGTTTTAGGGTTTAGGGCAGTGCAGTGGTGTTTGGGCAGTGTAGGAGGTCATGCTGGGGGTGGTGTTTTAGAGTTTAGTGCAGTGCAGTGGTGTTCAGGCACTGTAGGGGGTCATGCTGGGGTGGTGTTTCAGGGTTTAGGGCAGTGAAGTGGTGTTCGGGCAGTGTAGGGGTTCAAGCAGGGGGTGGTGTTTCAGGGTTTAGGGCAGTGCAGTGGTGCTCGGGCAGTGTAGGGGGTCTTGCTGGGGGTGGTGTTTCAGGGTTTAGGGCAGTGGTGTTCGGGAAGGGTAGGGGGACTTGCTGGAGTGGTGTTTCAGGGTTTAGGGCAGTGCAGTGGTGTTTGGGCAGAGTAGGGGGTCTTGCTGGGGTGGTGTTTCAGGATTTAGAGCAGTGCAGTGCTTTTCAGGCAGTGTAGGGGGTTGTGCGGTGGTGGTGTTTCAAGGTTTAGGGCAGTGCAGTGGTGTTCGGGCAGTGTAGCGGGACGTGGGGGGTGTTGTTTCAGGGTTTAGGGCAGTGCAGTGGTGTTCGGGTAGTGTAGGGGGTCGTGCGGGTGGTGGTGTTTCAGGGTTTAGGGCAGTGCAGTGGTGTTTGGGCAGTGTAGGGGGTCATGCAGGGGGTGGTGCTTCAGGGTTAAGGACAGTGCAGTGGTGTTCGGGCAGTGTGGGGGGTCTTGCTGGGGTTGAGATTCAGGGTTTAGGGCAGTGGTGTTCGGGCAGTGTAGGGGGTCTTGCTGGGGGTGGTGTTTCAGGGTTTAGGGCAGTGCAGTGGTGTTCGGGCAGTGTGGGGGGTCTTGCTGGGGGTGGTGTTTCAGGGTTTAGGGCAGTGCACTCGTTTTCGTTCAGTGTAGGGGGTCGTTTGGGGGTGGTGTTTCAGGATTTAGGGCAGTGCAGTGGTGTTTGGGCAGTGTAGGGGTTATGCAGGGGGGGTGTTCAGGATTTAGGGTAGTGCAGTGGTGTTCGGCCAGTGTAGAGGGTCGTGCGGGGGTGGTGTTTCAGGGTTTAGGGCTGTGCAGTGGTGTTCGGGTAGTGTAGGGGGTCGTGCTGTGGCTAATGTTTCAGGGTTTAGGGCAGTGCAGTGGTGTTAGGGCAGTGTAGGGGGTTGCGCTGGGGGTATTGTTTCAGGGTTTTGGGCAGTGCTGTGTTGTTCGGGCAGTGTAGGGGGACGCGCTGGGGGTAGTGTTTCAGAGTTTAGGACAGAGCAGTGGTGTTCAGGCAGTGTAGGGGGTCATGCTGGGGGTAGTGTTTTAATGTTTAGGGCAGAGTAGTGGTGTTTGGGTAGAGTAGGGCGTCGTGCTGGGGGTGTTTTTTCAGGGTTTAGGGCAGTGCAGTGGTGTTCGGGTAGTGTAGGGGGTCGTGCGGGTGGTGGTGTTTCAGGGTTTAAGGCAGTGCAGTGGTGATCGGGCAGTGTAGGGGGTCATGCAGGTGGGTGGTGTTTCAGGGTTTAGGGCAGTGCAGTGGTGTTCGGGCAGTGTAGGGGGTCATGCAGGGGTTGGTGCTTCTGGGTGAAGGACAGTGCAGTGGTGTTCAGGCAGTGTGGGGGGTCTTGCTGGGGGTGGTGTTTCAGGGTTTAGGGCAGTGCAGTGGTGTTCGGGCAGTGTAGGGGGTCTTGCTGGGTGTGGTGTTTCAGGGTTTAGGGCAGTGCAGTGGTGTTCGGCAGCGTAGCGGGTCGTTTGGGGGTGGTGTTTCAGGATTTAGGGCAGTGCAGTGGTGTTCAGGCAGTGTAGGGGTTATGCAGGGGGGGTGTTCAGGATTTAGGGTAGTGCAGTGGTGTTCGGCCAGTGTAGAGGGTCGTGCGGGGGTGGTGTTTCAGGGTTTAGGGCTGTGCAGTGGTGTTCGGGTAGTGTAGGGGGTCGTGCTGTGGCTAATGTTTCAGGGTTTAGGGCAGTGCAGTGGTGTTAGGGCAGTGTAGGGGGTTGCGCTGGGGGTATTGTTTCAGGGTTTTGGGCAGTGCTGTGTTGTTCGGGCAGTGTAGGGGGACGCGCTGGGGGTAGTGTTTCAGAGTTTAGGACAGAGCAGTGGTGTTCAGGCAGTGTAGGGGGTCATGCTGGGGGTAGTGTTTTAATGTTTAGGGCAGAGTAGTGGTGTTTGGGTAGAGTAGGGCGTCGTGCTGGGGGTGTTTTTTCAGGGTTTAGGGCAGTGCAGTGGTGTTCGGGTAGTGTAGGGGGTCGTGCGGGTGGTGGTGTTTCAGGGTTTAAGGCAGTGCAGTGGTGATCGGGCAGTGTAGGGGGTCATGCAGGTGGGTGGTGTTTCAGGGTTTAGGGCAGTGCAGTGGTGTTCGGGCAGTGTAGGGGGTCATGCAGGGGTTGGTGCTTCAGGGTGAAGGACAGTGCAGTGGTGTTCAGGCAGTGTGGGGGGTCTTGCTGGGGGTGGTGTTTCAGGGTTTAGGGCAGTGCAGTGGTGTTCGGGCAGTGTAGGGGGTCTTGCTGGGTGTGGTGTTTCAGGGTTTAGGGCAGTGCAGTGGTGTTCGGCAGCGTAGCGGGTCGTTTGGGGGTGGTGTTTCAGGATTTAGGGCAGTGCAGTGGTGTTCAGGCAGTGTAGGGGTTCATGCGGGGTGGTGTTTTAGGTTTAGGGCAGTGCAGTGGTGTTCGGGCAGTGTAGGGGGTTTTGCGGGGGTGGTGTTTCAGGGTTTAGGGCAGTGCAGTGGTGTTCGGGTAGTGTAGGGGGTCGTGCTGTGGCTGATGTTTCAGGAATTAGGGCAGTGCAGTGGTGTTCGGGCAGTGTAGGGGGTCGCGCTGGGGGTATTGTTTCAGGGTTTTGGGCAGTGCTTTGTTGTTCGGGCAGTGTAGGGGGACGCCCTGGGGGTAGTGTTTCAGAGTTTAGGGCAGAGCAGTGGTGTTCAGGCAGTGTAGGAGGTCATGCTGGGGGCAGTGTTTTAGGATATAGGGCAGAATAGTGGTGTTTTGGTAGAGTAGGAGGTCATGCTGGGGGTGGTGTTTAGTGTTTAGGGCAGTGCAGTGTTGTTCGGGCAGTGTAGAGGGTCTTGCTGGGGGTGGTGTTTCAGGGTTTAGTGCAGTGGTATTCGGGCAGTGTAGGGGGTCTTCCTGGGGGTGGTGTTTCTGGGTTTAGGGCAGTGATGTTCGGGCAGTGTAGGGGGGATTGCTGGGGGTGGTGTTTCAGGGTTTAGGGCAGTGGTGTTCAGGCAGTGTAGGGGGTATTGCTGGGGGTGGTTGTGAGAAGTTGGCCTGGTATATGATGCTCACTAGTTAAAGTGATCACCTTGTACCATGCCAAGCAACCCTTATGGTGTGGTTGTAAGTCAACCTTTTCGGACTAGCTGCCCTAGTGGTAGCGTAGGCTAAGCAGTCTTTGAGGCTAAACTCGTGAAGCGTGTTAAGCCAGCTGTTTTACCAAATGTAACCCCCTTTTATACCAATGAAAGGACACCACACAGATATATATTCAAAATATATATGTATTTATTTCTCAAAGTGACCCCTAGTCTCTTTATGAGCACAGGAGCACAAATCGTCAAACAAGATTATCACAGAATACACAGAAGTTGCACGTTATATGGATAGGCCCTGGTGGCCACTCAAACCATATACTAAAATAGTGGTATAAGTACCACGAACAGAAAAGGGAAAAGGCCTAGGGCCTCTAGAATCGCTGGGCCTACAAGGAGCTAACGTCGGTTAGTGACCAGGAGGTCCACGGGTGGCGTGTGCAGAGCAAATAGTCACACGCGTGCTCCCATAGGTTTCAATGGGTGCGTAAAAAGTACAAAGTTACTGCAAAGAGGATCTTCCGGATGGACTAGGAACTCAAGATTTGGAACACAGGCACTAGAGATGTAATACTACACTTGGGCACAGGTGTGCCAGCTTTACCTCACCCACAGGAAGCGGGTGCATAGGCCTCGAAGTGCGTCGGGTTTCTTCTATCTGTTCCGTGGAGCTTGAAGACAAAGATGCTGCAGGCGGTCGGTCCGGGAGAGATGCAGTGGATCCAAGAGTGGATCGGAGATGTTGAAGACCTGTAAGCAGAGGGGACAGTGTTCACAGTCACTAGCCAGTGACCAGCGTGGCACCAGGTGGGTACCAGGCGATGTCGGGTGCAAACAGGTAATGAGGGGTAGCTTGTCTCCGCAGCCACGTGGTCCCTGAAGGTCGACGACGTCCAGGAGTTGGCTCACGAGCTGTCCCACGCAGGCTCTCGCTGTCGGCGGTGTCGGCGACTTGATCGAAGCAAACAAGCCTTGGCAAAAGCAATTGTAGGAGGATTCGGAAATCAGCTGTTGGTTCTGACCAGCAAGGTCAGAGGGATTGCTCCTTTGGAGGGGAGCAAGGGCCAGTCTGGAGCAACCAGACCAGCAGTGTATTTTGTAGAGTTCGTCGCCAAGATGGCCACTAGCCAGCGGGCCAGCAACCGGTTAGGCGCATCGAGTGGCAAAATGCAGAAGGGCCCCACGCAGATCGTGGAGATGCTGGAGGGCTCACCTTTGGTGCAGATGCTGCTCGGGGGTTGGGCTTCTCAGATCCCAAAGCACAACTTGGAGGGAGCCTCGGTTGTTGCACTTGTCAGCTTGTCGTAGTCGTTCCAAGATGGCTGGCTCCACGTGTCTCGGTGCCTCCACGGGTCTCTTCTTCTCAGGGACTGTGGATCGGGCGGTGAGAGGTCTGGAGGTCCAGGTCTTGTCAGTCTCTGGGCTCGGGCTCCGGCGGGAGGCGGCGGCAAAGCAGACGTTGATGCGCTGGATGGTGCTTGCGTTAGCAAGGTGGTCACTCCCTGACCACAGGGGAGATTTTTCTTCAGTCTTCTGTGCAGCAGAATGTCGAAGTTCCCGTCTTCTTCTTAGTTTCAAGTTGATTCCAGGATGTCTGAAGTCTTAGGACACAGCTCCTACCTTTAAGCGGATTCTAGAGGCCGGACTACCTGCTAGGTCCCTCCCTATGGGTGGGACCAGGAAGGGGGGTGGTTACACCCCCAATCCTTTGTCCAGCTCGCCCCAGGCCCGGGACTGGTGTGCCCCAGGACCGGTTTGAACTGGCATATGCACCGAGGCTCCTTGTGAGCCACAGGCATGTCTGGTTTCTTTCAAGCCCTACCTGACCAATACACAAAATCCTGTCTGGGGTGGTGCACGCACCTCCCCTGGCAGGAAACCCTTTGTCCACACCTCCCAAGCTGGAAGGACTCCCAGCAGCAGGAGGGCAGACTTGTGTCTGTGGTGGCAGCATCCATTTTGTGGAGCTGAGGCTATGTCTGATTTTACCCGGGTTTCAGGTACTGTACATGTCGTGTCCCTCTAGAAGGGTGGAATGCTAACCCCGTCGCCAGAATTGGCGAGGGGTTAGTATTCCAATTCGTATGACACCTTACTCGACATGTTTTGATAAAGCCAAACCAAAGATAGCATTTAACCGCGAGGTTCATAATGCACTTAAGAGTATATGGTATGACGATATCTGGAAACAGTAGAAGGAAGTTGTTCCGACCACTGCAGACAGGCTCAGCTCATGCCAGAGCACCATCTCACATGGAACCAAGCACTCTGCCTTCAGGATTGTTAAGGCCTGCCATAGGAGTGACTTATAGGTTACCAGGTGTCCCATTTAAGGTTAGGTATAGGTATACTACACCTAAGTAAGAGGTGATTACACCAACTTACCCCAGCTGAGTGATCAGCCAGTTGTGTCAGATTGTTAGGCCAAGCCTGGGGTGGCATAATACATGCTGCAGCCCTTGGCAGGCCTTGGGTACACCAATGCCCTGGGTACCTAGTGTACACTGGTACAGGGGCTGACAGGGTGACCCACTTCCAATTGGTTATGCACCTAGGGTGCATAGTTTTAATTTAGTAGAGAGAACAGCAGGCTGGGGGTCTGATTGGCAGGCCCACAGCCTCAATATGTCAAAAACCAGTGAAGCAAAAAGCAAAAATTTGGGGTGACCATAGGATAGCAGACCCTACTCTCCTACACAACCCCCCCCCCAAACGCTGGGACATTAAACTAGCCTTGACCAGTCTCGTCTTCATGTCCTAAGTGGAAGTACCTGGAGAGACCATCTGCATTCCCATGGTCAGTACCTGGCCGGTGCTCCACTGTAAAGTCCATCCCCTGTAGGGAAATGGACCACCTAAGCAGTTTGGGGTTTTCACCCTTCATCTGATTTAGCCACAAGAGGGGCTTATGGTCGGTCTGAATCTTGAAGTGAGTGCCAAACAAGTATGGCCTCAGCTTCTTCAGGGCCCACACCACAGCAAAGGCCTCCCTCTCAATAGCTGACCAATTCTTCTCTCTGGGGGTCAACCTTCTGCTAATAAAAGCAATGGGTTGGTCTTGACCATCTACATTAAGTTGTGACAGCACAGCTCCCACACCCAACTCAGAAGCATCTGTTTGGACAATAAACTCTTTGGAGTAGTCAGGACTTTTCAGGATAGGTGCAGAGCACATGGCCTTCTTCAGGTCATCAAATGCCTTTTGACAGCTTACTGTCCACTGAACCTTTTTGGGCATCTTCTTGGATGTCAGATCATTAAGAGGAGTCACAATGGACCCATAGTTCTTAACAAACTTCCTGTAGTACCCAGTCAAGCCCAAGAAAGCTCGAACTTGAGTCTGGGTGGTTGGAGGGGACCAGTCCTTGATGGATTGTATCTTACTCTCCAGTGGTTGAACTTGGCCTCCACCTACAAGGTGGCCCAAATACACAACCTTACTCTGCCCTATCTGGCACTTAGTAGCCTTGATAGGGAGGCCTGCCCTCTGCAGGGCCTCCAGAGCCTTCTTCAGGTGGATCAGGTGATCCTCCCAGGTGGAGCTAAAGACAGCAATGTCATCAAGATATGCTGCACAAAAGTCATCCAACCCAGTAAGGACTTGGTTCACCAGCCTTTGGAAGGTGGCAGGTGCATTCTTCAGACCAAAGGGCATCACCACAAACTGATAATGCCCACCTGGGGTTGAGAATGCTGTTTTGGCCTTAGACTCCTCAGCTAATCTGATTTGCCAATAGCCAGCTGTTAAGTCAAATGTGCTCAAAAACTTTGCAGAAGCTAGTTTGTCTATGAGCTCATCTGCCCTTGGAATAGGGTGTGCATCTGTCCTGGTGACAGCATTGAGTCCTCTGTAATCCACACAGAACCTCATCTCTCTCTTGCCATCTTTGGTGTGAGGTTTGGGGACCAGAACCACTGGGCTAGCCCAGGGGCTCTCTGAGGGTTCAATGACACCTAATTCCAGCATTTTATGTACCTCAGCCTTTATACAGTCCCTGACGTGGTCAGGTTGTCTGTAAAGTTTGTTCTTTACAGGCAGACTGTCACCAGTGTCCACAACATGGCTACACCAGTCAGTTTGACTAGGTATCAAGGAAAACATATGTGAAAATGATTGTAGAACCTGTCTACATTCAGTCTGCTGATGGGCAGTGAGGTTGCCTCCAAGGGTCACTCCTTCAACTGAGCCATCTTCAGGGTTCTGAGACAACAGGTCTGGGAGAGGGTCACTCTCTTCCTCCTGTCCCTCATCTGTAGCCATGAGCAAGCCCATGTCTGCCCTGTCAACATATGCTTTAAGCCTGTTAACATGGAGTACCCGGTGGGGACTCCTGGGAGTTCCTAGGTCCACCAAGTAGGTGACCTCTCCCTTCTTTTCCAGGATTGTATGGGGTCCAGACCATTTGTCTTGGAGTGCTGCTGGGGCCACTGGCTCCAACACCCATACCTTCTGTCCTGGCTGAAACTCAACCAAGACAGCCTTTTGGTCATGCCAAGCTTTCTGTAAGGCCTGGCTTGCCTCAAGGTTTTTGGATGCCTTCTCCATATACTCAGCCATCCTGGAGCGGAGACCAAGTACATAGTCCACTATGTCTAGCTTAGGCTTTTTGAGAGGTAACTCCCATCCTTCCTTCACCAAACACAGTGGGCCTCTCACAGGGTGCCCAAACAACAATTCAAAGGGGCTGTAGCCAACTCCTTTTTGTGGGACCTCTCTGTAAGCAAACAGAAGGCAGGGTAGAAGGATGTCCCATCTTCGCCTGAGCTTTTCAGGTAATCCTTTGATCATACCCTTTAGGGTCTTGTTGAATCTCTCAACAAGCCCATTGCATTGTGGGTGATAAGGGGTGGTGAACTTGTAGTTGACACCACATTCCTTCCACATAGCTGTCAAGTATCCTGACATAAAGTTGGTACCTCTGTCAGATACTACCTCCTTAGGAAACCCCACTCTGGAGAATACTCCCAGCAGGGCCCTGGCCACAACAGGAGCTGTAGTGGTCCTAAGGGGAATTGCCTCTGGATACCTGGTGGCATGATCCACTACCACCAGTATAAATCTGTGCCCAGATGCAGTGGGAGGATCCATGGGACCCACTATGTCTATTTCCACTCTTTCAAAGGGGACCCCCACCACAGGTAGTGGTATTAGGGGGGCCTTTGTTGTGCCACCTGATTTGCCACTGGCTTGGCAGGTAACACAGGAGCGACAAAACTCCTTTGTATCTTCATTCATATGAGGCCAGTGAAAGTGAGGGACAAGCCTGTCCCAAGTCTTGTTCTGGCCTAAGTGTCCTGCTAAAGGAATGTCATGGGCCAAGGTAAGAAGGAAGCCCCTAAATTGCAGAGGTATGACCAACCTCCTGGTAGCACCAGGCTTGGGGTCTCTAGCCTCTGAATAAAGGAGCCCTTCATCCCAATACACTTTATGGGTACCTTGAGCATTCCCAGCAGCCTCAGCAGCAGCCAGCTGTCTGAGGGGTTCAAGAGAGGGACAGGATAACTGAGCCTGCCTCAAGTCAGCCCTTGAAGGTCCCCCTGTCCCCAGAAACTCAACCTGATCAGGTTCAAGCTCTTCAGGGACAGTTCCTTCAGGGTCCTCTAGATCAGCTTCCTGGGAAGGCTGATCATCACTCTGAGGCAGGGGGGAAGGCACAGCCTTGACCCTCCTGTTCTTCTTCTTGGTAGGTGCTTGGTCCATTGTTCCAGGATCCAAGACCTGAGGTTCAGTGAGGCACTTTTTGGCCTGTGACCTGGTCACAGCAAGGACATGTGATGATATACCTAACATCTCTGCATGAGTCCTGTACTCCACTTCTGACCATAGAGAACTCTCTAGGTCATTGCCCAACAAACATTCTACTGGGAGGTCTGCACTAACCACAACCCTTTTGAGGCCAGTTACCCCTCCCCATGAGAAGTTAACAACTGCCACACTATGTGAAGTAGTGGCATTGCTGGCATTGGTCACCAGGTAGTTCTCACCTGGTATGTACTGTCCAGGGTCCACAAAGCCTGGTGTCACCATAGTGACACTGGCACATGTGTCCCTGTAGGCTTGAGCCACTTTGTCATTAATTAAAGGAGTCTGTCTGTACTTGCCCAGGTTACTGGGGCTCACAGTCAGGGACAAATCAATGTCCCCATCACAGATCAAGACTGCCTGTGTAAGGGTTCTGTCTAAGTCAGAATCTCCTTCAGTTCCCACAGTGATTCCCACTACACCCTTTGTCTGGGGACCAACACTGCTAACAGTAGTACTGGGAGCAGGTGCCTTAGGGGCAACAGTTTTGGGGGCTCCACCCTTTTTGCAATCACTAGTCCAGTGAGTTGTATTTTTACAATGATTGCACCAGGGTTTCTTCTGACCTTCTTTCTTCTTCTTGGACTGTTGGGACCCACCCTCCTTAGCAGTAGTTTGGGGCCCTGTTGAAGACTTCTGGTCTTTAGGTTTCTGATCTCCACCCTTTTGGTCTGTTTTCTTCTGGTCACCCCCTTGGCCCTGGTTCTGGTTCTTTTGCTTAACCCTGGTTCTGACCCATTTGTCTGCCTTCTTTCCCAATTATTGGGGAGAGGTCAGATCAGAGTCAACCAAGTGTTGATGCAGTTGCTGGTTTTGACAGTTATTTAAAATCTGTTCTCTCATCATCAAATTATACAATCCTGTAAAATCAGATACCTTACTTCCCAGCAACCAACCCTCCAAAGCCTTAGTGGCACATTCAACATATTCAGACCAGTCCTGAGTCTGTGTCTTTTGGGTGTCTCTGAACATTAACCTGTACTGTTCAGTGGTTAAGCCTAACCCATCTACCAGAACACTCTTCAGGACTCTGTAGTTTCTGACATCCTCTTCTCTAACAGTGAGGAGTCTGTCTCTGCCTCTTCCTTCAAAGGAGAGCCAGAGGATTGCTGCCCACTGGTCTTCAGGAACCTGCTGTACTTTGCAGGCTCTCTCAAGAGCAGTTATCCATTTGTGGATGTCATCCCCACTTTTGTAGGGGGGCACAACCTTAGACAGGTTCCTATTGTCAAAGACCCTATCTTTGTCCTTAGGGACAATGCTGCCACCAGTGGGTATAGACCCACTCTCTCTAGGTTGCCTAGCCTTGTTCAGTTTTTCTTCCATCAGGGCTACTTCTAGCTCCTGCTTCCTGATCCTCAGCTGGGCTTCCTGCATTCTGGCCTCATGTTCCCTCCTCTGAGGGGTGGTCATCCTTTTCCTGGAGTGACCTTGAGAGCCTCTAGAGCCATGAGAAGCATTGGAGTCACCTGAGCGATTCCTTTGCCTCCCAAGCCCTGTGTTAAGTCCACTGGGGAGATCCAATGGGGTGAACCCATTGTCAGTCCCCAATAGCCTTAGTTTAGCTGGGCCAAGTATAATACTTGGCACTGGGCTAGTTCTCCCTTCATCATCACTACTTTCTGTATCCTCACCACTTTCCTCCCCTGTAGTATGGTTCTCATCTAAGGGATGGCTATTGGAACTGGGTACCTCTGTAGTATCTTCAGAAGGGGGGCCTCCTGTTCCTGACCCTAAGGGGGCTAACTGGGAAGCTTTCTTGAGTGCTCTCTGATTCTCATCATTCTGTAAGAGCTCTCTGAGCTCAGCAGAGTTTGGGTTCTTGGGCTGTTTAAGGCCTCTAAGAGTTGCCAAATGCCTGAGCTCATTCTGATTAAGGGTAGCAAAGCTGGATGTTGCCCTCTGGGGGTCACTCTCAACAGAGATGGGTACAGTGGACCCCTCTGCCCCGGCCATTGCTCTTAAGTGTGGGTGGATGTGTTGCAATCTACCTACACTTGTGTTTACCTACTAAACCTATCTAGTAGTTGTAGTCAGGGTGTGCTACTCCCTTTGCTCTACAACAACTAAGTTCAGTAGAACTTATGTATATCTAATCTTGTTTTATATGTACCTACAGGTACCTATGTGATCTTTCAATTGGTAACCAAGAGATTACAATGGTAAAACACAGCAAGCTCAAATCCAACCGCTGCTCACCATGTGAGAAGTTGGCCTGGTATATGATGCTCACTAGTTAAAGTGATCACCTTGTACCATGCCAAGCAACCCTTATGGTGTGGTTGTAAGTCAACCTTTTCGGACTAGCTGCCCTAGTGGTAGCGTAGGCTAAGCAGTCTTTGAGGCTAAACTCGTGAAGCGTGTTAAGCCAGCTGTTTTACCAAATGTAACCCCCTTTTATACCAATGAAAGGACACCACACAGATATATATTCAAAATATATATGTATTTATTTCTCAAAGTGACCCCTAGTCTCTTTATGAGCACAGGAGCACAAATCGTCAAACAAGATTATCACAGAATACACAGAAGTTGCACGTTATATGGATAGGCCCTGGTGGCCACTCAAACCATATACTAAAATAGTGGTATAAGTACCACGAACAGAAAAGGGAAAAGGCCTAGGGCCTCTAGAATCGCTGGGCCTACAAGGAGCTAACGTCGGTTAGTGACCAGGAGGTCCACGGGTGGCGTGTGCAGAGCAAATAGTCACACGCGTGCTCCCATAGGTTTCAATGGGTGCGTAAAAAGTACAAAGTTACTGCAAAGAGGATCTTCCGGATGGACTAGGAACTCAAGATTTGGAACACAGGCACTAGAGATGTAATACTACACTTGGGCACAGGTGTGCCAGCTTTACCTCACCCACAGGAAGCGGGTGCATAGGCCTCGAAGTGCGTCGGGTTTCTTCTATCTGTTCCGTGGAGCTTGAAGACAAAGATGCTGCAGGCGGTCGGTCCGGGAGAGATGCAGTGGATCCAAGAGTGGATCGGAGATGTTGAAGACCTGTAAGCAGAGGGGACAGTGTTCACAGTCACTAGCCAGTGACCAGCGTGGCACCAGGTGGGTACCAGGTGATGTCGGGTGCAAACAGGTGATGAGGGGTAGCTTGTCTCCGCAGCCACGTGGTCCCTGAAGGTCGACGACATCCAGGAGTCGGCTCACGAGCTGTCCCACGCAGGCTCTCGCTGTCGGCGGTGTCGGCAACTTGATCGAAGCAAACAAGCCTTGGCAAAAGCAATTGTAGGAGGATTCGGAAATCAGCTGTTGGTTCTGACCAGCAAGGTCAGAGGGATTGCTCCTTTGGAGGGGAGCAAGGGCCAGTCTGGAGCAACCAGACCAGCAGTGTATTTCGTAGAGTTCGTCGCCAAGATGGCCACTAGCCAGCGGGCCAGCAACCGGTTAGGCGCGTCGAGTGGCAAAATGCAGAAGGGCCCCACGCAGATCGTGGAGATGCTGGAGGGCTCACCTTTGGTGCAGATGCTGCTCGGGGGTTGGGCTTCTCAGATCCCAAAGCACAACTTGGAGGGAGCCTCGGTTGTTGCACTTGTCAGCTTGTCGTAGTCGTTCCAAGATGGCTGGCTCCACGTGTCTCGGGGCCTCCACGGGTCTCTTCTTCTCAGGGACTGTGGATCGGGCGGTGAGAGGTCTGGAGGTCCAGGTCTTGTCAGTCTCTGGGCTCGGGCTCCGGCGGGAGGCGGCGGCAAAGCAGACGTTGATGCGCTGGATGGTGCTTGCATTAGCAAGGTGGTCACTCCCTGACCACAGGGGAGATTTTTCTTCAGTCTTCTGTGCAGCAGAATGTCGAAGTTCCCGTCTTCTTCTTAGTTTCAAGTTGATTCCAGGATGTCTGAAGTCTTAGGACACAGCTCCTACCTTTAAGCGGATTCTAGGGGCCGGACTACCTGCTAGGTCCCTCCCTATGGGTGGGACCAGGAAGGGGGGTGGTTACACCCCCAATCCTTTGTCCAGCTCGCCCCAGGCCCGGGACTGGTGTGCCCCAGGACCGGTTTGAACTGGCATATGCACCGAGGCTCCTTGTGAGCCACAGGCATGTCTGGTTTCTTTCAAGCCCTACCTGACCAATACACAAAATCCTGTCTGGGGTGGTGCACGCACCTCCCCTGGCAGGAAACCCTTTGTCCACACCTCCCAAGCTGGAAGGACTCCCAGCAACAGGAGGGCAGACTTGTGTCTGTGGTGGCAGCATCCATTTTGTGGAGCTGAGGCTATGTCTGATTTTACCCGGGTTTCAGGTACTGTACATGTCGTGTCCCTCTAGAAGGGTGGAATGCTAACCCCGTCGCCAGAATTGGCGAGGGGTTAGTATTCCAATTCGTATGACACCTTACTCGACATGTTTTGATAAAGCCAAACCAAAGATAGCATTTAACCGCGAGGTTCATAATGCACTTAAGAGTATATGGTATGACGATATCTGGAAACAGTAGAAGGAAGTTGTTCCGACCACTGCAGACAGGCTCAGCTCATGCCAGAGCACCATCTCACATGGAACCAAGCACTCTGCCTTCAGGATTGTTAAGGCCTGCCATAGGAGTGACTTATAGGTTACCAGGTGTCCCATTTAAGGTTAGGTATAGGTATACTACACCTAAGTAAGAGGTGATTACACCAACTTACCCCAGCTGAGTGATCAGCCAGTTGTGTCAGATTGTTAGGCCAAGCCTGGGGTGGCATAATACATGCTGCAGCCCTTGGCAGGCCTTGGGTACACCAATGCCCTGGGTACCTAGTGTACACTGGTACAGGGGCTGACAGGGTGACCCACTTCCAATTGGTTATGCACCTAGGGTGCATAGTTTTAATTTAGTAGAGAGAACAGCAGGCTGGGGGTCTGATTGGCAGGCCCACAGCCTCAATATGTCAAAAACCAGTGAAGCAAAAAGCAAAAATTTGGGGTGACCATAGGATAGCAGACCCTACTCTCCTACAGTGGTGTTTCAGGGTTTAGGGCAGTGGTGTTCAGGCAGTGTAAGGGGGTCTTGCTGGGCGTTGTGTTTCAGGGTTTAGGGCAGCGCAGTGGTGTTCAGTCAGAGTAGGAGGTCTTGCTGGGGGTGCTGTTTCAGGGTTTAGGGCAGCGCAGTGGTGTTCGGGCAGTGTAGGGGGTCTTGCTGGGGGTGGTGTTTCAGGGTTTAGGGAAGCGCAGTGGTGTTTGTGTACTGTAGGGGGTTGTGCTGGGGTAATGTTTCAGGGTTTAGGGCAGAGCAGTGATGTTTGGGTTGTGTAAGGGGGCGTGCTGGGGTGGTGTTTTAGGGTTTAGGGCAGTGCAGTGGTGTTTTGGAAGTGTATGGGTTTGTGCTGGGGGTGGTGCTTTAGGATTTAGGGCAGTGCAGTGGTGTTCGGGTAGTGTATGGGGTCGTGCTAGTGGTAGTGTTTTAGGGTTTAGAGTAGTGCAGTGGTGTTCGGGTAGTATATGGGTCATTCTGGGGGTGGTGTTTTAGGGTTTAGGGGAGTGCAGTGGTGTTCGGGCACTGTAGGGTGTCATGCTGGGGGTGGTGTTTTAGGGTTTAGGGCAGTGCAGTGGTGTTCGGGTAGTATATGGGGTCGTGCTGGGGGTGGTGTTTTAGGGTTTAGGGCAGTGCAGTGGTGTTCGGGCACTTTAGGGTGTCGTGCTGGGGGTGGTGTTTTAGGGTTTAGCGCAGTACTGTGGTGTTTGGGCAGTGTAGGAGTTCATGCTGGGGGTGGTGTTTTAGGGTTTAGGGCAGTGAAGTGGTGTTCGGGCAGTGTAGGGGGTCATGCAGGGGGTGGTGTTTCAGGGTTTAGGGCAGTGCAGTGGTGCTCGGGCAGTGTAGGGGGTCTTGCTGGGGGTGGTGTTTCAAGGTTTAGGGCAGTGGTGTTCGGGCAGGGTAGGGGGACTTGCTGGGGGTGGTGTTTCAGGGTTTAGGGCAGTGCAGTGGTGTTCGGGCAGTGTAGGGGGTCTTGCTGGGGGTGGTGTTTCAGGATTTAGGGCAGTGCAGTGCTTTTTGGGCAGTGTAAGGGGTCATGCGGGGTGGTGTTTTAGGTTTAGGGCAGTGCAGTGGTGTTCGGGCAGTGTAGGGGGTTTTGCGGGGGTGGTGTTTCAGTCTTTAGGGCAGTGCAGTGGTGTTCGGGCAGTGTAGGGGGTCGCGCTGGGGGTATTGTTTCAGGGTTTTGGGCAGTGCTTTGTTGTTTGGGCAGTGTAGGGGGACGCCCTGGGGGTAGTGTTTCAGAGTTTAGGGCAGAGCAGTGGTGTTCAGGCAGTGTAGGGGGTCATGCTGGGGGCAGTGTTTTAGGATATAGGGCAGAATAGTGGTGTTTTGGTAGAGTAGGAGGTCATGCTGGGGGTGGTGTTTAGGGTTTAGGGCAGTGCAGTGGTGTTCAGGCAGTGTAGGGGGTCATTCTGGGGGTGGTGTTTCAGGGTTTAGGGCAGTGCAGTGTTGTTCGGGCAGTGTAGAGGGTCTTGCTGGGGGTGGTGTTTCAGGGTTTAGTGCAGTGGTTTTCGGGCAGTGTAGGGGGTCTTCCTGGGGGTGGTGTTTCTGGGTTTAGGGCAGAGATGTTCGGGCAGTGTAGGGGGGATTGCTGGGGGTGGTATTTCAGGGTTTAGGGCAGTGGTGTTCAGGCAGTGTAGGGGGTATTGCTGGGCATGGTGTTTCAGGGTTTAGGGCAGTGGTGTTCAGGCAGTGTAAGGGGGTCTTGCTGGGGGTTGTGTTTCAGGGTTTAGGGCAGCGCAGTGGTGTTCAGGCAGAGTAGGAGGTCTTGCTGGGGGTGCTGTTTCAGGGTTTAGGGCAGTGCAGTGGTGTTCGGGCAGTGTAGGGGGTCTTGCTGGGGGTGGTGTTTCAGGGTTTAGGGAAGCGCAGTTGTGTTTGTGTACTGTAGGGGGTTGTGCTGGGGTAATGTTTCAGGGTTTAGGGCAGAGCAGTGGTGTTTGTGTTGTGTAAGGGGGCGTGCTGGGGTGGTGTTTTAGGGTTTAGGGCAGTGCAGTGGTGTTTTGGAAGTGTATGGGGTTGTGCTGGGGGTGGTGCTTTAGGATTTAGTGCAGTGCAGTGGTGTTCGGGTAGTGTATGGGGTCGTGCTAGTGGTAGTGTTTTAGGGTTTAGAGTAGTGCAGTGGTGTTCGGGTAGTATATGGGGTCATGCTGGGGGTGGTGTTTTAGGGTTTAGGGGAGTGCAGTGGTGTTCGGGCACTGTAGGGTGTCGTGCTGGGGGTGGTGTTTTAGGGTTTAGGGCAGTGCAGTGGTGTTCGGGTAGTATATGGGGTCGTGCTGGGGTGGTGTTTTAGGGTTTAGGGCAGTGCAGTGGTGTTCGGGCACTTTAGGGTGTCGTGCTGGGGGTGGTGTTTTAGGGTTTAGGGCAGTACCGTGGTGTTTGGGCAGTGTAGGAGTTCATGCTGGGGGTGGTATTTTAGGGTTTAGGGCAGTGAAGTGGTGTTCGGGCAGTGTAGGGGGTCATGCAGGGGGTGGTGTTTCAGGGTTTAGGGCAGTGCAGTGGTGCTCGGGCAGTGTAGGGGGTCTTGCTGGGGGTGGTGTTTCAAGGTTTAGGGCAGTGGTGTTCGGACAGGGTAGGGGGACTTGCTGGGGGTGGTGTTTCAGGGTTTAGGGCAGTGCAGTGGTGTTCGGGCAGTGTAGGGGGTCTTGCTGGGGGTGGTGTTTCAGGATTTAGGGCAGTGCAGTGCTTTTTGGGCAGTGTAAGGGGTCGTGCGGTGGTGGTGTTTCAGGGTTTAGGGGAGTGCAGTGGTGTTCGGGCAGTGTAGCGGGACATGGGGGGGTGTTCTTTCAGGGTTTAGGGCAGTGCAGTGGTGTTCGGGTAGTGTAGGGGGTCGTGCGGGTGGTGGTGTTTCAGGGTTTAGGGCAGTGAAGTGGTGTTCGGGCAGTGTAGGGGTTCAAGCAGGGGGTGGTGTTTCAGGGTTTAGGGCAGTGCAGTGGTGCTCGGGCAGTGTAGGGGGTCTTGCTGGGGGTGGTGTTTCAGAGTTTAGGGCAGTGGTGTTCGGGAAGGGTAGGGGGACTGGCTGGGGTGGTGTTTCAGGGTTTAGGTAAGTGCAGTGGTGTTTGGGCAGAGTAGGGGGTCTTGCTGGGGGTGGTGTTTCAGGATTTAGAGCAGTGCAGTGCTTTTCAGGCAGTGTAGAGGGTTGTGCGGTGGTGGTGTTTCAAGGTTTAGGGCAGTGCAGTGGTGTTCGGGCAGTGTAGCGGGACGTGGGGGGTGTTGTTTCAGGGTTTAGGGCAGTGCAGTGGTGTTCGGGTAGTGTAGGGGGTCGTGCGGGTGGTGGTGTTTCAGGGTTTAGGGCAGTGCAGTGGTGATCAGGCAGTGTGGGGGTTGTGCGGGTGGGTGGTGTTTCAGGGTTTAGGGCAGTGCAGTGGTGTTTGGGCAGTGTAGGGGGTCATGCAGGGGGTGGTGCTTCAGGGTTAAGGACAGTGCAGTGGTGTTCGGGCAGTGTGGGGGGTCTTGCTGGGGTTGTGTTTCAGGGTTTAGGGCAGTGGTGTTCGGGCAGTGTAGGGGGTATTGCTGGGGGTGGTGTTTCAGGGTTTAGGGCAGTGCAGTGGTGTTCGGGCAGTGTAGGGGGTCTTGCTGGGGGTGGTGTTTTAGGGTTTAGGGCAGTGCACTCGTTTTCGTTCAGTGTAGGGGGTCGTTTGGGTGTGGTGTTTCAGGATTTAGGGCAGTGCAGTGGTGTTTGGGCAGTGTAGGGGTCATGCAGGGGGGGTGTTCAGGATTTAGGGTAGTGCAGTTGTGTTCGGCCAGTGTAGGGGGTCGTGCGGGGTTGGTGTTTTAGGGTTTAGAGCAGTGCAGTGGAGTTCGGGCAGTGTAGGGGGTCATGCGGGGTGGTGTTTCAGGGTTTAGGGCTGTGCAGTGGTGTTCGGGTAGTGTAGGGGGTCGTGCTGTGGCTGATGTTTCAGGGTTTAGGGCAGTGCAGTGGTGTTAGGGCAGTGAAGGGGGTTGCGCTGGGGGTATTGTTTCAGGGTTTTGGGCAGTGCTGTGTTGTTCAGGCAGTGTAGAGGGTCATGCTGGGGGTAGTGTTTTAATGTTTAGGGCAGAGTAGTGGTGTTTGGGTAGAGTAGGGCGTCGTGCTGGGGGTGTTGTTTCAGGGTTTAGGGCAGTGCAGTGGTGTTCGGGTAGTGTAGGGGGTCGTGCGGGTGGTGGTGTTTCAGGGTTTAGGGCAGTGCAGTGGTGATCGGGCAGTGTGGGGGGTCATGCAGGTGGGTGGTGTTTCAGGGTTTAGGGCAGTGTGGGGGTCTTGCTGGGGTTGTGTTTCAGGGTTTAGGGCAGTGGTGTTCGGGCAGTGTAGGGGGTCTTGATGGAGTGGTGATTCAGGGTTTAGGGCAGTGCAGTGTTGTTCGGGCAGTGTAGGGGGTCTTGCTGGGGGTGGTGTTTCAGGGTTTAGGGCAGTGCAGTGGTGTTCGGCAGCATAGCGGGTCGTTTGGGGGTGGTGTTTCAGGATTTGGGGCAGTGCAGTGGTGTTCAGGCAGTGTAGGGGGTCATGCGGGGGTGGTGTTTTAGGGTTTAGGGCAGTGCAGTGGTGTTCGGGCAGTGTAGGGGGTTTTGCGGGGGTGGTGTTTCAGGGTTTAGGGCAGTGCAGTGGTGTTCGGGTAGTGTAGGGGGTCGTGCTGTGGCTGATGTTTCAGGGATTAGGGCAGTGCAGTGGTCGGGCAGTGTAGGGGGTCGCGCTCGGGGTATTGTTTCAGGGTTTTGGGCAGTGCTTTGTTGTTCGGGCAGTGTAGGGGGACGCTCTGGGGGTAGTGTTTCAGAGTTTAGGGCAGAGCAGTGGTGTTCAGGCAGTGTAGGGGGTCATGCTGGGGGCAGTGTTTTAGGATATAGGGCAGAATAGTGGTGTTTTGGTAGAGTAGGAGGTCATGCTGGGGGTGGTGTTTAGGGTTTAGGGCAATGCAGTGGTGTTCAGGCAGTGTAGGGGGTCGTGCTGGGGGTGGTGTTTCAGGGTTTAGGGCAGTGCAGTGTTGTTCGGGCAGTGTAGAGGGTCTTGCTGGGGGTGGTGTTTCAGGGTTTAGTGCAGTGTTATTCGGGCAATGTAGGGGGTCTTCCTGGGGGTGGTGTTTCTGGGTTTAGGGCAGTGATGTTCGGGCAATGTAGGGGGGATTGCTTGGGGTGGTGTTTCAGGGTTTAGGGCAGTGGTGTTCAGGCAGTGTAGGGGGTATTGCTGGGGGTGGTGTTTCAGGGTTTAGGGCAGTGGTGTTCAGGCAGTGTAAGGGGGTCTTGCTGGGGGTTGTGTTTCAGGGTTTAGGGCAGCGCAGTGGTGTTCAGGCAGAGTAGGGGGTCTTGCTGGGGGTGCTGTTTCAGGGTTTAGGGCAGCGCAGTGGTGTTCGGGCAGTGTAGGGGGTCTTGCTGGGGGTGGTGTTTCAGGGTTTAGGGAAGCACAGTGGTGTTTGTGTACTGTAGGGGGTTGTGCTGGGGTAATGTTTCAGGGTTTAGGGCAGAGCAGTGGTGTTTGGGTTGTGTAAGGGGGCGTGCTGGGGTGGTGTTTTAGGGTTTAGGGCAGCGCAGTGGTGTTTTGGAAGTGTATGGCGTTGTGCTGGGGGTGGTGCTTTAGGATTTAGGGCAGTGCAGTGGTGTTCGGGTAGTGTATGGGGTCATGCTAGTGGTAGTGTTTTAGGGTTTAGAGTAGTGCAGTGGTGTTTGGGTAGTATATGGGGTCATGCTGGGGGTGGTGTTTTAGGGTTTAGGGGAGTGCAGTGGTGTTCGGGCACTGTAGGGTGTCGTGCTGGGGGTGGTGTTTTAGGGTTTAGGGCAGTGCAGTGGTGTTCGGGTAGTATATGGGGTTGTGCTGGGGGTGGTGTTTTAGGGTTTAGGGCAGTGCAGTGGTGTTCGGGCACTGTAGGGTGTCGTGCTGGGGGTGGTGTTTTAGGGTTTAGGGCAGTGCCCTGGTGTTTGGGCAGTGTAGGAGTTCATGCTGGGGGTGGTGTTTTAGGGTTTAGGGCAGTGAAGTGGTGTTCGGGCAGTGTAGGGGGTCATGCAGGGGGTGGTGTTTCAGGGTTTAGGGCAGTGCAGTGGTGCTCGGGCAGTGTAGGGGGTCTTGCTGGGGGTGGTGTTTCAGGGTTTATGGCAGTGGTGTTCGGGCAGGGTAGGGGGACTTGCTGGGGGTGGTGTTTCAGGGTTTAGGGCAGTGCAGTGGTGTTCGGGCAGTGTAGGGGGTCTTGCTGGGGGTGGTGTTTCAGGATTTAGGTCAGTGCAGTGCTTTTCGGGCAGTGTAAGGGGTCGTGCGGTGGTGGTGTTTCAGGGTTTAGGGGAGTGCAGTGGTGTTCGGGCAGTGTAGCGGGACGTGGGGGGGGTGTTGTTTCAGGGTTTAGGGAAGTGCAGTGGTGTTGAGGTAGTGTAGGGGGTCGTGCGGGTGGTGGTGTTTCAGGGTTTAGGGCAGTGCAGTGGTGATCGGGCAGTGTGGGGGGTCATGCGGGTGGGTGGTGTTTCAGGGTTTAGGGCAGTACAGTGGTGTTTGGGCAGTGTAGGGGGTCATGCAGGGGGTGGTGCTTCAGGGTTAAGGACAGAGTAGTGGTGTTTGGGTAGAGTAGGGCGTCGTGCTGGGGGTGTTGTTTCAGGGTTTAGGGCAGTGCAGTGGTGTTCGGGTAGTGTAGGGGGTCGTGCGGGTGGTGGTGTTTCAGGGTTTAGGGCAGTGCAGTGGTGATCGGGCAGTGTGGGGGGTCATGCAGGTGGGTGGTGTTTCAGGGTTTAGGGCAGTGCAGTGGTGTTCGGGCAGTGTGGGGGTCTTGCTGGGGTTGTGTTTCAGGGTTTAGGGCAGTGGTGTTCGGGCAGTGTAGGGGGTCTTGATGGAGTGGTGTTTTAGGGTTTAGGGCAGTGCAGTGTTGTTCGGGCAGTGTAGGGGGTCTTGCTGGGGGTGGTGTTTCAGGGTTTAGGGCAGTGCAGTGGTGTTCGGCAGCGTAGCGGGTCATTTGGGGGTGGTGTTTCAGGATTTGGGGCAGTGCAGTGGTGTTCAGGCAGTGTAGGGGGTCATGCGGGGTTGGTGTTTTAGGGTTTAGGGCAGTGCAGTGGTGTTCGGGCAGTGTAGGGGGTTTTGCGGGGGTGGTGTTTCAGGGTTTAGGGCAGTGCAGTGGTGTTCGGGTAGTGTAGGGGGTCGTGCTGTGGCTGATGTTTCAGGGATTAGGGCAGTGCAGTGGTCGGGCAGTGTAGGGGGTCGCGCTCGGGGTATTGTTTCAGGGTTTTGGGCAGAGCAGTGGTGTTCAGGCAGTGTAGGGGGTCATGCTGGGGGCAGTGTTTTAGGATATAGGGCAGAATAGTGGTGTTTTGGTAGAGTAGGAGGTCATGCTGGGGGTGGTGTTTAGGGTTTAGGGCAGTGCAGTGGTGTTCAGGCAGTGTAGGGGGTTGTGCTGGGGGTGGTGTTTCAGGGTTTAGGGCAGTGCAGTGTTGTTCGGGCAGTGTAGAGGGTCTTGCTGGGGGTGGTGTTTCAGGGTTTAGTGCAGTGGTATTCGGGCAATGTAGGGGGTCTTCCTGGGGGTGGTGTTTCTGGGTTTAGGGCAGTGATGTTCGGGCAATGTAGGAGGGATTGCTTGGGGTGGTGTTTCAGGGTTTAGGGCAGTGATGTTCAGGCAGTGTAGGGGGTATTGCTGGGGGTGGTGTTTCAGGGTTTAGGGCAGTGGTGTTCAGGCAGTGTAAGGGGGTCTTGCTGGGGGTTGTGTTTCAGGGTTTAGGGCAGCACAGTGGTGTTCAGGCAGAGTAGGGTGTCTTGCTGGGGGTTCTGTTTCAGGGTTTAGGGCAGCGCAGTGGTGTTCGGGCAGTGTAGGGGGTCTTGCTGGGGGTGGTGTTTCAGGGTTTAGGGAAGCACAGTGGTGTTTGTGTACTGTAGGGGGTTGTGCTGGGGTAATGTTTCAGGGTTTAGGGCAGAGCAGTGGTGTTTGGGTTGTGTAAGGGGGCGTGCTGGGGTGGTGTTTTAGGGTTTAGGGCAGCGCAGTGGTGTTTTGGAAGTGTATGGGGTTGTGCTGGGGGTGGTTCTTTAGGATTTAGGGCAGTGCAGTGGTGTTCGGGTAGTGTATGGGGTCATGCTAGTGGTAGTGTTTTAGGGTTTAGAGTAGTGCAGTGGTGTTTGGGTAGTATATGGGGTCATGCTGGGGGTGGTGTTTTAGGGTTTAGGGGAGTGCAGAGGTGTTCGGGCACTGTAGGGTGTCGTGCTGGGGGTGGTGTTTTAGGGTTTAGGGCAGTGCAGTGGTGTTCGGGTAGTATATGGGGTTGTGCTGGGGGTGGTGTTTTAGGGTTTAGGGCAGTGCAGTGGTGTTCGGGCACTGTAGGGTGTCGTGCTGGGGGTGGTGTTTTAGGGTTTAGGGCAGTGCCCTGGTGTTTTGGCAGTGTAGGAGTTCATGCTGGGGGTGGTGTTTTAGGGTTTAGGGCAGTGAAGTGGTGTTCGGGCAGTGTAGGTGGTCATGCAGGGGGTGGTGTTTCAGGGTTTAGGGCAGTGCAGTGGTGCTCGGGCAGTGTAGGGGGTCTTGCTGGGGGTGGTGTTTCAGGGTTTATGGCAGTGGTGTTCGGGCAGGGTAGGGGGACTTGCTGGGGGTGGTGTTTCAGGGTTTAGGGCAGTGCAGTGGTGTTCGGGCAGTGTAGGGGGTCTTGCTGGGGGTGGTGTTTCAGGATTTAGGGCAGTGCAGTGCTTTTCGGGCAGTGTAAGGGGTCGTGCGGTGGTGGTGTTTCAGGGTTTAGGGGAGTGCAGTGGTGTTCGGGCAGTGTAGCGGGACGTGGGGGGGGGTGTTGTTTCAGGGTTTAGGGAAGTGCAGTGGTGTTCAGGTAGTGTAGGGGGTCATGCGGGTGGTGGTGTTTCAGGGTTTAGGGCAGTGCAGTGGTGATCGGGCAGTGTGGGGGGTCATGCGGGTGGGTGGTGTTTCAGGGTTTAGGTCAGTACAGTGGTGTTTGGGCAGTGTAGGGGGTCATGCAGGGGGTGGTGCTTCAGGGTTAAGGACAGTGCAGTGGTGTTCGGGTAGTGTAGGGGGCTGTGCTGTGGCTGATGTTTCAGGGTTTAGGGCAGTGCAGTGGTGTTCGGGCAGTGTAGGGGGTCATGCTGGGGGTATTGTTTCAGGGGTTTGGGTAGTGCTGTGTTTTTCGGGCAGTGTAGGGGGACGTGCTGGGGGTAGTGTTTCAGAGTTTAGGGCAGAGCAGTGGCGTGGAGACAGTGTAGGGGGTCATGCTGGGGGTAGTGTTTTAGGGTTTAGGGCAGAGTAGTGGTGTTTGGGTAGAGTAGGGGGTCGTGCTGGGGGTGTTGTTTCAGGGTTTAGGGCAGTGCAGTGCAGTGGTGTTCGGGTAGTGTAGCGGGTTGTGCGGGTGGTGGTGTTTCAGGAATTAGGGCAGTGCAGTGGTGATAAGGTAGTGTGGGGGGTCGTGCGGGTGGGTGGTGTTTCAGGGTTTAGGGCAGTGCAGTGGTGTTCGGGCAGTGTAGGGGGCATGCAGGGGGTGGTGCTTCAGGGTTTAGGGCAGTGCAGTGGTGTTCGGGCAGTGTGGGTGGTCTTGCTGGGGTTGTGTTTCAGGGTTTAGGGCAGTAGTGTTCGGGTAGTGTAGGGGGTCTTGCTGGGGGTGGTGTTTCAGGGTTTAGGACAGTGCAGTGGTGTTCGGGCAGTGTAGGGGGTCTTGCTGGGGGGGTGTTTCAGGGTTTAGGGCAGTGCAGTGGTGTTCAGGCAGTGTAGGGGGTCGTTTGGGGGTGGTGTTTCAGGATTTAGGGCAGTGCAGTGGTGTTCGGGCAGTGTAGGGGTTCATGCAGGGGGGTGTTTCAGGATTTAGGGCAGTGCAGTGGTGTTTGGGCAGTGTAGGGGGTCATGCGGGGGTGGTGTTTTAGGGTTTTGTGCAGTGCAGTGATGTTTGTGTTGTGTAAGGGGGCGTGCTGGGGGTGGTGTTTTAGGGTTTAGGGCAGTGCAGTGGTGTTTTGGTAGTGTATGGGGTTGTGCTGGGGGTGGTGCTTTAGGATTTAGGGCAGTGCAGTGGTGTTCGGGTAGTGTATGGGGTCGTGCTGGTGGTGGTGATTTAGGGTTTAGAGTAGTGCAGTGGTGTTCGGGTAGTATATGGGGTCATGCTGGGGGTGGTGTTTTAGGGTTTAGGGGAGTGCAGTGGTGTTCGGGCACTGTAGGGTGTCGTGCTGGGGTTGGTGTTTTAGGGTTTAGGGCAGTGCCATGGTGTTTGGGCAGTGTAGGAGTTCATGCCGGGGGTGGTGTTTTAGGGTTTAGGGCAGTGAAGTGGTGTTTGGGCAGTGTAGGGGGTCATGCAGGGGGTGGTGTTTCAGGGTTCAGGGCAGTGCAGTGGTGCTCGGGCAGTGTAGGGGGTCTTGCTGGGGGTGGTGTTTCAGGGTTTAGGGCAGTGGTGTTCGGGCAGGGTAGGGGGACTTGCTAGGGGTGGTGTTTCAGGGTTTAGGGCAGTGCAGTGTTGTTCGGGCAGTGTAGGTGGTCTTGCTGGGGGTGGTGTTTCAGGATTTAGGGCAGTGCAGTGCTTTTCGGGCAGTGTAAGGGGTCGTGCGGTTGTGGTGTTTCAGGGTTTAGGGGAGTGCAGTGGTGTTCGGGCAGTGTAGCGGGACGTGGGGGGGTGTTGTTTCAGGGTTTAGGGCAGTGCAGTGGTGTTCGGGTAGTGTAGGGGGTCGTGCGGGTGGTGGTGTTTCAGGGTTTAGGGCAGTGCAGTCATGATCGGGCAGTGTGGGGGGTTGTGCGGGTGGGTGGGGTTTCAGGGTTTAGGGCAGTGCAGTGGGGTTTGGGCAGTGTAGGGGGTCATGCAGATGGTGGTGCTTCAGGGTTAAGGACAGTGCAGTGGTATTCGGGTAGTGTAGGGGGTCGTGCTGTGGCTGATGTTTCAGGGTTTAGGGCAGTGCAGTGGTGTTCGGGCAGTGAAGGGGGTTGCGCTGGGAGTATTGTTTCAGGGTTTTGGGCAGTGCTGTGTTGTTCGGGCAGTGTAGGGGGATGCGCTGGGGGTCGTGTTTCAGAGTTTAGGGCAGAGCAGTGGTGTTCAGGCAGTGTAGGGGGTCATGCTGGGGGTAGTGTTTTAGGGTTTAGGGCAGAGTAGTGGTGTTTGGGTAGAGTAGGGGGTCGTGCTGTGGGTGTTGTTTCAGGGATTAGGGCAGTGCAGTGCAGTGCAGTGCAGTGGTGTTCGGGTAGTGTAGGGGGTTGTGCGGGTGGTGGTGTTTTAGGATTTAGGGCAGTGCAGTGGTGATCAGGTAGTGTGGGGGGTCGTGCGGGTGGGTGGTGTTTCAGGGTTTAGGGCAGTGCAGTGGTGTTCGGGCAGTGTAGGGGGCATGCAGGGGGTGGTGCTTCAGGGTTAAGGACAGTGCAGTGGTGTTCGGGCAGTGTGGGTGGTCTTGCTGGGGTTGTGTTTCAGGGTTTAGGGCAGTGGTGTTCAGGCAGTGTAGGGGGTCTTGCTGGGGGTAATGTTTCAGGGTTTTGGGCAGCGCTGTGTTGTTCGGGCAGTGTAGGGGGACACGCTGGGGGTAGTGTTTCAGAGTTTAGGGCAGAGCAGTGGTGTTCAGGCAGTGTAGGGGGTCATGCTGGGGGTAGTGTTTTAGAGTTTAGGGCAGAGTAGTGGTGTTTGGGTAGAGAAGGGCGTCGTGCTGGGGGTGTTGTTTCAGGGTTTAGGGCAGTGCAGTGCTGTTCGGGTAGTGTAGGGGGTCATGCGGGTGGTGGTGTTTCAGGGTTTAGGGCAGTGCAGTGGTGATCGGGCAGTGTGGGGGGTCGTGCAGTTGGGTGGTGTTTCAGGGTTTAGGGCAGTGCAGTGGTGTTCAGGCAGTGTAGGGGGTCATGCAGGGGGTGGTGCTTTAGGGTTAAGGACAGTGCAGTTGTGTTCGGGCAGTGTGGGGGGTCTTGCTGGGGTTGTATTTCAGGGTTTAGGGCAGTTGTGTTCGGGCAGTGTAGGGGGTCTTGCTGGTGGTGGTTTTTCAGGGTTTAGGGCAGTGCAGTGGTGTTAGGGCAATGTCGGGGTCTTGCTGGGGGTGGGGTTTCAGGTTTTAGGGCAGTGTAGTGGTGTTTGGGCAGTGTAGGGGATCATGCAGGGGGGGTGTTTCAGGATTTAGGGCAGTGCAGTGGTGTTCGGGTAGTGTAGGAGGTCGTGCTGTGGCTGATGTTTCAGGGTTTAGGGCAGCGCTGTGTTGTTCGGGCAGTGTAGGGGGACGCGCTGGGGGTAGTGTTTCAGAGTTTAGGGCAGAGCAGTGGCGTGGAGACAGTGTAGGGGGTCATGCTGGGGGTAGTGTTTTAGGGTTTAGGGCAGAGTAGTGGTGTTTGGGTAGAGTAGGGGGTCGTGCTGGGGGTGTTGTTTCAGGGTTTAGGGCAGTGCAGTGCAGTGGTGTTCGGGTAGTGTAGGGGGTTGTGCGGGTGGTGGTGTTTCAGGAATTAGGGCAGTGCAGTGGTGATAAGGTAGTGTGGGGGGTCGTGCGGGTGGGTGGTGTTTCAGGGTTTAGGGCAGTGCAGTGGTGTTCGGGCAGTGTAGGGGGCATGCAGGGGGTGGTGCTTCAGGGTTTAGGGCAGTGCAGTGGTGTTCGGGCAGTGTGGGTGGTCTTGCTGGGGTTGTGTTTCAGGGTTTAGGGCAGTAGTGTTCGGGTAGTGTAGGGGGTCTTGCTGGGGGTGGTGTTTCAGGGTTTAGGACAGTGCAGTGGTGTTCGGGCAGTGTAGGGGGTCTTGCTGGGGGGGGTGTTTCAGGGTTTAGGGCAGTGCAGTGGTGTTCAGGCAGTGTAGGGGGTCGTTTGGGGGTGGTGTTTCAGGATTTAGGGCAGTGCAGTGGTGTTCGGGCAGTGTAGGGGTTCATGCAGGGGGGGTGTTTCAGGATTTAGGGCAGTGCAGTGGTGTTCGGGCAGTGTAGGGGGTCATGCGGGGGTGGTGTTTTAGGGTTTTGTGCAGTGCAGTGGTGTTTGTGTTGTGTAAGGGGGCGTGCTGGGGGTGGTGTTTTAGGGTTTAGGGCAGTGCAGTGGTGTTTTGGTAGTATATGGGGTTGTGCTGGGGGTGGTGCTTTAGGATTTAGGGCAGTGCAGTGGTGTTCGGGTAGTGTATGGGGTCGTGCTGGTGGTGGTGATTTAGGGTTTAGAGTAGTGCAGTGGTGTTCGGGTAGTATATGGGGTCATGCTTGGGGTGGTGTTTTAGGGTTTAGGGGAGTGCAGTGGTGTTCGGGCACTGTAGGGTGTCGTGCTGGGGTTGGTGTTTTAGGGTTTAGGGCAGTGCCATGGTGTTTGGGCAGTGTAGGAGTTCATGCTGGGGGTGGTGTTTTAGGGTTTAGGGCAGTGAAGTGGTGTTTGGGCAGTGTAGGGGGTCATGCAGGGGGTGGTGTTTCAGGGTTTAGGGCAGTGCAGTGTTGTTCGGGCAGTGTAGGTGGTCTTGCTGGGGGTGGTGTTTCAGGATTTAGGGCAGTGCAGTGCTTTTCGGGCAGTGTAAGGGGTCGTGCGGTGGTGGTGTTTCAGGGTTTAGGGGAGTGCAGTGGTGTTCGGGCAGTGTAGCGGGACGTGGGGGGGTGTTGTTTCAGGGTTTAGGGCAGTGCAGTGGTGTTCGGGTAGTGTAGGGGGTCGTGCGGGTGGTGGTGTTTCAGGGTTTAGGGCAGTGCAGTGGTGATCGGGCAGTGTGGGGGGTCGTGCGGGTGGGTGGGGTTTCAGGGTTTAGGGCAGTGCAGTGGTGTTCGGGCAGTGTAGGGGGCATGCAGGGGGTGGTGCTTCAGGGTTAAGGACAGTGCAGTGGTGTTCGGGCAGTGTGGGTGGTCTTGCTGGGGTTGTGTTTCAGGGTTTAGGGCAGTGGTGTTCAGGCAGTGTAGGGGGTCTTGCTGGGGGTGGTGTTTCAGGGTTTAGGGCAAAGCAGTGGTGTTCGGGCAGTGTAGGGGGTCTTGCTGGGGGGGTGTTTCAGGGTTTAGGGCAGTGCAGTGGTGTTCAGGCAGTGTAGGGGGTCATTTGGGGCTGATGTTTCAGGATTTAGGGCAGTGCAGTGGTGTTCGGGCAGTGTCTGGGTTCATGCAGGGGGGGGTGTTTCAGGATTTAGGGCAGTGCAGTGGTGTTCGGGCAGTGTATGGGGTCATGCGGGGGTGGTGTTTTAGGGTTTAGTGCAGTGGTGTTTGTGTAGTGTAAGGGGGCATGCTGGTGGTGGTGATTTAGGGTTTAGGGCAGTGCAGTGGTGTTTGGGTAGTGTAAGGGGGCGCGCTGGGGGTGGTGTTTTAGGGTTTAGTGCAGTGCAGTGGTGTTTGGGTAGTGTATGGGGTCGTGCTGGGGGTGGTGTTTTAGGATTTAGGGCAGTGCAGTGGAGTTCCGGCAGTGTAGGGAGTCTTGCTGGGGGTCATGTGTCAGGGTTTAGGGCAGTGGTGTTTGGGCAGGGTAGGGGGACTTGCTGGGGGTGGTGTTTCAGGGTTTAGGGCTGTGGTGTTCGGGCAGTGTAGGGGGTCTTGCTGGGGGTGGTGTTTCAGGATTTAGGGTAGTGCAGTCCTTTACGGGCAGTGTAGGGGGTCGTGCGGTGGTGGTGTTTCAGGGTTTAGGGCAGTGCAGTGGTGTTCGGGCAGTGTAGCGGGACATGGGGGGGTGTTGTTTCAGGGTTTAGGGCAGTGCAGTGGTGTTCGGGTAGTGTAGGGGGTCGTGCGGGTGGTGGTGTTTCAGGGTTTAGGGCAGTGCAGTGGTGATCGGGCAGTGTGGGGGGTTGTGCGGGTGGGTGGTGTTCAGGGTTTAGGGCAGTGCAGTGGTGTTCGGGCAGTGTAGGGGGTCATGCAGGGGGTGGTTTTTCAGGGTTAAGGACAGTGCAGTGGTGTTCGGGTAGTGTATGGGGTCGTGCTGGGGGAGCTGTTTTAGGGTTTAGAGCAGTGCAGTGGTGTTTGGGTAGTATATGGGGTCTTGCTGGGGGTGGTGTTTTAGGGTTTAGGGCAGTGCAGTGGTGTTCGGGCACTGTAGGGTGTCGTGCTGGGGTGGTGTTTTGGGGTTTAGGGCAGTGCAGTGGTGTTTGGGCAGTGTAGGAGGTCATGCTGGGGGTGGTGTTTTAGGGTTTATTGCAGTGCAGTGGTGTTCGGGCAGTGTAGGGGGTCATGCTGGGTTGGTGTTTCAGGGTTTAGGGCAGTGAAGTGGTGTTCGGGCAGTGTAGAGGGTCATGCAGGGGGTGGTGTTTCAGGGTTTAGGGCAGTGCAGTGGTGTTTGGGTAGTGTAGGGGGTCGTGCTGTGGCTGATGTTTCAGGGATTAGGGCAGTGCAGTGGTGTTCGGGCAGTGTAGGCGGACACGCTGGGGTAGTGTTTCAGAGTTTAGGGCAGAGCAGTGGTGTTCAGGCAGTGTAGGGGGTCATGCTGGGGGTAGTGTTTTAGGATATAGGGCAGAGTAGTGGTGTTTGGGTAGAGTAGGGGGTTATGCTGGGGGTGGTGTTTAGGGTTTAGGGCAGTGCAGTGGTGTTCAGGCAGTGTAGGGAGTCGTGCTGGGGGTGGTGTTTCAGGGTTCAGGGCAGTGTAGTGTTGTTCGGGCAGTGTAGAGGGTCTTGCTGGGTGTGGTGTTTCAGGGTTTAGGGCAGTGGTATTCCGGCAGTGTAGAGGGTCTTGTTCGGGCAGTGTAGGGGGGCTTGCTGGGGGTGGTTGTTTCAGGGTTTAGGGCAGTGGTGTTCAGGCAGTGTAGGGGTCTTGCTGGGGTGGTGTTTCAGGGTTTAGGGCAGTGGTGTTCAGGCAGTGTAAGGGGGTCTTGCTGGGGGTTGTGTTTCAGGGTTTAGGGCAGCGCAGTGGTGTTCAGGCAGAGTAGGGGTCTTGCTGGGGTGCTGTTTCAGGGTTTAGGGCAGCGCAGTGGTGTTCGGGCAGTGTAGGGGGTCTTGCTGGGGGTGATGTTTCAGGGTTTAGGGCAGCGCAGTGGTGTTTGTGTACTGTAGGGGGTCGTGCTGGGGTAATATTTCAGGGTTTAGGGCAGAGCAGTGGTGTTTGGGTAGTGTAAGGGGGCGTGCTGGGGGTGGTGTTTCAGGGTTTAGGGCAGTGCAGTGGTGTTCGGGCAGTGTAGGGGGTCGTTTGGGGGTGGTGTTTCAGGATTTAGGGCAGTACAGTGGTGTTCGGGCAGTGTAGGGGGTCATGCAGGGGGTTGTTCAGGATTTAGGGCTGTGCAGTGGTGTTCAGGCAGTGTAGGGGGTCGTGCGGGGGTGGTGTTTTAGGGTTTAGGGCAGTGCAGTGGTGTTCGGGCAGTGTAGGGGGTTGTGCGGGGGTGGTGTTTCAGGGTTTAGGGCTGTGCAGTGGTGTTCGGGTAGTGCAGGGGGTCGTGATGTGGCTGATGTTTCAGGGTATAGGGCAGTGCAGTGGTGTTAGGGCAGTGTAGGGGGTCGCGCTGGGGGTATTGTTTCAGGGTTTTGGGCAGTGCTGTGTTGTTCGGGCAGTGTAGGGGGACGTGCTGGGGGTAGTGTTTCAGAGTTTAGGGCAGAGCAGTGGTGTTCAGGCAGTGTAGGGGTCATGCTGGGGGTAGTGTTTTAGGGTTTAGGGCAGAGTAGTGGTGTTTGGGTAGAGTAGGGCGTCGTGCTGGGGGTGTTGTTTCAGGGTTTAGGGCAGTGCAGTGGTGTTCGGGTAGTGTAGGGGGTCGTGCGGGTGGTGGTGTTTCAGGGTTTAGGGCAGTGCAGTGGTGATCGGGCAGTGTGGGGTGTCTTGCTGGGGTTGTGTTTCAGGGTTTAGGGCAGTAGTGTTCGGGCAGTGTAGGGGGTCTTGCTGGGGGTGGTGTTTCAGGGTTTAGGGCAGTGTAGTGGTGTTCGGGCAGTGTAGGGTGCCTTGCTGGGGTTGGTGTTTCAGGGTTTAGGGCAATGCAGTGGTGTTCGGGCAGTGTAGGGGGTCTTGCTGGGGGTGGTGTTTCTGGATTTAAGGCAGTGCAGTGGTGTTCGGGCAGTGTAGGTGGTCTTGCTGGGGGTGGTGTTTCAGGGTTTAGGGCAGTGCAGTGGTGTTCAGCAGTGTAGGGGGTCATTTGGGGGTGGTGTTTCAGGATTTAGGGCAGTGCAGTGGTGTTCGGGCAGTGTAGGGGGTCATGCAGGGGGGATGTTTCAGGGATTAGGGCAGTGCAGTGGTGTTCAGGCAGTGTAGGGGGATGCTCTGGGGGTAGTGTTTCAAAGTTTAGGGCAGAGCAGTCGTGTTCAGGCAGTGTAGGGGGTCATGCTGGGGGTAGTGTTTTAGGATATAGGGCAGAGTAGTGGTGTTTGGGTAGAGTAGGGGGTCATGCTGGGGGTGGTGTTTATGGTTTAGGGCAGTGCAGTGGTTTTCAGGCAGTGTAGGGGGTCGTGCTGGGGGTGGTGTTTCAGGGTTTAGGGCAGTGCAGTGTTGTTCTGGCAGTGTAGAGGGTCTTGCTGGGGGTGGTGTTTCACGGTTTAGTGCAGTGGAATTCGGGCAGTGTAGGGGGTCTTCCTGGGGGTGGTGTTTCAGGGTTTAGGGCAGTGGTGTTCAGGCAGTGTAGGGGGTCTTGCTGGGGTGGTGTTTCAGGGTTTAGGGCAGTGGTGTTCAGGCAGTGTAAGGGTGTCTTGCTGGGGGTTGTGTTTCAGGGTTTAGGGCAGCACAGTGGTGTTCAGGCAGAGTAGGGGTCTTGCTGGGGGTGCTGTTTTAGGGTTTAGGGCAGCGCAGTGGTGTTCGGGCAGTGTAGGGGGTCTTGCTGGGGGTGATGTTTCAGGGTTTAGGGCAGCGCAGTGGTGTTTGTGTACTGTAGGGGGTAGTGCTGGTGTAATGTTTCAGGGTTTAGGGCAGAGCAGTGGTGTTTGGGTAGTGTAAGGGGGCGTGCTGGGGGTGGTGTTTTAGGGTTTAGGGCAGTGCAGTGGTGTTTTGGTAGTGTATGGGGTTGTGCTGGGGGTGGTGCTTTAGGATTTAGGGCAGTGCAGTGGTGTTCGGGTAGTCTATGGGGTCGTGCTGGTGGTGGTGTTTTAGGGTTTAGGGCAGTGCAGTGGTGTTCGGGTGGTATATGGGGTCGTGCTGGGGGTGGTGTTTTAGGGTTTAGAGTAGTGCAGTGGTGTTCGAGTAGTATATGGGGTCATGCTGGTGGTGGTGTTTTAGGGTTTAGGGCAGTGCTGTGGTGTTCGGGTGGTATATGGGGTCGTGCTGGGGTGGTGTTTTAGGGTTTAGGGCAGTGAAGTGGTGTTCGGGCAGTGCAGGGGGTCATGCAGGGGGTGGTGTTTCAGGGTTTAGGGCAGTGCAGTGGTGCTCGGGCAGTGTAGGGGGTCTTGCTGGGGGCGGTGTTTCAGGGTTTAGGGCAATGGTGTTCGGGCTGGGTAGGGGGACTTGCTGGGGGTGGTGTTTCAGGGTTTAGGGCAGTGCAGTGGTGTTTGGACAGTGTAGGAGGTCTTGCTGGGGGTGTTGTTTCAGGATTTAGGGCAATGCAGTGCTTTTCGGGCAGTGTAAGGGGTTTTGCGGTGGTGGTGTTTCAGGGTTTAGGGCAGTGCAGTGGTGTTCGGGCAGTGTAGTGGGACGTGGGGGGGTGTTGTTTCAGGGCTTAGGGCAGTGCAGTGGTGTTCGGGTAGTGTAGGGGGTCATGCGGGTGGTGGTGTTTCAGGGTTTAGGGCAGTGCAGTGGTGATCGGGCAGTGTGGGGGGTCGTGCGGGTGGGTGGTGTTTCAGGGTTTAGGGCAGTGCAGTGGTGTTTGGGCAGTGTAGGGTGTCATGCAGGGGGTGGTGCTTCACGGTTAAGGACAGTGCAGTGGTGTTCGGGTAGTGTAGAGGATTGCGCTGGGGGTATTGTTTCAGGGTTTTGGGCAGTGCTGTGTTGTTCGGGCAGTGTAGGGGGACACGCTGGGGGTAGTGTTTCAGAGTTTAGGGCAGAGCAGTGGTGTTGAGGCAGTGTAGGGGGTCATGCTGGGGGTAGTGTTTTAGGGTTTAGGGCAGAGTAGTGGTGTATGGGTAGTGTTGGGGGTTGTGCGGGTGGTGGTGTTTCAGGAATTAGGGCAGTGCAGTGGTGATCAGGTAGTGAGGGGGGTCGTGCAGGTGGGTGGTGTTTCAGGGTTTAGGGCAGTGCAGTGGTGTTCGGGCAGTGTAGGGGCATGCAGGGGTTGGTGCTTCAGGGTTAAGGACAGTGCAGTGGTGTTCAGGCAGTGTGGGGGGTCTTGCTGGGGTTGTGTTTCAGGGTTTAGGGCAGTGGTGTTCGGGCAGTGTAGGGGGTCTTGCTGGGGGTGGTGTTTCAGGGTTTAGGGCAGTGCAGTGGTGTTCGGGCAGAGTAGGGGGTCTTGCTGGGGGGGTGTTTCAGGGTTTAGGGCAGTGCAGTGGTGTTCAGGCAGTGTAGGGGTCGTTTGGGGGTGGTGTTTCAGGATTTAGGGCAGTGCAGTGGTGTTCGGGCAGAGTAGGGGGTCTTGCTGGGGAGGTGTTTCAGGGTTTAGGGCAGTGCAGTGGTGTTCAGGCAGTGTAGGGGGTTGTTTGGGGGTTGTGTTTCAGGGTTTAGGGCAGCGCAGTGGTGTTCAGGCAGAGTAGGGGTCTTGCTGGGGGTGCTGTTTCAGGGATTAGGGCAGCGCAGTGGTGTTCGGGCAGTGTAGGGGGTCTTGCTGGGGGTGATGTTTCAGGGTTTAGGGCAGCGCAGTGGTGTTTGTGTACTGTAGGGGGTCGTGCTGGGGTAATGTTTCAGGGTTTAGGGCAGAGCAGTGGTGTTTGGGTAGTGTAAGGGGGCGTGCTGGGGTGGTGTTTCAGGGTTTAGGGCAGTGCAGTGGTGTTCGGGCAGTGTAGGGGGTTGTTTGGGGGTGGTGTTTCAGGATTTAGGGCAGTGCAGTGGTGTTCGGGCAGTGTAGGGGGTCATGCAGGGGGGGTGTTCAGGATTTAGGGCAGTGCAGTGGTGTTCAGGCAGTGTAGGGGGTCGTGCGGGGGTGGTGTTTTAGGGTTTAGGGCAGTGCAGTGGTGTTTGGGTAGTGTAAGGGGGTGTGCTGGTGGTGGTGTTTTAGTGTTTAGGGCAGTGCAGCGGTGTTTGGGTAGTGTAAGGGGGCGTGCTGGGGTGGTGTTTTAGGGTTTAGTGCAGTGAAGTGGTGTTTGGGTAGTGCATGGGGTCGTGCTGGGGGTGGTGTTTTAGGATTTAGGGCAGTGCAGTGGTGTTCGGGTAGTGTATGGGGTCGTGCTGGGGGTGGTGTTTTAGGGTTTAGGGCAGTGCAGTGGTGTTCGGGTAGTATATGGGGTCGTGCTGGGGGTGGTGTTTTAGGGTTTAGGGCAGTGCAGTGGTGTTCGGGCACTGTAGGGTGTCGGGCTGGGGGTGGTTTTTTAGGGTTTAGGCCAGTGCAGAGGTGTTTGGGCATGAAGGGGGTCATGCTGGGGGTGGTGTTTTAGGGTTTAGTGCAGTGCAGTGGTGTTCGGGCAGTGTAGGGGGTCTTGCTGGGGGTGGTGTGTCAGGGTTTAGGGCAGTGGTGTTTGGGCAGGGTAGGGGGACTTGCTGGGGGTGGTGTTTCAGGGTTTAGGGCTGTGGTGTTCGGGCAGTGTAGGGGGTCTTGCTGGGGGTGGTGTTTCAGGATTTAAGGCAGTGCAGTGCTTTTCGGGCAGTGTAGGTGGTCATGCGGTGGTGGTGTTTCAGGGTTTAGGGCAGTGCAGTGGTGTTCGGGTAGTGTAGGGGGTCGTGCGGGTGGTGGTGTTTCAGGGTTTAGGGCAGTGCAGTGGTGATCGGGCAGTGTGGGGGGTGTGCGTGGGGGTGGTGTTTCAGGGTTTAGGGCAGTGCAGTGGTGTTCGGGCACGGTAGGGAGTCGTGCTGGGGTGGTGTTTGGGGTTTAGGGCAGTGCAGTGGTGTTTGGGCAGTGTAGGAGGTCATGCTGGGGGTGGTGTTTCAGGGTTTAGGGCAGTGCAGTGGTGTTCGGGTAGTGTAGGGGGTCGTGCGGTTGGTGGTGTTTCAGGGTTTAGGGCAGTGCAGTGGTGTTTGGGCAGTGTAGGGGGTCATGCTGGGGTGGTGTTTCAGGGTGTAGGGCAGTGAAGTGGTGTTCGGACAGTGTAGGGGGTCATGCAGGGGGTGGTGTTTCAGGGTTTAAGGCAGTGGTGCTCGGGCAGTGTAGGGGGTCTTGCTGGGGGTGGTGTTTCAGGGTTTAGGGCAGTGGTGTTCGGGAAGGGTAGGGGGACTTCCTGGGGTGGTGTTTCAGGGTTTAGGGCAGTGCAGTGGTGTTCGGGCAGAGTAGGAGGTGTTGCTGGGGGTGGTGTTTCAGGGTTTAGGGCAGTGCAGTGGTGTTCGGGTAGTGTAGGGGGTCGTGCGGGTGGTGGTGTTTCAGTGTTTTGGGCAGTGCAGTGGTGTTTGGGCAGTGTAGGGAGTCATGCAGGGGGTGGTGCTTCAGGGTTAAGGACAGTGCAGTGGTGTTTGGGCAGTGTGGGGGGGTCTTGCTGGGGTTGTGTTTCAGGGTTTAGGGCAGTGGTGTTCGGGCAGTGTAGGGGGTCTTGCTGGGGGTGGTGTTTCAGGGTTTAGGGCAGTGCAGTGGTGTTCGGGCAGTGTAGGGGGTCTTGCTGGGGGTGGTGTTTCAGGGTTTAGGGCAGTGCAGTGGTGTTTGGGCAGTGTAGGGGGTCGTTTGGGGGTGGTGTTTCAGGATTTAGGGCAGTGCAGTGGTGTTCGGGCAGTGTAGGGGGTCTTGCTGGGAGTCGTGTGTCAGGGTTTAGGGCAGTGGTGTTTGGGCAGGGTAGGGGGACTTGCTGGGGGTGGTGTTTCAGGGTTTAGTGCTGTGGTGTTCGGGCAGTGTAGGGGGTCTTGCTGGGGGTGGTGTTTCAGGATTTAGGGCAGTGCAGTGCTTTTCGGGCAGTGTAGGGGGTCTTGCTGGGGGTGGTGTTTCAGGGTTTAGGGCAGTGCAGTGGTGTTTGGGCAGTGTAGGGGGTCGTTTGGGGGTGGTGTTTCAGGATTTAGGGCAGTGCAGTGGTGTTCGGGCAGTGTAGGGGGTCTTGCTGGGGGTCGTGTGTTAGGGTTTAGGGCAGTGGTGTTCGGGCAGTGTAGGGGGTCTTGCTGGGGGTGGTGTTTCAGGATTTAGGGCAGTGCAGTGCTTTTCGGGCAGTGTAGGTGGTCATCCGGTGGTGGTGTTTCAGGGTTTAGGGCAGTGCAGTGGTGTTCAGGCAGTGTAGCGGGACATGGAGGGTGTTGTTTCAGGGTTTAGTGCAGTGCAGTGGTGTTCGGGTAGTGTAGGGGGTCGTGCGGGTGGTGGTGTTTCAGGGTTTAGGGCAGTGCAGTGGTGATCGGGCAGTGTGGGGGGTTGTGCGTGGGGGTGGTGTTTCAGGGTTTAGGGCAGTGCAGTGGTGTTCGGGCAGTGTAGGGGCTCATGCAGGGGGTGGTGTTTCAGGGTTAAGGACATTGCAGTGGTGTTCGGGTAGTGTATGGGGTCATGCTGGGGGTGGTGTTTTAGGGTTTACAGCAGTGCAGTGGTGTTCGGGTAGTATATGGCGTCGTGCTGGGGGTGGTGTTTGGGGTTTAGGGCAGTGCAGTGGTGTTTGGGCAGTGTAGGAGGTCATGCTGGGGGTGGTGTTTCATGGTTTAGGGCAGTGCAGTGGTGTTCGGGAAGTGTAGGGGGTCATGCGGGTGGTGGTGTTTCAGGGTTTAGGGCAGTGCAGTGGTGTTTGGGCAGTGTAGGGGGTCATGCTGGGGTGGTGTTTCAGGGTTTAGGGCAGTGAAGTGGTGTTCGGGCAGTGTAGGGGGTCATGCAGGGGGTGGTGTTTCAGGGTTTAGGGCAGTGCAGTGGTGCTCGGGCAGTGTAGGGAGTCTTGCTGGGGGTGGTGTTTCAGGGTTTAGGGCAGTGGTGTTCGGGAAGGGTAGGGGGACTTCCTGGGGGTGATGTTTCAGGGTTTAGGGCAGTGCAGTGATGTTCGGGCAGAGTAGGAGGTCTTGCTGGGGGTGGTGTTTCAGGGTTTAGGGCAGTGCAGTGGTGTTCGGGTCGTGTAGGGGGTCGTGCGGGTGGTGGTGTTTCAGTGTTTTGGGCAGTGCAGTGGTGTTTGGGCAGTGTAGGGAGTCATGCAGGGGGTGGTGCTTCAGGGTTAAGGACAGTGCAGTGGTGCTCGGGCAGTGTGGGGGGGTCTTGCTGGGGTTGTGTTTCAGGGTTTAGGGCAGTGGTGTTCGGGCAGTGTAAATGGGGTCTTGCTGGGGGTGGTGTTTCAGGGTTTAGGGCAGTGCAGTGGTGTTCGGGCAGTGTAGGGGATCTTGCTGGGGGTGGTGTTTCAGGGTTTAGGGCAGTACAGTGGTGTTTGGGCAGTGTAGGGGGTCGTTTGGGGGTGGTGTTTCAGGATTTAGGGCAGTGCAGTGGTGTTTGGGCAGTGTAGGGGGTCATGCAGGGGGGGTGTTTAGGATTTAGGGCAGTGCAGTGGTGTTCGGGCAGTGTAGGGGGTCGTGCGGGGGTGGTGTTTTAGGGTTTAGGGCAGTGCAGTGGTATTCGGGCAGTGTAGGGGGTCGTGCGGGGGTGGTGTTTCAGGGTTTAGGGCTGTGCAGTGGTGTTCGGGTAGTGTAGGGGGTCGTGATGTGGCTGATGTTTCAGGGTTTAGGGCAGTGCAGTGGCGTTAGGGCAGTGTAGGGGGTCGCGCTGGGGGTATTGTTTCAGGGTTTTGGGCAGTGCTGTGTTGTTCGGGCAGTGTAGGGGGACGCACTGGGGGTAGTGTTTCAGAGTTTAGGGCAGAGCAGTGGTGTTCAGGCAGTGTAGGGTTCATGCTGGGGGTAGTGTTTTAGGGTTTAGGGCAGAGTAGTGGTGTTTGGGTAGAGTAGGGCGTCGTGCTGGGGGTGTTGTTTCAGGGTTTAGGGCAGTGCAGTGGTGTTCGGGTAGTGTAGGGGGTCGTGCGGGTGGTGGTGTTTCAGGGTTTACGGCTGGGCAGTGGTGATCGGGCAGTGTGGGGGTTCATGCGGGTGGGTGGTGTTTCAGGGTTTAGGGCAGTGCAGTGGTGTTCGGGCAGTGTGGGGGGTCATGCGGGTGGGTGGTGTTTCAGGGTTTAGGGCAGGGCAGTGGTGATCGGGCAGTGTGGGGGTCATGCGGGTGGGTGGTGCTTTAGGGTTAACGACAGTGCAGTGGTGTTCGGGCAGTGTGAGGGGTCATGCGGGTGGGTGGTGCTTTAGGGTTAACGACAGTGCAGTGGTGTTCGGGCAGTGTGGGGGGTCTTGCTGGGGTTGTGTTTCAGGGTTTAGGGCAGTGGTGTTCGGGTAGTGTTGGGGGTCTTGCTGGGGGTGGTGTTTCAGGGTTTAGGGCAGTGCAGTGGTGTTCGGGCAGTGTAGGTGGTCTTGCTGGGGGTGGTGTTTCAGGGTTTAGGGCAGTGCAGTGGTGTTCAGCAGTGTAGGGGGTCATTTGGGGGTGGTGTTTCAGGATTTAGGGCAGTGCAGTGGTGTTCGGGCAGTGTAAGAGGTCATGCAGGGGGGGTGTTTCAGGATTTAGGGCAGTGCAGTGGTGTTCGGGCAGTGTAGGGGTCATGCATGGGTGGTGTTTTAGGCTTTAGGGCAGTGCAGTGGTGTTCGGGCAGTGTAGGGGTCATGCGGGGGTGGTGTTTTAGGGTTTAGGGCAGTGCAGTGGTGTTTGGGCAGTGTAGGGGGTAATGCGGGGGTGGTGTTTTAGGGTTTAGTGCAGTGCAGTGGTGTTCGGGCAGTGTAGGGGGTAATGCGGGGGGGTGTTTCAGGATTTAGGGCAGTGCAGTGGTGTTCGGGCAGTGTAGGGGTCATGCGGGGTGGTGTTTTAGGGTTTAGGGCAGTGCAGTGGTGTTCGGGCAGTGTAGGGGGTAATGCGGGGGTGGTGTTTAGGGTTTAGGGCAGTGCAGTGGTGTTCAGGCAGTGTAGGGGGTCGTGCTGGGGGTGGTGTTTCAGGGTTTAGGGCAGTGCAGTGTTGTTCGGGCAGTGTAGAGGGTCTTGCTGGGGGTGGTGTTTTAGGGTTTAGTGCAGTGGTATTCGGGCAGTGTAGGGGATCTTCCTGGAGGTGGTGTTTCAGGGTTTAGGGCAGTGATGTTCGGGCAGTGTAGGGGGGCTTGCTGGGGATGGTTGTTTCAGGGTTTAGGGCAGTGGTGTTCAGGCAGTTTAGGGGGTCTTGCTGGGGGTGGTGTTTCAGGGTTTAGGGCAGTGGTGTTCAGGCAGTGTAAGGAGGTCTTGCTGGGGGTTGTGTTTCAGGGTTTAGGGCAGCGCATTGGTGTTCAGGCAGAGAAGGGGGTCTTGCTCGGGGTGCTGTTTCAGGGTTTAGGGCAGCGCAGTGACGTTCGGGCAGTGTAGGGGGTCTTGTTGTGGGTGGTGTTTCAGGGTTTAGGGCAGTGCAGTGGTGTTTGTGTACTGTAGGGGGTCGTGCTGGGGTAATGTTTCAGGGTTTAGGGCAGAGCAGTGGTGTTTGGGTAGTGTATGGGGTCGTGCTGGGGGTGGTGCTTTAGGATTTAGGGCAGTGCAGGGGTGTTCGGGTAGTGTATGGGGTCGTGCTGGTGGTGGTGTTTTAGGGTTTAGAGTAGTGCAGTGGTGTTCGGGTAGTATATGGGGTCATGCTGGGGCTGGTGTTTTAGGGTTTAGAGCAGTGCAGTGGTGTTCGGGCACTGTAGGGTGTCGTGCTGGTGGTGGTGTTTTAGGGTTTACGGCAGTGCAGTTGTGTTCGGGTGGTATATGGGGTCGTGCTGGGGGTGGTGTTTTAGGGTTTAGGGCAGTGCAGTGGTGTTCGGGCAGTGTAGGAGGTCATGCTGGGGGTGGTGTTTCAGGGTTTAGGGCAGTGCAGTGGTGTTCGGGTAGTGTAGGGGGTCGTGCGGGTGGTGGTGTTTCAGGGTTTAGGGCAGTGCAGTCGTGTTCGGGCAGTGTAAGGGGTCATGCTGGGGTGGTGTTTCAGGGTTTAGGGCAGTGCAGTGGTGTTCAGGCAGTGTAGGGGGTTGTGCTGGGGGTGGTGTTTCAGGGTTTAGGGCAGTGCAGTGGTGTTCGGGCAGTGTAGAGGGTCTTGCTGGGGGTGGTGTTTCAGGGTTTAGTGCAGTAGTATTCGGGCAGTGTAGGGGGTCTTCCTGGGGGTGGTGTTTCAGGGTTTAGGGCAGTGATGTTCGGGCAGTGTAGGGGGGCTTGCTGGGGATGGTTGTTTCAGGGTTTAGGGCAGTGGTGTTCAGGCAGTTTAGGGGGTCTTGCTGGGGGTGGTGTTTCAGGGTTGAGGGCAGTGCAGTGGTGTTCGGGCAGTGTAGGGGGTCTTGCAGGGGGGGTGTTTCATGATTTAGGGCAGTGCAGTGGTGTTCGGGCAGTGTAGGGGGTAATGCGGTGGTGGTGTTTCAGGGTTTAGGGCAGTGCAGTGGTGTTCGGGTAGTGTAGGGGGTCGTGCTGTGGCTGATGTTTCAGGGATGAGGGCAGTGCAGTGGTGTTCGGGCAGTGTAGGGGGATGCACTGGGGGTAGTGTTTCAGAGTTTAGGGCAGAGCAGTGGTGTTCAGGCAGTGTAGGGGGTCATGCTGGGGGTAGTGTTTTAGGATATAGGGCAGAGTAGTGGTGTTTGGGTAGAGTAAGGGGTCATGCTGGGGGTGGTGTTTAGGGTTTAGGGCAGTGCAGTGGTGTTCAGGCAGTGTAGGGGGTTGTGCTGGGGGTGGTGTTTCAGGGTTTAGGGCAGTGCAGTGTTGTTCGGGCAGTGTAGAGGGTCTTGCTGGGGGTGGTGTTTCAGGGTTTAGTGCAGTAGTATTCGGGCAGTGTAGGGGGTCTTCCTGGGGGTGGTGTTTCAGGGTTTAGGGCAGTGATGTTCGGGCAGTGTAGGGGGGCTTGCTGGGGATGGTTGTTTCAGGGTTTAGGGCAGTGGTGTTCAGGCAGTTTAGGGGGTCTTGCTGGGGGTGGTGTTTCAGGGTTGAGGGCAGTGGTGTTCAGGCAGTGTAAGGGGGTCTTGCTGGGGGTTGTGTTTCAGGGTTTAGGGCAGTGCAGTGGTGTTTAGGCAGAGAAGGGGGTCTTGCTCGGGGTGCTGTTTCAGGGTTTAGGGCAGCACAGTGATGTTCAGGCAGTGTAGGGGGTCTTGTTGGGGGTGGTGTTTCAGGGTTTAGGGCAGCGGAGTGGTGTTTGTGTACTGTAGGGGGTCGTGCTGGGGTAATGTTTCAGGGTTTAGGGCAGAGCAGTGGTGTTTGGGTAGTGTATGGGGTCTTGCTGGGGGTGGTGCTTTAGGATTTAGGGCAGTGCAGTGGTGTTCGGGTAGTATATGGGGTCGTGCTGGTGGTGGTGTTTTAGGGTTTAGAGTAGTGCAGTGGTGTTCGGGTAGTATATGGGGTCATGCTGGGGCTGGTGTTTTAGGGTTTAGAGCAGTGCAGTGGTGTTCGGGCACTGAGGGGTGTCGTGCTGGTGGTGGTGTTTTAGGGTTTACGGCAGTGCAGTGGTGTTCAGGTGGTATATGGGGTGGTGCTGGGGGTGGTGATTTAGGGTTTAGGGCAGTGCAGTGGTGTTCGGGCAGTGTAGGAGGTCATGCTGGGGGTGGTGTTTCAGGGTTTAGGGCAGTGCAGTTGTGTTCGGGTAGTGTAGGGGGTCGTGCGGGTGGTGGTGTTTCAGGGTTTAGGGCAGTGCAGTGGTGTTCGGGCAGTGTAGGTGGTCTTGCTGGGGGTGGTGTTTCAGGGTTTAGGTCAGTGCAGTGGTGTTCAGCAGTGTAGGGGGTCATTTGGGGGTGGTGTTTCAGGATTTAGGGCAGTGCAGTGGTGTTCGGGCAGTGTAAGGGGTCATGCAGGGGGGGTGTTTCAGGATTTAGGGCAGTGCAGTGGTGTTCGGGCAGTGTAGGGGTCATGCGGGGGTGGTGTTTTAGGGTTTAGGGCAGTGCAGTGGTGTTTGGGCAGTGTAGGGGGTAATGCGGGGGTGGTGTTTTAGGGTTTAGTGCAGTGCAGTGGTGTTCGGGCAGTGTAGGGGGTAATGCGGGGGGGTGTTTTAGGGTTTAGGGCAGTGCAGTGGTGTTCGGGCAGTGTAGGGGGTAATGCGGGGGTGGTGTTTAGGGTTTAGGGCAGTGCAGTGGTGTTCAGGCAGTGTAGGGGGTCGTGCTGGGGGTGGTGTTTCAGGGTTTAGGGCAGTGGTGTTCGGGTAGTGTTGGGGGTCTTGCTGGGGGTGGTGTTTCAGGGTTTAGGGCAGTGCAGTGGTGTTCGGGCAGTGTAGGTGGTCTTGCTGGGGGTGGTGTTTCAGGGTTTAGGGCAGTGCAGTGGTGTTCAGCAGTGTAGGGGGTCATTTGGGGGTGGTGTTTCAGGATTTAGGGCAGTGCAGTGGTGTTCGGGCAGTGTAAGAGGTCATGCAGGGGGGGTGTTTCAGGATTTAGGGCAGTGCAGTGGTGTTCGGGCAGTGTAGGGGTCATGCATGGGTGGTGTTTTAGGGTTTAGGGCAGTGCAGTGGTGTTCGGGCAGTGTAGGGGTCATGCGGGGGTGGTGTTTTAGGGTTTAGGGCAGTGCAGTGGTGTTTGGGCAGTGTAGGGGGTAATGCGGGGGTGGTGTTTTAGGGTTTAGTGCAGTGCAGTGGTGTTCGGGCAGTGTAGGGGGTAATGCGGGGGGGTGTTTCAGGATTTAGGGCAGTGCAGTGGTGTTCGGGCAGTGTAGGGGTCATGCGGGGTGGTGTTTTAGGGTTTAGGGCAGTGCAGTGGTGTTCGGGCAGTGTAGGGGGTAATGCGGGGGTGGTGTTTAGGGTTTAGGGCAGTGCAGTGGTGTTCAGGCAGTGTAGGGGGTCGTGCTGGGGGTGGTGTTTCAGGGTTTAGGGCAGTGCAGTGTTGTTCGGGCAGTGTAGAGGGTCTTGCTGGGGGTGGTGTTTTAGGGTTTAGTGCAGTGGTATTCGGGCAGTGTAGGGGATCTTCCTGGAGGTGGTGTTTCAGGGTTTAGGGCAGTGATGTTCGGGCAGTGTAGGGGGGCTTGCTGGGGATGGTTGTTTCAGGGTTTAGGGCAGTGGTGTTCAGGCAGTTTAGGGGGTCTTGCTGGGGGTGGTGTTTCAGGGTTTAGGGCAGTGGTGTTCAGGCAGTGTAAGGAGGTCTTGCTGGGGGTTGTGTTTCAGGGTTTAGGGCAGCGCATTGGTGTTCAGGCAGAGAAGGGGGTCTTGCTCGGGGTGCTGTTTCAGGGTTTAGGGCAGCGCAGTGACGTTCGGGCAGTGTAGGGGGTCTTGTTGTGGGTGGTGTTTCAGGGTTTAGGGCAGTGCAGTGGTGTTTGTGTACTGTAGGGGGTCGTGCTGGGGTAATGTTTCAGGGTTTAGGGCAGAGCAGTGGTGTTTGGGTAGTGTATGGGGTCGTGCTGGGGGTGGTGCTTTAGGATTTAGGGCAGTGCAGGGGTGTTCGGGTAGTGTATGGGGTCGTGCTGGTGGTGGTGTTTTAGGGTTTAGAGTAGTGCAGTGGTGTTCGGGTAGTATATGGGGTCATGCTGGGGCTGGTGTTTTAGGGTTTAGAGCAGTGCAGTGGTGTTCGGGCACTGTAGGGTGTCGTGCTGGTGGTGGTGTTTTAGGGTTTACGGCAGTGCAGTTGTGTTCGGGTGGTATATGGGGTCGTGCTGGGGGTGGTGTTTTAGGGTTTAGGGCAGTGCAGTGGTGTTCGGGCAGTGTAGGAGGTCATGCTGGGGGTGGTGTTTCAGGGTTTAGGGCAGTGCAGTGGTGTTCGGGTAGTGTAGGGGGTCGTGCGGGTGGTGGTGTTTCAGGGTTTAGGGCAGTGCAGTCGTGTTCGGGCAGTGTAAGGGGTCATGCTGGGGTGGTGTTTCAGGGTTTAGGGCAGTGAAGTGGTGTTCAGGCAGTGTAGGGGGTCATGCAGGGGGTGGTGTTTCAGGGTTTAGGGCAGTGCAGTGGTGTTCGGGCAGTGTAGGGGGTCATGCAGGGGGTGGTGCTTCAGGGTTAACGACAGTGCAGTGGTGTTCGGGCAGTGTGGGGGGTCTTGCTGGGGTTGTGTTTCAGGGTTTAGGGTAGTGGTGTTCGGGCAGTGTTGGGGGTCTTGCTGGGGGTGGTGTTTCAGGGTTTAGGGCAGTGCAGTGGTGTTCGGGCAGTGTAGGTGGTCTTGCTGGGGGTGGTGTTTCAGGATGTAGGGCAGTGCAGTGGTGTTCAGCAGTGTAGGGGGTCATTTGGGGGTGGTGTTTCAGGATTTAGGGCAGTGCAGTGGTGTTCGGGCAGTGTAGGGGGTCTTGCAGGGGGGGTGTTTCATGATTTAGGGCAGTGCAGTGGTGTTCGGGCAGTGTAGGGGGTAATGCGGTGGTGGTGTTTCAGGGTTTAGGGCAGTGCAGTGGTGTTCGGGTAGTGTAGGGGGTCGTGCTGTGGCTGATGTTTCAGGGATGAGGGCAGTGCAGTGGTGTTCGGGCAGTGTAGGGGGATGCACTGGGGGTAGTGTTTCAGAGTTTAGGGCAGAGCAGTGGTGTTCAGGCAGTGTAGGGGGTCATGCTGGGGGTAGTGTTTTAGGATATAGGGCAGAGTAGTGGTGTTTGGGTAGAGTAAGGGGTCATGCTGGGGGTGGTGTTTAGGGTTTAGGGCAGTGCAGTGGTGTTCAGGCAGTGTAGGGGGTTGTGCTGGGGGTGGTGTTTCAGGGTTTAGGGCAGTGCAGTGTTGTTCGGGCAGTGTAGAGGGTCTTGCTGGGGGTGGTGTTTCAGGGTTTAGTGCAGTAGTATTCGGGCAGTGTAGGGGGTCTTCCTGGGGGTGGTGTTTCAGGGTTTAGGGCAGTGATGTTCGGGCAGTGTAGGGGGGCTTGCTGGGGATGGTTGTTTCAGGGTTTAGGGCAGTGGTGTTCAGGCAGTTTAGGGGGTCTTGCTGGGGGTGGTGTTTCAGGGTTGAGGGCAGTGGTGTTCAGGCAGTGTAAGGGGGTCTTGCTGGGGGTTGTGTTTCAGGGTTTAGGGCAGTGCAGTGGTGTTCAGGCAGAGAAGGGGGTCTTGCTCGGGGTGCTGTTTCAGGGTTTAGGGAAGCACAGTGATGTTCGGGCAGTGTAGGGGGTCTTGTTGGGGGTGGTGTTTCAGGGTTTTAGGGCAGCGGAGTGGTGTTTGTGTACTGTAGGGGGCGTGCTGGGGTAATGTTTCAGGGTTTAGGGCAGAGCAGTGGTGTTTGGGTAGTGTATGGGGTCTTGCTGGGGGTGGTGCTTTAGGATTTAGGGCAGTGCAGTGGTGTTCGGGTAGTGTATGGGGTTGTGCTGGTGGTGGTGTTTTAGGGTTTAGAGTAGTGCAGTGGTGTTCGGGTAGTATATGGGGTCATGCTGGGGCTGGTGTTTTAGGATTTAGAGCAGTGCAGTGGTGTTCGGGCACTGAGGGGTGTCGTGCTGGTGGTGGTGTTTTAGGGTTTACGGCAGTGCAGTGGTGTTCAGGTGGTATATGGGGTGGTGCTGGGGGTGGTGATTTAGGGTTTAGGGCAGTGCAGTGGTGTTCGGGCAGTGTAGGAGGTCATGCTGGGGGTGGTGTTTCAGGGTTTAGGGCAGTGCAGTTGTGTTCGGGTAGTGTAGGGGGTCGTGCGGGTGGTGGTGTTTCAGGGTTTAGGGCAGTGCAGTGGTGTTCGGGCAGTGTAGGGGGTCATGCTGGGGTGGTGTTTCAGGGTTTAGGGCAGTGAAGTGGTGTTCGGGCAGTGTAGGGGGTCATGCAGGGGGTGGTGTTTCAGGGTTTAGGGCAGTGCAGTGGTGCTCGGGCAGAGTAGGGGGTCTTGCTGGGGGTGGTGTTTCAGGGTTTAGGGCAGTGGTGTTCGGGAAGGGTAGGGGGACTTGCTGGGGGTGGTGTTTCAGGGTTTAGGGCAGTGCAGTGGTTTTCAGGCAGAGTAGGAGGTCTTGCTGGGGGTGGTGTTTCAGGATTTAGGGCAGTGCAGTGCTTTTCGGGCAGTGTAGGGGGTTGTGCGTTGGTGGTGTCTTAGGGTTTAGGGCAGTGCAGTGGTGTTTGGGCAGTGTAGCGGGACATGGAGGGTGTTGTTTTAGGGTTTAGGGCAGTGCAGTGGTGTTTGGGTAGTGTAGGGGGTTGTGCGGGTGGTGGTGTTTCAGGGTTTAGGGCAGTGCAGTGGTTATTGGGCAATGTGGGGGTTGTGTGGGTGGGTGGTGTTTCAGGGTTTTGGGCAGTGTAGTGGTGTTTGGGCAGTGTAGGGAGTCATGCAGGGAGTGGTGCTTCAGGGTTAATGACAGTGCAGTGGTGTTCGGGCAGTGTGGGGGGTCTTGCTGGGGTTGTGTTTCAGGGTTTAGGGCAGTGGTGTTCGGGCAGTGTAGGGGGTCTTGCTGGGGTGGTGTTTCAGGGTTTAGGGCAGTGCAGTGGTGTTCGGGCAGTGTAGGGGGTCGTTTGGGGGTGGTGTTTCAGGGTTGAGGGCAGTGGTGTTCAGGCAGTGTAAGGGGGTCTTGCTGGGGGTTGTGTTTCAGGGTTTAGGGCAGGGCAGTGGTGTTCAGGCAGAGAAGGGGGTCTTGCTCGGGGTGCTGTTTCAGGGTTTAGGGCAGCACAGTGATGTTCTGGCAGTGTAGGGGGTCTTGTTGGGGGTGGTGTTTCAGGGTTTAGCGCAGCGGAGTGGTGTTTGTGTACTGTAGGGGGTCGTGCTAGGGTAATGTTTCAGGGTTTAGGGCAGAGCAGTGGTGTTTGGGTAGTGTATGGGGTCTTGCTGGGGGTGGTGCTTTAGGATTTAGGGCAGTGCAGTGGTGTTCGGGTAGTGTATGGGGTCGTGCTGGTGGTGGTGTTTTAGGGTTTAGAGTAGTGCAGTGGTGTTCGGGTAGTATATGGGGTCATGCTGGGGCTGGTGTTTTAGGGTTTAGAGCAGTGCAGTGGTGTACGGGCACTGAGGGGTGTCGTGCTGGTGGTGGTGTTTTAGGGTTTACGGCAGTGCAGTGGTGTTCAGGTGGTATATGGGGTGGTGCTGGGGGTGGTGATTTAGGGTTTAGGGCAGTGCAGTGGTGTTCGGGCAGTGTAGGGGGTCATGCTGGGGGTGGTGTTTCAGGGTTTAGGGCAGTGCAGTGGTGTTCGGGTAGTGTAGGGGGTCGTGCGGGTGGTGGTGTTTCAGGGTTTAGGGCAGTGCAGTGGTGTTCGGGCAGTGTAGGGGGTCATGCTGGGGTGGTGTTTCAGGGTTTAGGGCAGTGAAGTGGTGTTCGGGCAGTGTAGGGGGTCATGCAGGGGGTGGTGTTTCAGGGTTTAGGGCAGTGCAGTGGTGCTCGGGCAGTGTAGGGGGTCTTGCTGGGGGTGGTGTTTCAGGGTTTAGGGCAGTGGTGTTCGGGAAGGGTAGGGGGACTTGCTGGGGGTGGTGTTTCAGGGTTTAGGGCAGTGCAGTGGTTTTCAGGCAGAGAAGGAGGTCTTGCTGGGGGTGGTGTTTCAGGATTTAGGGCAGTGCAGTGCTTTTCGGGCAGTGTAGGGGGTCGTGCGTTGGTGGTGTCTTAGGGTTTAGGGCAGTGCAGTGGTGTTCGGGCAGTGTAGCGGGACATGGAGGGTGTTGTTTCAGGGTTTAGGGCAGTGCAGTGGTGTTTGGGTAGTGTAGGGGGTTGTGTGGGTGGTGGTGTTTCAGGGTTTAGGGCAGTGCAGTGGTTATTGGGCAATGTGGGGGTTGTGTGGGTGGGTGGTGTTTCAGGGTTTTGGGCAGTGCAGTGGTGTTTGGGCAGTGTAGGGAGTCATGCAGGGAGTGGTGCTTCAGGGTTAATGACAGTGCAGTGGTGTTGTGGCAGTGTGGGGGGTCTTGCTGGGGTTGTGTTTCAGGGTTTAGGGCAGTGGTGTTCGGGCAGTGTAGGGGGTCTTGCTGGGGGTGGTGTTTCAGGGTTTAGGGCAGTGCAGTGGTGTTCGGTCAGTGTAGGGGGTCATGCAGGGGGGGTGTTCAGGATTTAGGGCAGTGCAGTGGTGTTCAGGCAGTGTAGGGGGTTGTGCGGGGGTGGTGTTTTAGGGTTTCTTGCAGTGCAGTTGTGTTTGTGTTGTGTAAGGGGGCGTGCTGGGGGTGGTGTTTTAGGGTTTAGGGCAGTGCAGTGGTGTTTTGGTAGTGTATGGGGTTGTGCTGGGGGTTGTGCTTTAGGATTTAGGGCAGTGCAGTGGTGTTCGGGTAGTGTATGGGGTCGTGCTGGTAGAGGTGATTTAGGGTTTAGAGTAGTGCAGTGGTGTTCGGGTAGTATATGGGGTCATGCTGGGGGTGGTGTTTTAGGGTTTAGGGGAGTGCAGTGGTGTTCGGGCACTGTAGGGTGTCGTGCTGGGGTTGGTGTTTTAGGGTTTAGAGCAGTGCAGTGGTGTTCGGACACTGAAGGGTGTCGTGCTGGTGGTGGTGTTTTAGAGTTTACGGCAGTGCAGTGGTGTTCGGGTGGTACATGGGGTCGTGCTGGGGGTGGTGTTTTAGGGTTTAGGGCAGTGCAGTGGTGTTTGGGCAGTGTAGGAGGTCATGCTGGGGGTGGTGTTTCAGGGTTTAGGGCAGTGCAGTGGTGTTCGGGTAGTGTAGGGGGTAGTGCGGGTGGTGGTGTTACAGGGTTTAGGGCAGTGCAGTGGTGTTCGGGCAGTGTAGGGGGTCATGCTGGGGTGGTGTTTCAGGGTTTAGGGCAGTGAAGTGGTGTTCGGGCAGTGTAGGGGGTCATGCAGGTGGTGGTGTTTCAGGGTTTAGGGCAGTGCCGTGGTACTCGGGCAGTGTAGGGGGTCTTGCTGGGGGTGGTGTTTCAGGGTTTAGGGCAGTGGTGTTCGGGAAGGGTAGGGGGACTTGCTGGGGGTGGTGTTTCAGGGTTTAGGGCAGTGCAGTGGTGTTCCGGCAGAGTAGGAGGTCTTGCTGGGGGTGGTGTTTCAGGATTTAGCGCAGTGCAGTGCTTTTCGGGCAGTGTAGGGTGTCGTGCGTTGGTGGTGTCTTAGGGTTTAGGGCAGTGCAGTGGTGTTCGGGCAGTGTAGCGGGACATGGGGGGTGTTGTTTCAGGGTTTAGGGCAGTGCAGTGGTGTTCGGGTCGTGTAGGGGGTTGTGCGGGTTGTGGTGTTTCAGGGTTTAGGGCACTGCAGTGGTGATTGGGCAATGTGGGGGTTGTGCGGGTGGGTGGTGTTTCAGGGTTTTGGGCAGTGCAGTTGTGTTTGGGCAGTGTAGGGAGTCATGCAGGGGGTGGTGCTTCAGGGTTAAGGACAGTGCAGTGGTGTTCGGGCAGTGTGGGGGGTCTTGCTGGGGTTGTGTTTCAGGGTTTAGGGCAGTGGTGTTCGGGCAGTGTAGGGGGTCTTGCTGGGGGTGGTGTTTCAGGGTTTAGGGCAGTGCAGTGGTGTTCGGGCAGTGTAGGGGGTCGTTTGGGGGTAGTGTTTCAGGATTTAGGGCAGTGCAGTGGTGTTCGGGCAGTGTAGGGGGTCATGCAGGGGGGGTGTTCAGGATTTAGGGCAGTGCAGTGGTGTTCGGGCAGTGTAGGGGGTCATGCGGGGGTGGTGTTTTAGGGTTTAGGGCAGTGCAGTGGTGTTCGGGTAGTGTAGGGGGTCATGCGGGGGTGGTGTTACAGGGTTTAGGGCTGTGCAGTGGTGTTCGGGTAGTGGTGGGGGTCGTGCTGTGGCTGATGTTTCAGGGTTTAGGGCAGTGCAGTGGTGTTCGGGCAGTGTAGGGGGTCATGCAGGGGGGGTGTTTCAGGATTTAGGGCAGTGCAGTGGTGTTCGGGCAGTGTAGGGGTCATGCGGGGGTGGTGTTTTAGGGTTTAGGGCAGTGCAGTGGTGTTCGGGCAGTGTAGGTGGTCATGCGGTGGTGGTGTTTCAGGGTTTAGGTCAGTGCAGTGGTGTTAGGGCATTGTAGCGGGACATGGGGGGTGTTGTTTCAGGGTTTAGGGCAGTGCAGTGGTGTTCGGGTAGTGTAGGGGGTCGTGCGGGTGGTGGTGTTTCAGGGTTTAGGGCAGTGCAGTGCTGATCTGGCAGTGTGGGGGGTTGTGTGTGGGGGTGGTGTTTCAGGGTTTAGGGCAGTGCAGTGGTGTTCGGGCAGTGTAGGTGCTCATGCAGTGGGTGGTGTTTCAGGGTTAAGGACATTGCAGTGGTGTTCGGGTAGTGTATGGGGTCGTGCTTAGGGTGGTGTTTTCGGGTTTACAGCAGTGCAGTGGTGTTCGGGTAGTATATGGCGTCGTGCTGGGGGTGGTGTTTTAGGGTTTAGGGCAGTGCAGTGGTGTTCGGGTAGTATATGGGGTCATGCTGGGGATGGTGTTTTAGGGTTTAGAGCAGTGCAGTGGTGTACGGGCACTGAGGGGTGTCGTGCTGGTGGTGGTGTTTTAGGGTTTACGGCAGTGCAGTGGTGTTCAGGTGGTATATGGGGTGGTGCTGGGGGTGGTGATTTAGGGTTTAGGGCAGTGCAGTGGTGTTCGGGCAGTGTAGGGGGTCATGCTGGGGGTGGTGTTTCAGGGTTTAGGGCAGTGCAGTGGTGTTCGGGTAGTGTAGGGGGTCGTGCGGGTGGTGGTGTTTCAGGGTTTAGGGCAGTGCAGTGGTGTTCGGGCAGTGTAGGGGGTCATGCTGGGGTGGTGTTTCAGGGTTTAGGGCAGTGAAGTGGTGTTCGGGCAGTGTAGGGGGTCATGCAGGGGGTGGTGTTTCAGGGTTTAGGGCAGTGCAGTGGTGCTCGGGCAGTGTAGGGGGTCTTGCTGGGGGTGGTGTTTCAGGGTTTAGGGCAGTGGTGTTCAGGAAGGGTAGGGGGACTTGCTGGGGGTGGTGTTTCAGGGTTTAGGGCAGTGCAGTGGTTTTCAGGCAGAGTAGGAGGTCTTGCTGGGGGTGGTGTTTCAGGATTTAGGGCAGTGCAGTGCTTTTCGGGCAGTGTAGGGGGTTGTGCGTTGGTGGTGTCTTAGGGTTTAGGGCAGTGCAGTGGTGTTCGGGCAGTGTAGCGGGACATGGAGGGTGTTGTTTCAGGGTTTAGGGCAGTGCAGTGGTGTTTGGGTAGTGTAGGGGGTTGTGTGGGTGGTGGTGTTTCAGGGTTTAAGGCAGTGCAGTGGTTATTGGGCAATGTGGGGGTTGTGTGGGTGGGTGGTGTTTCAGGGTTTAGGGCAGTGCAGTGGTGTTTGGGCAGTGTAGGGAGTCATGCAGGGAGTGGTGCTTCAGGGTTAATGACAGTGCAGTGGTGTTCGGGCAGTGTGGGGGTCTTGCTGGGGTTGTGTTTCAGGGTTTAGGGCAGTGGTGTTCGGGCAGTGTAGGGGGTCTTGCTGGGGGTGGTGTTTCAGGGTTTAGGGCAGTGCAGTGGTGTTCGGGCAGTGTAGGGGGTCGTTTGGGGGTGGTGTTTCAGGATTTAGGGCAGTGCAGTGGTGTTCGGGCAGTGTAGGGGGTCATGCAGGGGGGGTGTTCAGGATTTAGGGCAGTGCAGTGGTGTTCGGGCAGTGTAGGGGGTCGTGCGGGGTGGTGTTTTAGGGTTTCGTGCAGTGCAGTTGTGTTTGTGTTGTGTAAGGGGGCGTGCTGGGGGTGGTGTTTTAGGGTTTAGGGCAGTGCAGTGGTGTTTTGGTAGTGTATGGGGTTGTGCTGGGGGTTGTGCTTTAGGATTTAGGGCAGTGCAGTGGTGTTCGGGTAGTGTATGGGGTCGTGCTGGTAGAGGTGATTTAGGGTTTAGAGTAGTGCAGTGGTGTTCGGGTAGTATATGGGGTCATGCTGGGGGTGGTGTTTTAGGGTTTAGGGGAGTGCAGTGGTGTTCGGGCACTGTAGGGTGTCGTGGTGGGGTTGGTGTTTTAGGGTTTAGAGCAGTGCAGTGGTGTTCGGACACTGAAGGGTGTCGTGCTGGTGGTGGTGTTTTAGAGTTTACGGCAGTGCAGTGGTGTTCGGGTGGTATATGGGGTCGTGCTGGGGGTGGTGTTTTAGGGTTTAGGGCAGTGCAGTGGTGTTTGGGCAGTTTAGGAGGTCATGCTGGGGGTGGTGTTTCAGGGTTTAGGGCAGTGCAGTGGTGTTCGGGTAGTGTAGGGGGTAGTGCGGGTGGTGGTGTTACAGGGTTTAGGGCAGTGCAGTGGTGTTCGGGCAGTGTAGGGGGTCATCCTGGGGTGGTGTTTCAGGGTTTAGGGCAGTGAAGTGTTGTTCGGGCAGTGTAGGGGGTCATGCAGGTGGTGGTGTTTCAGGGTTTAGGGCAGTGCCGTGGTACTCGGGCAGTGTAGGGGGTCTTGCTGGGGGTGGTGTTTCAGGGTTTAGGGCAGTGGTGTTCGGGAAGGGTAGGGGGACTTGCTGGGGGTGGTGTTTCAGGGTTTAGGGCAGTGCAGTGGTGTTCCGGCAGAGTAGGAGGTCTTGCTGGGGGTGGTGTTTCAGGATTTAGGGCAGTGCAGTGCTTTTCGGGCAGTGTAGGGTGTCGTGCGTTGGTGGTGTCTTAGGGTTTAGGGCAGTGCAGTGGTGTTCGGGCAGTGTAGCGGGACATGGGGGATGTTGTTTCAGGGTTTAGGGCAGTGCAGTGGTGTTCGGGTCGTTTAGGGGGTTGTGCGGGTGGTGGTGTTTCAGGGTTTAGGGCACTGCAGTGGTGATTGGGCAATGTGGGGGTTGTGCGGGTGGGTGGTGTTTCAGGGTTTTGGGCAGTGCAGTTGTGTTTGGGCAGTGTAGGGAGTCATGCAGGGGGTGGTGCTTCAGGGTTAAGGACAGTGCAGTGGTGTTCGGGCAGTGTGGGGGGTCTTGCTGGGGTTGTGTTTCAGGGTTTAGGGCAGTGGTGTTCGGGCAGTGTAGGGGGTCTTGCTGGGGGTGGTGTTTCAGGGTTTAGGGCAGTGCAGTGGTGTTCGGGCAGTGTAGGGGGTCGTTTGGGGGTAGTGTTTCAGGATTTAGGGCAGTGCAGTGGTGTTCGGGCAGTGTAGGGGGTCATGCAGGGGGGGTGTTCAGGATTTAGGGCAGTGCAGTGGTGTTCGGGCAGTGTAGGGGGTCATGCGGGGGTGGTGTTTTAGGGTTTAGGGCAGTGCAGTGGTGTTCGGGCAGTGTAGGGGGTTATGCGGGGGTGGTGTTACAGGGTTTAGGGCTGTGCAGTGGTGTTCGGGTAGTGGTGGGGGTCGTGCTGTGGCTGATGTTTCAGGGTTTAGGGCAGTGCAGTGGTGTTCGGGCAGTGTAGGGGGTCATGCAGGGGGGGTATTTCAGGATTTAGGGCAGTGCAGTGGTGTTCGGGCAGTGTAGGGGTCATGCGGGGGTGGTGTTTTAGGGTTTAGGGCAGTGCAGTGGTGTTCGGGCAGTGTAGGTGGTCATGCGGTGGTGGTGTTTCAGGGTTTAGGTCAGTGCAGTGGTGTTAGGGCATTGTAGCGGGACATGGGGGGTGTTGTTTCAGGGTTTAGGGCAGTGCAGTGGTGTTCGGGTAGTGTAGGGGGTCGTGCGGGTGGTGGTGTTTCAGGGTTTAGGGCAGTGCAGTGCTGATCTGGCAGTGTGGGGGGTTGTGTGTGGGGGTGGTGTTTCAGGGTTTAGGGCAGTGCAGTGGTGTTCGGGCAGTGTAGGTGCTCATGCAGTGGGTGGTGTTTCAGGGTTAAGGACATTGCAGTGGTGTTCGGGTAGTGTATGGGGTCGTGCTTAGGGTGGTGTTTTCGGGTTTACAGCAGTGCAGTGGTGTTCGGGTAGTATATGGCGTCGTGCTGGGGGTGGTGTTTTAGGGTTTAGGGCAGTGCAGTGGTGTTCGGGCACGGTACGGTGTCGTGCTGGGGTGGTGTTTGGGGTTTAGGGCAGTGCAGTGGTGTTTGGGCAGTGTAGGAGGTCATGCTGGGGGTGGTGTTTCAGGGTTTAGGGCAGTGCAGTGGTGTTCGGGTAGTGTAGGGGGTCATGCGGGTGGTGGTGTTTCAGGGTTTAGGGCAGTGCAGTGGTGTTTGGGCAGTGTAGGGGGTCATGCAGAGGGTGGTGTTTCAGGGTTTAGGGCAGTGCAGTGGTGTTCGGGCAGTGTAGGGGGTCTTGCTGGGGGTGATGTTTCAGGGTTTAGGGCAGCGCAGTGGTGTTTGTGTACTGTAGGGGGTTGTGCTGGGGTAATGTTTCAGGGTTTAGGGCAGAGCAGTGGTGTTTGGGTAGTGTAAGGGGGCGTGCTGGGGGTGGTGTTTTAGGGTTTAGGGCAGTGCAGTGGTGTTTTGGTAGTGTAGGGGTCATGCAGGGGTGGTGTTTTAGGGTTTAGGGCAGTGCAGTGGTGTTCGGGCAGTGTAGGGGGTCATGCGGGGTGGTGTTTTAGGGTATAGGGCAGTGCAGTGGTGTTCGGGCAGTGTAGGTGGTCATGCGGTGGTGGTGTTTCAGGGTTTAGGGCAGTGCAGTGGTGTTAGGGCAGTGTAGCGGGACATTGGGGGTGTTGTTTCAGGGTTTAGGGCAGTGCAGTGGTGTTTGGGTAGTGTAGGGGGTCTTGCTGGGGGTGGTGTTTCAGGGTTTAGTGCAGTGGTATTCAGGCAGTGTAGGGGGTCTTCCCAGGGGTGGTGTTTCAGGGTTTAGGGCAGTGCAATAGTGTTCGGGCAGTGTAGGGGATCTCACTTGGGGTAGTGTTTAGGGTTTAGGGCAATGCAGTGGTGTTCAGGCAGTGTAGGGGTTCGTGCTGGGGTTGGTGTTTCAGGGTTTAGGGCAGTGCAGTGTTGTTTGGGCAGTGTAGAGGGTCTTGCTGGGGGTGGTGTTTCAGGGTTTAGTGCAGTGGTATTCGGGCAGTGTAGGGGGTCTTCCCGGGGGTGGTGTTTCAGGGTTTAGGGCAGTGCAATAGTGTTCGGGCAGTGTAGGGGATCTCACTTTGGGTAGTGTTTCAGGATTTTGGGCAGTGCAGTGGTGTTCGGGCAGTGTAGGGGTCATGCTGGGGTAGTGTTTCAGGGTTTAGGGCAGAGCAGTGGTGGTCAAGCAGTGTAGGGGGTCATGCTGGGGGTAGTGTTTTCGGGTTGAGGGCAGAGCAGGGGTGTTCCGGCAGATTAGGGGGTCTTGCTGGGGGTGGTGTTTCAGGGTTTAGGGCAGTGCAGTGGTGTTCGGGCAGTGAAGGGGGTCATTTGGGGTGGTGTTTCAGGATTTAGGGCAGTGCAGTGGTGTTCGGGCAGTGTAGGGGGTCATGCAGGGGGTGTTTCAGGATTTAGGGCAGTGCAGTGGTGTTCGAGCAGTGTAGGAGTTCATGCGGGTGGTGTTTTAGGGTTTAGGGCAGTGCAGTGGTGTTCGGGCAGTGTAGGGGGTTGTGCTGGGTCTGGTTTTTCAGGGTTTAGGGCAGTGCAGTGGTGTTCGGGCAGTGTAGGGGGTCATGCAGGGGGGGTGTTTCAGGATTTAGGGCAGTGCAGTGGTGTTCGGGCAGTGTAGGGGTCATGCGGGGGTGGTGTTTTAGGGTTTAGGGCAGTGCAGTGGTGTTCGGGCAGTGTAGGGGGTCATGCGGGGGTGGTGTTTTAGGGTATAGGGCAGTGCAGTGGTGTTCGGGCAGTGTAGGTGGTCATGCGGTGGTGGTGTTTCAGGGTTTAGGTCAGTGCAGTGGTGTTAGGGCATTGTAGCGGGACATGGGGGGGTGTTGTTTCAGGGTTTAGGGCAGTGCAGTGCTGATCTGGCAGTGTGGGGGGTTGTGCGTGGGAGTGGTGTTTCAGGGTTTACGGCAGTGCAGTGGTGTTCGGGCAGTGTAGGGGCTCATGCAGTGGGTGGTGTTTCAGGGTTAAGGACATTGCAGTGGTGTTCGGGTAGTGTATGGGGTCGTGCTTAGGGTGGTGTTTTAGGGTTTACAGCAGTGCAGTGGTGTTCGGGTAGTATATGGCGTCGTGCTGGGGGTGGTGTTTTAGGGTTTAGGGCAGTGCAGTGGTGTTCGGGCACGGTACGGTGTCGTGCTGGGGTGGTGTTTGGGGTTTAGGGCAGTGCAGTGGTGTTTGGGCAGTGTAGGAGGTCATGCTGGGGGTGGTGTTTCAGGGTTTAGGGCAGTGCAGTGGTGTTCGGGTAGTGTAGGGGGTCATGCGGGTGGTGGTGTTTCAGGGTTTAGGGCAGTGCAGTGGTGTTCGGGCAGTGTAGGGGGTCATGCAGGGGGTGGTGTTTCAGGGTTTAGGGCAGTGCAGTGGTGTTCGGGCAGTGTAGGGGGTCTTGCTGGGGGTGATGTTTCAGGGTTTAGGGCAGCGCAGTGGTGTTTGTGTACTGTAGGGGGTTGTGCTGGGGTAATGTTTCAGGGTTTAGGGCAGAGCAGTGGTGTTTGGGTAGTGTAAGGGGGCGTGCTGGGGGTGGTGTTTCAGGGTTTAAGGCAGTGCAGTGGTGTTTTGGTAGTGTAGGGGTCATGCAGGGGTGGTGTTTTAGGGTTTAGGGCAGTGCAGTGGTGTTCGGGCAGTGTAGGGGGTCATGCGGGGGTGGTGTTTTAGGGTATAGGGCAGTGCAGTGGTGTTTGGGCAGTGTAGGTGGTCATGCGGTGGTGGTGTTTCAGGGTTTAGGGCAGTGCAGTGGTTTTAGGGCAGTGTAGCGGGACATGGGGGGTGTTGTTTCAGGGTTTAGGGCAGTGCAGTGGTGTTCGGGTAGTGTAGGGGATCGTGCGGGTGGTGGTGTTTCAGGGTTTAGGGCAGTGCAGTGCTAATCTGGCAGTGTGGGGGGTTGTGCGTGGGGGTGGTGTTTCAGGGTTTAGGGCAGTGCAGTGGTGTTCGGGCAGTGTAGGGGCTCATGCAGGGGGTGGTGTTTCAGGGTTAAGGACATTGCAGTGGTGTTCGGGTAGTGTATGGGGTCGTGCTGGGGGTGGTGTTTTAGGGTTTACAGCAGTGCAGTGGTGTTCGGGTAGTATATGGCGTTGTGCTGGGGGTGGTGTTTTAGGGTTTAGGGCAGAGCAGTGGTGTTCGTGCACACTACGGTGTCGTGCTGGGGTGGTGTTTGGGGTTTAGGGCAGTGCAGTGGTGTTTTGGTAGTGTAGGGGGTCGTGCGGGTGGTGGTGTTTCAGGGTTTAGGGCAGTGCAGTGGTGTTTGGGCAGTGTAGAGGGTCATGCTGGGGTGGTGTTTCAGGGTTTAGGGCTGTGAAGTGGTGTTCGGGCAGTGCAGGGGGCCATGCAGGGGGTAGTGTTTCAGGGTTTAGGGCAGTGCAGTGGTGTTCGGGCAGTGTAGGGGGTCTTGCTGGGGGTGATGTTTCAGGGTTTAGGGCAGCGCAGTGGTGTTTGTGTACTGTAGGGGGTCGTGCTGGGGTAATGTTTCAGGGTTTAGGGCAGAGCAGTGGTGTTTGGGTAGTGTAAGGGGGCGTGCTGGGGGTGGTGTTTTAGGGTTTAGGGCAGTGCAGTGGTGTTTTGGTAGTGTATGGGTTGTGCTGGGGGTGGTGCTTTAGGATTTAGGGCAGTGCAGTGGTGTTCGGGTAGTCTATGGGGTCGTGCTGGTGGTGGTGTTTTAGGTTTTAGGGCAGTGCAGTGGTGTTCGGGTGGTATATGGGGTCGTGCTGGGGGTGGTGTTTTAGGGTTTAGAGTAGTGCAGTGGTGTGCGAGTAGTATATGGGGTCATGCTGGTGGTGGTGTTTTAGGGTTTAGGGCAGTGCAGTGGTGTTCGGGTGGTATATGGGGTCGTGCTGGGGGTGGTGTTTTAGGGTTTAGGGCAGTGAAGTGGTGTTCGGGCAGTGTAGGGTGTCATGCAGGGGGTGGTGTTTCAGGGTTTAGGGCAGTGCAGTGGTGCTCGGGCAGTGTAGGGGGTCTTGCTGGGGGCGGTGTTTCAGGGTTTAGGGCAATGGTGTTCGGGCAGGGTAGGGGGTCTTGCTGGGGGTGTTGTTTCAGGATTTAGGGCAGTGCAGTGCTTTTCGGGCAGTGTAAGGGGTTTTGCGGTGGTGGTGTTTCAGGGTTTAGGGCAGTGCAGTGGTGTTCGGGCAGTGTAGCGGGACGTGGGGGGGTGTTGTTTCAGGGTTTAGGGCAGTGCAGTGGTGTTCGGGTAGTGTAGGGGATCATGCGGGTGGTGGTGTTTCAGGGTTTAGGGCAGTGCAGTGGTGATCGGGCAGTGTGGGGGGTCGTGCGGGTGGGTGGTGTTTCAGGGTTTAGGGCAGTGCAGTGGTGTTTGGGCAGTGTAGGGGGTCATGCAGGGGGTGGTGCTTCAGGTTAAGGACAGTGCAGTGGTGTTCGGGTAGTGTAGAGGATCGCGCTGGGGGTATTGTTTCAGGGTTTTGGTCAGTGCTGTGTTGTTCGGGCAGTGTAGGGGGACGCGCTGGGGGTAGTGTTTCAGAGTTTAGGGCAGAGCAGTGGTGTTGAGGCAGTGTAGGGGGTCATGCTGGGGGTAGTGTTTTAGGGTTTAGGGCAGAGTAGTGGTGTATGGGTAGTGTAGGGGGTTGTGCGGGTGGTGGTGTTTCAGGAATTAGGGCAGTGCAGTGGTTATCAGGTAGTGAGGGGGGTCGTGCGGGTGGGTGGTGTTTCAGGGTTTAGGGCAGTGGTGTTCGGGCAGAGTAGGGGGTCTTGCTGGGGGGGTGTTTCAGGGTTTAGGACAGTGCAGTGGTGTTCAGGCAGTGTAGGGGGTCGTTTGGGGGTGGTGTTTCAGGATTTAGGGCAGTGCAGTGGTGTTCGGGCAGAGTAGGGGGTCTTGCTGGGGGGGTGTTTCAGGGTTTAGGGCAGTGCAGTGGTGTTCAGGCAGTGTAGGGGGTCGTTTGGGGGTTGTGTTTCAGGGTGTAGGGCAGCACAGTGGTGTTCAGGCAGAGTAGGGGTCTTGCTGGGGGTGCTGTTTCAGGGATTAGGGCAGCGCAGTGGTGTTCGGGCAGTGTAGGGGGTCATGCTGGGGTAATGTTTCAGGATTTAGGGCAGAGCAGTGGTGTTTGGGTAGTGTAAGGGGGCGTGCTGGGGGTGGTGTTTTAGGGTTTAGGGCAGTGCAGTGGTGTTTTGGAAGTGTATGGGGTTGTGCTGGGGGTGGTGTTTTAGGGTTTAGGGCAGTGCAGTGGTGTTTTGGTAGTGTATGGGGTTGTGCTGGGGGTGGTGCTTTAGGATTTAGGGCAGTGCAGTGGTGTTTGGGTAGTGTATGGGGTCATGCAGGGGGTGGAGTTTCAGGGTTTAGGGCAGTGCAGTGGTGTTCGGGCAGTGTAGGGGGTCATGCAGGGGGTGGTGCTTCAGGGTTAACGACAGTGCAGTGGTGTTCGGGCAGTGTGGGGGGTCTTGCTGGGGTTGTGTTTCAGAGTTTAGGGTAGTGGTGTTCGGGCAGTGTTGGGGGTCTTGCTGGGGGTGGTGTTTCAGGGTTTAGGGCAGTGCAGTGGTGTTCGGGCAGTGTAGGTGGTCTTGCTGGGGGTGGTGTTTCAGGGTGTAGGGCAGTGCAGTGGTGTTCAGCAGTGTAGGGGGTCATTTGGGGGTGGTGTTTCAGGATTTAGGGCAGTGCAGTGGTGTTCGGGCAGAGTAGGGGGTCATGCAGGGGGGGTGTTTCAGGATTTAGGGCAGTGCAGTGGTGTTCGGGCAGTGTAGGGGTCATGCGGGGTGGTGTTTTAGGGTTTAGGGCAGTGCAGTGGTGTTCGGGCAGTGTAGGGGGTAATGCGGGGATGGTGTTTCAGGGTTTAGGGCAGTGCAGTGGTGTTCGGGTAGTGTAGGGGGTCGTGCTGTGGCTGATGTTTCAGGGATGAGGGCAGTGCAGTGGTGTTCGGGCAGTGTAGGGTGATGCACTGGGGGTAGTGTTTCAGAGTTTAGGGCAGAGCAGTGGTGTTCAGGCAGTGTAGGGGGTCATGCTGGGGGTAGAGTTTTAGGATATAGGGCAGAGTAGTGGTGTTTGGGTAGAGTAAGGGGTCATGCTGGGGGTGGTGTTTAGGGTTTAGGGCAGTGCAGTGGTGTTCAGGCAGTGTAGGGGGTCGTGCTGGGGGTGGTGTTTCAGGGTTTAGGGCAGTGCAGTGTTGTTCGGGCAGTGTAGAGTGTCTTGCTGGGGGTGGTGTTTCAGGGTTTAGTGCAGTAGTATTCGGGCAGTGTAGGGGGTCTTCCTGGGGGTGGTGTTTCAGGGTTTAGGGCAGTGGTGTTCAGGCAGTTTAGGGGGTCTTGCTGGGGGTGGTGTTTCAGGGTTTAGGGCAGTGGTGTTCAGGCAGTGTAAGGGGGTGTAGGAGAGTAGGGTCTGCTATCCTATGGTCACCCCAAATTTTTGCTTTTTGCTTCACTGGTTTTTGACATATTGAGGCTGTGGGCCTGCCAATCAGACCCCCAGCCTGCTGTTCTCTCTACTAAATTAAAACTATGCACCCTAGGTGCATAACCAATTGGAAGTGGATCACCCTGTACCAGTGTACACTAGGTACCCAGGGCATTGGTGTACCCAAGGCATGCCAGGGGCTGAAGCATGTATTATGCCACCCCAGGCTTGGCCTAACAATCTGACACAACTGGCTGATCACTCAGCTGGGGTAAGTTGGTGTAATCACCTCTTACTTAGGTGTAGTATACCTATACCTAACCTTAAATGGGACACCTGGTAACCTATAAGTCACTCCTATGGCAGGCCTTAACAATCCTGAAGGCAGAGTGCTTGGTTCCATGTGAGATGGTGCTCTGGCATGAGCTGAGCCTGTCTGCAGTGGTCGGAACAACTTCCTTCTACTGTTTCCAGATATCGTCATACCATATACTCTTAAGTGCATTATGAACCTCGCGGTTAAATGCTAACTTTGGTTTGGCTTTATCAAAACATGTCGAGTAAGGTGTCATACGAATTTGAATACTAACCCCTCGCCAATTCTGGCGACGGGGTTAGCATTCCACCCTTCTAGAGGGACACGACATGTACAGTGCCTGAAACCCGGGTAAAATCAGACATAGCCTCAGCTCTACAAAATGGATGCTGCCACCACAGACACAAGTCTGCCCTCCTGCTGCTGGGAGTCCTTCCAGCTTGGGAGGTGTGGACAAAGGGTTTCCTGCCAGGGGAGGTGCGTGCACCACCCCAGACAGGATTTTGTGTATTGGTCAGGTAGGGCTTGAAAGAAACCAGACATGCCTGGGGCTCACAAGGAGCCTCGGTGCATATGCCAGTTCAAACCGGTCCTGGGGCACACCAGTCCCGGGCCTGGGGCGAGCTGGACAAAGGATTGGGGGTGTAACCACCCCCCTTCCTGGTCCCACCCATAGGGAGGGACCTAGCAGGTAGTCCGGCCCCTAGAATCCGCTTAAAGGTAGGAGCTGTGTCCTAAGACTTCAGACATCCTGGAATCAACTTAACACTAAGAAGAAGACGGGAACTTCGACGCTCTGCTGCACAGAGGACTGAAGCCAATCTCCCCTGTGGTCAGGGAGTGACCACCTTGCTAACGCAAGCACCATCCAGCGAATCAACGTCTGCTTTGCCGCCGCCTCCCGCCGGAGCCCGAGCCCAGAGACTGACAAGACCTGGACCTCCAGACCTCTCACCGCCCGATCCACAGTCCCTGAAAAGAGGAGACCCGTGGAGGCACCGAGACACGTGGAGCCAGCCATCTTGGAACGACTACGACAAGCTGACAAGTGCAACAACCGAGGCTCCCTCCAAGTTGTGCTTTGGGATCTGAGAAGCCCAACACCCGAGCAGCATCTGCACCAAAGGTGAGCCCTCCAGCATCTCCACGATCTGCGTGGGGCCCTTCTGCATTTTGCCACTCGACACGCCCAACCGGTTGCTGGCCCGCTGGCTAGTAGCCATCTTGGCGACGAACTTCAAGAAATACACCACTGGTCTGGTTGCTCCAGACTGGCCCTTGCTCCCCTCCAAAGGAGCAGTCCTTCTGACCTTGCTGGTCAGAACCATCAGCTTATTTCCTTTTCCTACAACAATTGCTTTTGCCAAGGCTTGTTTGCTTCGATCAAGTCGCCGACAGCGAAAGCCTGCGTGGGACAGCTCGTGACTCGACTCCTGGACGTCGTCGACCTCCAGGGACCACGTGGCTGCAGAGACAAGCTACCCCTTTCTTCCTGTTTGCACCCGACATTGCCTGGTACCCACCTGGTGCCACGCTGGTCACTGGCTAGTGACTGTGAACACTGTCCCCTCTGCTTACAGGTCTTCAACATCTCCGATCCACTCTTGGATCCACTGCATCTCTCCCGGACCGACCGCCTGCAGCATCTTTGTCTTCAAGCTCCACGGAACAGATAGAAGAAACCCGACGCACTTCGAGGCCTATGCACCCGCTTCCTGTGGGTGAGGTAAAGCTGGCACACCTGTGCCCAAGTGTAGTATTACATCTCTAGTGCCTGTGTTCCAAATCTTGAGTTCCTAGTCCATCCGGAAGATCCTCTTTGCAGTAACTTTGTACTTTTTACGCACCCATTGAAACCTATGAGAGCACGCGTATGACTATTTGCTCTGCACACGCCACCCGTGGACCTCCTGGTCACTAACTGACGTTAGCTCCTTGTAGGCCCAGCGATTCTAGAGGCCCTAGGCCTTTTCCCTTTTCTGTTCGTGGTACTTATACCACTATTTTAGTATATGGTTCGAGTGGCCACCAGGGCCTATCCATATAAAGTGCAACTTCTGTGTATTCTGTGATAATCTTGTTTGACGATTTGTGCTCCTGTGCTCATAAAGAGACTAGGGGTTACTTTGAGAAATAAATACATATATATTTTGAATATATATCGGTGTGGTGTCCTTTCATTGGTATAAAAGGGGGTTGCATTTGGTAAAACAGCTGGCTTAACACGCTTCACGAGTTTAGCCTCAAAGACTGCTTAGCCTACGCTACCACTAGGGCAGCTAGTCCGAAAAGGTTGACTTACAACCACACCATAAGGGTTGCTTGGCATGGTACAAGGTGATCACTTTAACTAGTGAGCATCATATACCAGGCCAACTTCTCACATTGGTGAGCAGCGGTTGGATTTGAGCTTGCTGTGTTTTACCATTGTAATCTCTTGGTTACCAATTGAAAGATCACATAGGTACCTGTAGGTACATATAAAACAAGATTAGATATACATAAGTTCTACTGAACTTAGTTGTTGTAGAGCAAAGGGAGTAGCACACCCTGACTACAACTACTAGATAGGTTTAGTAGGTAAACCCAAGTGTAGGTAGATTGCAACACATCCACCCACACTTAAGAGCAATGGCCGGGGCAGAGGGGTCCACTGTACCCATCTCTGTTGAGAGTGACCCCCAGAGGGCACCATCCAGCTTTGCTACCCTTAATCAGAATGAGCTCAGGCATTTGGCAACTCTTAGAGGCCTTAAACAGCCCAAGAACCCTAACTCTGCTGAGCTCAGAGAACTCTTACAGAATGATGAGAATCAGAGAGAACTCAAGAAAGCTTCCCAGTTAGCCCCCTTAGGGACAGGAACAGGAGGCCCCCCTTCTGAAGATGCCACAGAGGTACCCCCTTCCAATAGTCACCCCTTAGATGGGATGCCTACCACAGAGGAAGAAAGTGATGGGGATACATATGTGAGTGGGGATGAAGGGAGAACTAGCCCAGTGCCAAGTGTTATACTTGGCCCAGCTAAACTAAGGCTATTGGGGACTGACAGTGGGTTCACCCCATTGGATCTCCCCAGTGGACTTAACACAGGGCTTGGAAGGCAAAGGAATCGCTCAGGTGACTCCAATGCTTCCCATGGCTCTAGAGGCTCTCAAGGTCACTCCAGAAGGAGACTGACCACCCCTCAGAGGAGGGAACATGAGGCCAGAATGCAGGAAGCCCAGCTGAGGATCAGGAAGCATGAGCTAGAAGTAGCCCTGATGGAAGAAAAACTGAACAAGGCTAGGCAACCTAGAGAGAGTGGGTCTATACCCACTGGTGGCAGCATTGTCCCTAAGGACAAAGATAGGGTCTTTGATAATAGGAACCTGTCTAAGGTTGTGCCCCCCTACAAAAGTGGGGATGACATCCACAAATGGATAACTGCTCTTGAGAGAGCCTGCAAAGTACAGCAGGTTCCTGAAGACCAGTGGGCAGCAATCCTCTGGCTCTCCTTTGAAGGAAGAGGCAGAGACAGACTCCTCACTGTTAGAGAAGAGGATGTCAGAAACTACAGAGTCCTGAAGAGTGTTCTGGTAGATGGGTTAGGCTTAACCACTGAACAGTACAGGTTAATGTTCAGAGACACCCAAAAGACACAGACTCAGGACTGGTCTGAATATGTTGAATGTGCCACTAAGGCTTTGGAGGGTTGGTTGCTGGGAAGTAAGGTATCTGATTTTACAGGATTGTATAATTTGATGATGAGAGAACAGATTTTAAACAACTGTCAAAACCAGCAACTGCATCAACACTTGGTTGACTCTGATCTGACCTCTCCCCAAGAATTGGGAAAGAAGGCAGACAAATGGGTCAGAACCAGGGTTAAGCAAAAGAACCAGAACCAGGGCCAAGGGGGTGATCAGAAGAAAACAGACCAAAAGGGTGGAGATCAGAAATCTAAAGACCAGAAGTCTTCAACAGGGCCCCAAACTACTGCTAAGGAGGGTGGGTCCCAACAACAGTCCAAAAAGAAGAAAGAAGGTCAAAAGAAACCCTGGTGCAATCATTGCAAAAATACAACTCACTGGACTAGTGATTGCAAAAAGGGTGGAGCCCCCAACACTGTTGCCCCTAAGGCACCTGCTCCCAGTACTACTGTTAGCAGTGTTGGTCCCCAGACAAAGGGTGTAGTGGGAATCACTATGGGAACTGAAGGAGATTCTGACTTAGACAGAACCCTGACACAGGCAGTCTTGATCTGTGATGGGGACATTGATTTGTCCCTGACTGTGAGCCCCAGTAACCTGGGCAAGTACAGACAGACTCCTTTAATTAATGACAAAGTGGCTCAAGCCTACAGGGACACATGTGCCAGTGTCACTATGGTGACACCAGGCTTTGTGGACCCTGGACAGTGCATACCAGGTGAGAACTACCTGGTGACCAATGCCAGCAATGCCACTACTTCACACAGTGTGGCAGTTGTTAACTTCTCATGGGGAGGGGTAACTGGCCTCAAAAGGGTTGTGGTTAGTGCAGACCTCCCAGTAGAATGTTTGTTGGGCAATGACCTAGAGAGTTCTCTATGGTCAGAAGTGGAGTACAGGACTCATGCAGAGATGTTAGGTATATCATCACATGTCCTTGCTGTGACCAGGTCACAGGCCAAAAAGTGCCTCACTGAACCTCAGGTCTTGGATCCTGGAACAATGGACCAAGCACCTACCAAGAAGAAGAACAGGAGGGTCAAGGCTGTGCCTTCCCCCCTGCCTCAGAGTGATGATCAGCCTTCCCAGGAAGCTGATCTAGAGGACCCTGAAGGAACTGTCCCTGAAGAGCTTGAACCTGATCAGGTTGAGTTTCTGGGGACAGGGGGACCTTCAAGGGCTGACTTGAGGCAGGCTCAGTTATCCTGTCCCTCTCTTGAACCCCTCAGACAGCTGGCTGCTGCTGAGGCTGCTGGGAATGCTCAAGGTACCCATAAAGTGTATTGGGATGAAGGGCTCCTTTATTCAGAGGCTAGAGACCCCAAGCCTGGTGCAACCAGGAGGTTGGTTATACCTCTGCAATTTAGGGGCTTCCTTCTTACCTTGGCCCATGATATTCCCTTAGCAGGACACCTAGGCCAGAATAAGACCTGGGACAGACTTGTCCCTCACTTTCACTGGCCTCATATGAATGAAGATACAAAGGAGTTTTGTCGCTCCTGTGTTACCTGCCAAGCCAGTGGCAAATCAGGTGGCACAACAAAGGCCCCCCTGATACCACTACCTGTGGTGGGGGTTCCCTTTGAAAGAGTGGGAATAGATATAGTGGGTCCCATGGATCCTCCCACTGCATCTGGGCACAGATTTATACTGGTGGTAGTGGATCATGCCACCAGGTACCCAGAGGCAATTCCCCTTAGGACCACTACAGCACCTGTTGTGGCCAGGGCCCTGCTGGGAGTATTCTCCAGAGTGGGGTTTCCTAAGGAGGTAGTATCTGACAGAGGTACCAACTTTATGTCAGGATACTTAACAGCTATGTGGAAGGAATGTGGTGTCAACTACAAGTTCACCACCCCTTATCACCCACAATGCAATGGGCTTGTTGAAAGATTCAACAAGACCCTAAAGGGTATGATCAAAGGATTACCTGAAAAGCTCAGGCGAAGATGGGACATCCTTCTACCCTGCCTTCTGTTTGCTTACAGAGAGGTCCCACAAAAGGGGGTTGGCTACAGCCCCTTTGAATTGTTGTTTGGGCACCCTGTGAGAGGCCCACTGTGTTTGGTGAAGGAAGGATGGGAGTTACCTCTCAAAAAGCCTAAGCTAGACATAGTGGACTATGTACTTGGTCTCCGCTCCAGGATGGCTGAGTATATGGAGAAGGCATCCAAAAACCTTGAGGCAAGCCAGGCCTTACAGAAAGCTTGGCATGACCAAAAGGCTGTCTTGGTTGAGTTTCAGCCAGGACAGAAGGTATGGGTGTTGGAGCCAGTGGCCCCAGCAGCACTCCAAGACAAATGGTCTGGACCCCATACAATCCTGGAAAAGAAGGGAGAGGTCACCTACTTGGTCGACCTAGGAACTCCCAGGAGTCCCCACCGGGTACTCCATGTTAACAGGCTTAAAGCATATGTTGACAGGGCAGACATGGGCTTGCTCATGGCTACAGATGAGGGACAGGAGGAAGAGAGTGACCCTCTCCCAGACCTGTTGTCTCAGAACCCTGAAGATGGCTCAGTTGAAGGAGTGACCCTTGGAGGCAACCTCACTGCCCATCAGCAGACTGAATGTAGACAGGTTCTACAATCATTTTCACATATGTTTTCCTTGATACCTAGTCAAACTGACTGGTGTACCCATGTGGTGGACACTGGTGACAGTCTGCCTGTAAAGAACAAGCTTTACAGACAACCTGACCACGTCAGGGACTGTATAAAGGCTGAGGTACATAAAATGCTGGAATTAGGTGTCATTGAACCCTCAGAGAGCCCCTGGGCTAGCCCAGTGGTTCTGGTCCCCAAACCTCACACCAAAGATGGCAAGAGAGAGATGAGGTTCTGTGTGGATTACAGAGGACTCAATGCTGTCACCAGGACAGATGCACACCCTATTCCAAGGGCAGATGAGCTCATAGACAAACTAGCTTCTGCAAAGTTTTTGAGCACATTTGACTTAACAGCTGGCTATTGGCAAATCAGATTAGCTGAGGAGTCTAAGGCCAAAACAGCATTCTCAACCCCAGGTGGGCACTACCAGTTTGTGGTGATGCCCTTTGGTCTGAAGAATGCACCTGCCACCTTCCAAAGGCTGGTGAACCAAGTCCTTACTGGGTTGGATGACTTTTGCGCAGCATATCTGGATGACATTGCTGTCTTTAGCTCCACCTGGGAGGATCACCTGATCCACCTGAAGAAGGCTCTTGAGGCTCTGCAAAGGGCAGGCCTCACTATCAAGGCTACAAAGTGCCAGATAGGGCAGAGTAAGGTTGTATATTTGGGCCACCTTGTAGGTGGAGGCCAAGTTCAACCACTGGAGAGTAAGATACAATCCATCAAGGACTGGTCCCCTCCAACCACCCAGACTCAAGTTCGAGCTTTCTTGGGCTTGACTGGGTACTACAGGAAGTTTGTTAAGAACTATGGGTCCATTGTGACTCCTCTTAATGATCTGACATCCAAAAAGATGCCCAAAAAGGTTCAGTGGACAGTAAGCTGTCAAAAGGCATTTGATGACCTGAAGGAGGCCATGTGCTCTGCACCTATCCTGAAAAGTCCTGACTACTCCAAAGAGTTTATTGTCCAAACAGATGCTTCTGAGTTGGGTGTGGGAGCTGTGCTGTCACAACTTATTGTAGATGGTCAAGACCAACCCATTGCTTTTATTAGCAGAAGGTTGACCCCCAGAGAGAAGAATTGGTCAGCTATTGAGAGGGAGGCCTTTGCTGTGGTGTGGGCCCTGAAGAAGCTGAGGCCATACTTGTTTGGCACTCACTTCAAGATTCAGACCGACCATAAGCCCCTCTTGTGGCTAAATCAGATGAAGGGTGAAAACCCCAAACTGCTTAGGTGGTCCATTTCCCTACAGGGGATGGACTTTACAGTGGAGCACCGGCCAGGTACTGACCATGGGAATGCAGATGGTCTCTCCAGGTACTTCCACTTAGGACATGAAGACGAGACTGGTCAAGGCTAGTTTAATGTCCCAGCGTTTGGGGGGGGGGTTGTGTAGGAGAGTAGGGTCTGCTATCCTATGGTCACCCCAAATTTTTGCTTTTTGCTTCACTGGTTTTTGACATATTGAGGCTGTGGGCCTGCCAATCAGACCCCCAGCCTGCTGTTCTCTCTACTAAATTAAAACTATGCACCCTAGGTGCATAACCAATTGGAAGTGGATCACCCTGTCAGCCCCTGTACCAGTGTACACTAGGTACCCAGGGCATTGGTGTACCCAAGGCATGCCAGGGGCTGAAGCATGTATTATGCCACCCCAGGCTTGGCCTAACAATCTGACACAACTGGCTGATCACTCAGCTGGGGTAAGTTGGTGTAATCACCTCTTACTTAGGTGTAGTATACCTATACCTAACCTTAAATGGGACACCTGGTAACCTATAAGTCACTCCTATGGCAGGCCTTAACAATCCTGAAGGCAGAGTGCTTGGTTCCATGTGAGATGGTGCTCTGGCATGAGCTGAGCCTGTCTGCAGTGGTCGGAACAACTTCCTTCTACTGTTTCCAGATATCGTCATACCATATACTCTTAAGTGCATTATGAACCTCGCGGTTAAATGCTAACTTTGGTTTGGCTTTATCAAAACATGTCGAGTAAGGTATCATACGAATTGGAATACTAACCCCTCGCCAATTCTGGGGACGGGGTTAGCATTCCACCCTTCTAGAGGGACACGACATGTACAGTGCCTGAAACCCGGGTAAAATCAGACATAGCCTCAGCTCCACAAAATGGATGCTGCCACCACAGACACAAGTCTGCCCTCCTGCTGCTGGGAGTCCTTCCAGCTTGGGAGGTGTGGACAAAGGGTTTCCTGCCAGGGGAGGTGCGTGCACCACCCCAGACAGGATTTTGTGTATTGGTCAGGTAGGGCTTGAAAGAAACCAGACATGCCTGGGGCTCACAAGGAGCCTCGGTGCATATGCCAGTTCAAACCGGTCCTGGGGCACACCAGTCCCGGGCCTGGGGCGAGCTGGACAAAGGATTGGGGGTGTAACCACCCCCCTTCCTGGTCCCACCCATAGGGAGGGACCTAGCAGGTAGTCCGGCCCCTAGAATCCGCTTAAAGGTAGGAGCTGTGTCCTAAGACTTCAGACATCCTGGAATCAACTTAACACTAAGAAGAAGACGGGAACTTCGACGCTCTGCTGCACAGAGGACTGAAGCCAATCTCCCCTGTGGTCAGGGAGTGACCACCTTGCTAACGCAAGCACCATCCAGCGAATCAACGTCTGCTTTGCCGCCGCCTCCCGCCGGAGCCCGAGCCCAGAGACTGACAAGACCTGGACCTCCAGACCTCTCACCGCCCGATCTACAGTCCCTGAAAAGAGGAGACCCGTGGAGGCACCGAGACACGTGGAGCCAGCCATCTTGGAACGACTATGACAAGCTGACAAGTGCAACAACCGAGGCTCCCTCCAAGTTGTGCTTTGGGATCTGAGAAGCCCAACACCCGAGCAGCATCTGCACCAAAGGTGAGCCCTCCAGCATCTCCACGATCTGCGTGGGGCCCTTCTGCATTTTGCCACTCGACGCGCCCAACCAGTTGCTGGCCCGCTGGCTAGTAGCCATCTTGGCGACGAACTTCAAGAAATACACCGCTGGTCTGGTTGCTCCAGACTGGCCCTTGCTCCCCTCCAAAGGAGCAGTCCTTCTGACCTTGCTGGTCAGAACCATCAGCTTATTTCCTTTTCATACAACAATTGCTTTTGCCAAGGCTTGTTTGCTTCGATCAAGTCGCCGACACCGCCGAAAGTGAGAGCCTGCGTGGGACAGCTCGTGACTCGACTCCTGGACGTCGTCGACCTCCAGGCACCACGTGGCTGCAGAGACAAGCTACCCCTTTCTTCCTGTTTGCACCCGACATTGCCTGGTACCCACCTGGTGCCACGCTGGTCACTGGCTAGTGACTGTGAACACTGTCCCCTCTGCTTACAGGTCTTCAACATCTCCGATCCACTCTTGGATCCACTGCATCTCTCCCGGACCGACCGCCTGCAGCATCTTTGTCTTCAAGCTCCACGGAACAGATAGAAGAAACCCGACGCACTTCGAGGCCTATGCACCCGCTTCCTGTGGGTGAGGTAAAGCTGGCACACCTGTGCCCAAGTGTAGTATTACATCTCTAGTGCCTGTGTTCCAAATCTTGAGTTCCTAGTCCATCCGGAAGATCCTCTTTGCAGTAACTTTGTACTTTTTACGCACCCATTGAAACCTATGGGAGCACGCGTGTGACTATTTGCTCTGCACACGCCACCCGTGGACCTCCTGGTCACTAACTGACGTTAGCTCCTTGTAGGCCCAGCGATTCTAGAGGCCCTAGGCCTTTTCCCTTTTCTGTTCGTGGTACTTATACCACTATTTTAGTATATGGTTCGAGTGGCCACCAGGGCCTATCCATATAAAGTGCAACTTCTGTGTATTCTGTGATAATCTTGTTTGACGATTTGTGCTCCTGTGCTCATAAAGAGACTAGGGGTTACTTTGAGAAATAAATACATATATATTTTGAATATATATCGGTGTGGTGTCCTTTCATTGGTATAAAAGGGGGTTGCATTTGGTAAAACAGCTGGCTTAACACGCTTCACGAGTTTAGCCTCAAAGACTGCTTAGCCTACGCTACCACTAGGGCAGCTAGTCCGAAAAGGTTGACTTACAACCACACCATAAGGGTTGCTTGGCATGGTACAAGGTGATCACTTTAACTAGTGAGCATCATATACCAGGCCAACTTCTCACAGGGGGTCTTGCTGGGGGTTGTGTTTCAGGGTTTAGGGCAGCGCAGTGATGTTCAGGCAGAGAAGGGGGTCTTGCTCGGGGTGCTGTTTCAGGGTTTAGGGCAGCACAGTGATGTTCGGGCAGTGTAGGGGGTCTTGTTGGGGGTGGTGTTTCAGGGTTTAGGGCAGCGCAGAGGTGTTTGTGTACTGTAGGGGGTCGTGCTGGGGTAATGTTTCAGGGTTTAGGGCAGAGCAGTGGTGTTTGGGTAGTGTATGGGGTCGTGCTGGGGTGGTGCTTTAGGATTTAGGGCAGTGCAGTGGTGTTCGGGTAGTGTATGGGGTCGTGCTGGTGGTAGTGTTTTAGGGTTTAGAGTAGTGCAGTGGTGTTCGGGTAGTATATGGGGTCATGCGGGGGCTGGTGTTTTAGGGTTTAGAGCAGTGCAGTGGTGTTCGGGCACTGAAGGGTGTCGTGCTGGTGGTGGTGTTTTAGGGTTTACGGCAGTGCAGTGGTGTTCGAGTGGTATATGGGGTCGTGCTGGGGGTGGTGTTTTAGGGTTTAGGGCAGTGCAGTGGTGTTCGGGCAGTGTAGATGGTCATGCTGGGGGTGGTGTTTCAGGGTTTAGGGCAGTGCAGTGGTGTTCGGGTAGTGTAGGGGGTCGTGCGGGTGGTGGTGTTTCAGGGTTTAGGGCAGTGCAGTGGTGTTCGTGCAGTGTAGGGGGTCATGCTGGGGTGGTGTTTCAGGGTTTAGGGCAGTGAAGTGGTGTTTGGGCAGTGTAGGGGTTTATGCAGGGGGTGGTGTTTCAGGGTTTAGGGCAGTGCAGTGGTGCTCGGGCAGTGTAGGGGGTCTTGCTGGGGGTGGTATTTCAGGATTTAGGGCAGTGGTGTTCGGGAAGGGTAGGGGGACTTGCTGGGGGTGGTGTTTCAGGATTTAGGGCAGTGCAGTGCTTTTCGGGCAGTGTAGGGGGTTGTGCGTTGGTGGTGTTTTAGGGTTTAGGGCAGTGCAGTAGTGTTCGGGCAGTGTAGCGGGACATGGGGGGTGTTGTTTCAGGGTTTAGGGCAGTGCAGTGGTGTTTGGGTAGTGTAGGGGGTTTTGCGGGTGGTGGTGTTTCAGGGTTTAGGGCAGTGCAGTGGTGATCGGGAATTGTGGGGGTTGTGCGGGTGGGTGGTGTTTCAGGGTTTTGGGCAGTTTCAGTGGTGTTTGGGCAGTGTAGGGAGTCATGCAGGGGGTGGTGCTTCAGGGTTAAGGACAGTGCAGTGGTGTTCGGGCAGTGTGGGGGGTCTTGCTGGGGTTGTGTTTCAGGGTTTAGGGCAGTGGTGTTCGGGCAGTGTAGGGGGTCTTGCTGGGGGTGGTGTTTCAGGGTTTAGGGCAGTGCAGTGGTGTTCAGGCAGTGTAGGGGGTCGTTTGGGGGTGGTGTTTCAGGATTTAGGGCAGTGCAGTGGTGTTCGGGCAGTGTAGGGGGTCATGCAGGGGGGTGTTCAGGATTTAGGGCAGTGCAGTGGTGTTCGGGCAGTGTAGGGGGTCGTGTGGGGGTGGTGTTTTAGGGTTTAGGGCATTGCAGTGGTGTTCGGGCAGTGTAGGGGGTCATGCGGGGGTGGTGTTTCAGGGTTTAGGGCTGTGCAGTGGTGTTCGGGTAGTGTAGGGGGTCGTGCTGTGGCTGATGTTACAGGGTTTAGGGCAGTGCAGTGGTGTTCAGGCAGTGTAGGGGGTCATGCAGGGGGGGGTGTTTCAGGATTTAGGGCAGTGCAGTGGTGTTCGGGCAGTGTAGGGGTCATGCGGGGTGGTGTTTTAGGGTTTAGGGCAGTGCAGTGGTGTTCGGGCAGTGTAGGGGGTCATGCGGGGGTGGTGTTTTAGGGTATAGGGCAGTGCAGTGGTGTTCGGGCAGTGTAGGTGGTCATTGCGGTGGTGGTGTTTCAGGGTTTAGGGCAGTGCAGTGGTGTTAGGGCAGTGTAGCGGGACATGGGGGGGTGTAGTTTCAGGGTTTAGGGCAGTGCAGTGGTGTTCGGTTAGTGTAGGGGGTCGTGCAGGTGGTGGTGTTTCAGGGTTTAGGCAGTGCAGCGCTGATCTGGCAGTGTGGGGGGTTGTGCGTGGGGGTGGTGTTTCAGGGTTTAGGGCAGTGCAGTGGTGTTCGGGCAGTGTAGGGGCTCATGCAGGGGGTGGTGTTTCAGGGTTAAGGACATTGCAGTGGTGTTCGGGTAGTGTATGGGGTCGTGCTGGGGGTGGTGTTTTAGGGTTTAGGGCAGTGCAGTGGTGTTCGGGCACGGTACGGTGTCGTGCTGGGGTGGTGTTTGGGGTTTAGGGCAGTGCAGTGGTGTTTGGGCAGTGTAGGAGGTCATGCTGGGGGTGGTGTTTCAGGGTTTAGGGCAGTGCAGTGGTGTTCGGGTAGTGTAGGGGGTCATGCGGGTGGTGGTGTTTCAGGGTTTAGGGCAGTGCAGTGGTGTTTGGGCAGTGTAGGGGTTCATGCTGGGGTGGTGTTTCAGGGTTTAGGGCTGTGAATTGGTGTTCGGGCAGTGTAGGGGGTCATGCAGGGGGTGGTGTTTCAGGGTTTAGGGCAGTGCAGTGGTGCTAAGGGCAGTGTAGGGGGTCTTGCTGGGGGTGGTGTTTCAGGGTTTAGGGCAGTGGTGTTCGGGAAGGGTAGGGGGACTTGCTGGGGGTGGTGTTTCAGGGTTTAGGGCAGTGCAGTCGTGTTCGGGCCGAGTAGGAGGTCTTGCTGGGGGTGGTGTTTCAGGATTTAGGGCAGTGCAGTGCTTTTCGGGCAGTGTAGGGGGTCATGCGTTGGTGGTGTCTTAGGGTGTAGGGCAGTGCAGTGGTGTTCGGGCAGTGTAGCGGGACGTGGGGGGTGTTGTTTAAGGGTTTAGGGCAGTGCAGTGGTGTTCGGGTAGTGTAGGGGGTCGTGCGGGTGGTGGTGTTTCAGGGTTTAGGGCAGTGCAGTGGTGATCGGGCAATGTGGGGGTCGTGCGGGTGGGTGGTGTTTCAGGGTTTTGGGCAGTGCAGTGGTGTTTGGTCAGTGTAGGGAGTCATGCAGTGGGTGGTGCTTCAGGGTTAAGGACAGTGCAGTGGTGTTCGGGCAGTGTGGGGGGTCTTGCTGGGGTTGTGTTTCAGGGTTTAGGGCAGTGGTGTTCGGGCAGTGTAGGGGTTCTTGCTGGGGGTGGTGTTTCAGGGTTTAGGGCAGTGCAGTGGTGTTCGGGCAGTGTAGGGGGTCTTGCTGGGGGTGGTGTTTCAGGGTTTAGGGCAGTGCAGTGGTGTTTGGGCAGTGTAGGGGGTCGTTTGGGGGTGGTGTTTCAGGATTTAGGGCAGTGCAGTGGTGTTCGGGCAGTGTAGGGGGTGATGCAGGGGGGGTGTTCAGGATTTAGGGCAGTGCAGTGGTGTTCGGGCAGTGTAGGGGGTCATGCGGGGGTGGTGTTTCAGGGTTTAGGGCAGTGCAGTGGTGTTTGGGCAGTGTAGGGGGTCGTGCGGGGGTGGTGTTTCAGGGTTTAGGGCTGTGCAGTGGTGTTCGGGTAGTGTAGGGGGTCGTGATAAGACTGATGTTTCAGGGTTTAGGGCAGTGCAGTGGTGTTAGGGCAGTGTAGGGGGTCGCGCTGGGGATATTGTTTCAGGGTTTTGGGCAGTGCTGTGTTGTTCGGGCAGTGTAGGGGGATGCGCTGAGGGTAGTGTTTCAGAGTTTAGGGCAGAGCAGTGGTGTTCAGGCAGTGTAGGGGGTTGAGCTGGGGGTAGTGTTTTAGGGTTTAGGGCAGAGTAGTGGTGTTTGGGTAGAGTAGGGCGTCGTGCTGGGGGTGTTGTTTCAGGGTTTAGGGCAGTGCAGTGGTGTTCGGGTAGTGTAGGGGGTCGTGCGGGTGGGGGTGTTTCAGGGTTTAGGGCAGTGCAGTGGTTATCGGGCAGTGTGGGGGGTCATGCGGGTGGGTGATGTTTCAGGGTTTAGGGCAGTGCAGTGGTGTTCGGGCAGTGTAGGGGGTCATGCAGGGGGTGGTGATTCATGGTTAAGGACAGTGCAGTGGTGTTCGGGCAGTGTGGGGGGTCTTGCTGGGGTTGTGTTTCAGGGTTTAGGGCAGTGGTGTTCGGGCAGTGTTGGGGTCTTGCTGGGGGTGGTGTTTCAGGGTTTAGAGCAGTGCAGTGGTGTTCGGGCAGTGTAGGTGGTCTTGCTGGGGGTGGTGTTTCAGGGTTTAGGGCAGTGCAGTGGTGTTCAGCAGTGTAGGGGGTCAATCGGGGGTGGTGTTTCAGGATTTAGGGCAGTGCAGGGGTGTTCGGGCAGTGTAGGGGGTCATGCAGGGGGGGTGTTTCAGGATTTAGGGCAGTGCAGTGGTGTTCGGGCAGTGTAGGGGTCATGTGAGGGTGGTGTTTCAGGGTTTAGGGCAGTGCAGTGGTCTTCGGGCAGTGTAGGGGGTCATGCGGGGGTGGTGTTTCAGGGTTTAGGGCAGTGCAGTGGTGTTCGGGTAGTGTAGGGGGTCGTGCTGTGGCTGATGTTTAAGGGATGAGGGCAGTGCAGTGGTGTTCGGGCAGCGTAGGGGGTCATGCTGGGGATAGTGTTTTAGGATATAGGGCAGAGTAGTGGTGTTTGGGTAGAGTAAGGGGTCATGCTGGGGGTGGTGTTTCAGGGTTTAGGGCAGTGCAGTGGTGTTCGGGCCGAGTAGGAGGTCTTGCTGGGGGTGGTGTTTCAGGATTTAGGGCAGTGCAGTGCTTTTCGGGCAGTGTAGGGGCTCATGCATTGGTGGTGTCTTAGGGTTTAGGGCAGTGCAGTGTTGTTCGGGCAGTGTAGCGGGACGTGGGGGGTGTTGTTTAAGAGTTTAGGGCAGTGCAGTGGTGTTCGGGTAGTGTAGGGGGTCGTGCGGGTGGTGGTGTTTCAGGGTTTAGGGCAGTGCAGTGGTGATCGGGCAATGTGGGGGTCGTGCGGGTGGGTGGTGTTTCAGGGTTTTGGGCAGTGCAGTGGTGTTTGGTCAGTGTAGGGAGTCATGCAGTGGGTGGTGCTTCAGGGTTAAGGACAGTGCAGTGGTGTTCGGGCAGTGTGGGGGGTCTTGCTGGGGTTGTGTTTCAGGGTTTAGGGCAGTGGTGTTCGGGCAGTGTAGGGGTTCTATCTGGGGGTGGTGTTTCAGGGTTTAGGGCAGTGCAGTGGTGTTCGGGCAGTGTAGGGGGTCTTGCTGGGGGTGGTGTTTCAGGGTTTAGGGAAGTGCAGTGGTGTTTGGGCAGTGTAGGGGGTCGTTTGGGGGTGGTGTTTCAGGATTTAGGGCAGTGCAGTGGTGTTCGGGCAGTGTAGGGGGTGATGCAGGGGGGGTGTTCAGGATTTAGGGCAGTGCAGTGGTGTTCGGGCAGTGTAGGGGGTCGTGCGGGGGTGGTGTTTCAGGGTTTAGGGCAGTGCTGTGTTGTTCGGGCAGTGTAGGGGGATGCGCTGAGGGTAGTGTTTCAGAGTTTAGGGCAGAGCAGTGGTGTTCAGGCAGTGTAGGGGGTTGAGCTGGGGGTAGTGTTTTAGGGTTTAGGGCAGAGTAGTGGTGTTTGGGTAGAGTAGGGCGTCGTGCTGGGGGTGTTGTTTCAGGGTTTAGGGCAGTGCAGTGGTGTTCGGGTAGTGTAGGGGGTCGTGCGGGTGGGGGTGTTTCAGGGTTTAGGGCAGTGCAGTGGTTATCGGGCAGTGTGGGGGGTCATGCGGGTGGGTGATGTTTCAGGGTTTAGGGCAGTGCAGTGGTGTTCGGGCAGTGTAGGGGGTCATGCAGGGGGTGGTGATTCATGGTTAAGGACAGTGCAGTGGTGTTCGGGCAGTGTGGGGGGTCTTGCTGGGGTTGTGTTTCAGGGTTTAGGGCAGTGGTGTTCGGGCAGTGTTGGGGTCTTGCTGGGGGTGGTGTTTCAGGGTTTAGGGCAGTGCAGTGGTGTTCGGGCAGTGTAGGTGGTCTTGCTGGGGGTGGTGTTTCAGGGTTTAGGGCAGTGCAGTGGTGTTCAGCAGTGTAGGGGGTCAATCGGGGGTGGTGTTTCAGGATTTAGGGCAGTGCAGTGGTGTTCGGGCAGTGTAGGGGGTCATGCAGGGGGGGTGTTTCAGGATTTAGGGCAGTGCAGTGGTGTTCGGGCAGTGTAGGGGTCATGTGAGGGTGGTGTTTCAGGGTTTAGGGCAGTGCAGTGGTCTTCGGGCAGTGTAGGGGGTCATGCGGGGGTGGTGTTTCAGGGTTTAGGGCAGTGCAGTGGTGTTCGGGTAGTGTAGGGGGTCGTGCTGTGGCTGATGTTTCAGGGATGAGGGCAGTGCAGTGGTGTTCGGGCAGCGTAGGGGGTCATGCTGGGGATAGTGTTTTAGGATATAGGGCAGAGTAGTGGTGTTTGGGTAGAGTAAGGGGTCATGCTGGGGGTGGTGTTTCAGGGTTTAGGGCAGTGCAGTGGTGTTCGGGCCGAGTAGGAGGTCTTGCTGGGGGTGGTGTTTCAGGATTTAGGGCAGTGCAGTGCTTTTCGGGCAGTGTAGGGGCTCATGCATTGGTGGTGTCTTAGGGTTTAGGGCAGTGCAGTGTTGTTCGGGCAGTGTAGCGGGACGTGGGGGGTGTTGTTTAAGAGTTTAGGGCAGTGCAGTGGTGTTCGGGTAGTGTAGGGGGTCGTGCGGGTGGTGGTGTTTCAGGGTTTAGGGCAGTGCAGTGGTGATCGGGCAATGTGGGGGTCGTGCGGGTGGGTGGTGTTTCAGGGTTTTGGGCAGTGCAGTGGTGTTTGGTCAGTGTAGGGAGTCATGCAGTGGGTGGTGCTTCAGGGTTAAGGACAGTGCAGTGGTGTTCGGGCAGTGTGGGGGTCTTGCTGGGGTTGTGTTTCAGGGTTTAGGGCAGTGGTGTTCGGGCAGTGTAGGGGTTCTATCTGGGGGTGGTGTTTCAGGGTTTAGGGCAGTGCAGTGGTGTTCGGGCAGTGTAGGGGGTCTTGCTGGGGGTGGTGTTTCAGGGTTTAGGGAAGTGCAGTGGTGTTTGGGCAGTGTAGGGGGTCGTTTGGGGGTGGTGTTTCAGGATTTAGGGCAGTGCAGTGGTGTTCGGGCAGTGTAGGGGGTGATGCAGGGGGGGTGTTCAGGATTTAGGGCAGTGCAGTGGTGTTCGGGCAGTGTAGGGGGTCGTGCGGGGGTGGTGTTTCAGGGTTTAGGGCAGTGCAGTGGTGTTTGGGCAGTGTAGGGGGTCGTGCGGGGGTGGTGTTTCAGGGTTTAGGGCTGTGCAGTGGTGTTCGGGTAGTGTAGGGGGTCGTGATAAGACTGATGTTTCAGGGTTTAGGGCAGTGCAGTGGTGTTAGGGCAGTGTAGGGGGTCGCGCTGGGGATATTGTTTCAGGGTTTTGGGCAGTGCTGTGTTGTTCGGGCAGTGTAGGGGGATGCGCTGAGGGTAGTGTTTCAGAGTTTAGGGCAGAGCAGTGGTGTTCAGGCAGTGTAGGGGGTCGAGCTGGGGGTAGTGTTTTAGGGTTTAGGGCAGAGTAGTGGTGTTTGGGTAGAGTAGGGCGTCGTGCTGGGGGTGTTGTTTCAGGGTTTAGGGCAGTGCAGTGGTGTTCGGGTAGTGTAGGGGGTCGTGCGGGTGGGGGTGTTTCAGGGTTTAGGGCAGTGCAGTGGTTATCGGGCAGTGTGGGGGGTCATGCGGGTGGGTGATGTTTCAGGGTTTAGGGCAGTGCAGTGGTGTTCGGGCAGTGTAGGGGGTCATGCAGGGGGTGGTGATTCATGGTTAAGGACAGTGCAGTGGTGTTCGGGCAGTGTGGGGGGTCTTGCTGGGGTTGTGTTTCAGGGTTTAGGGCAGTGGTGTTCGGGCAGTGTTGGGGTCTTGCTGGGGGTGGTGTTTCAGGGTTTAGGGCAGTGCAGTGGTGTTCGGGCAGTGTAGGTGGTCTTGCTGGGGGTGGTGTTTCAGGGTTTAGGGCAGTGCAGTGGTGTTCAGCAGTGTAGGGGGTCAATCGGGGGTGTTTCAGGATTTAGGGCAGTGCAGTGGTGTTCGGGCAGTGTAGGGGGTCATGCAGGGGGGGTGTTTCAGGATTTAGGGCAGTGCAGTGGTGTTCGGGCAGTGTAGGGGTCATGTGAGGGTGGTGTTTCAGGGTTTAGGGCAGTGCAGTGGTCTTCGGGCAGTGTAGGGGGTCGTGCTGTGGCTGATGTTTCAGGGATGAGGGCAGTGCAGTGGTGTTCGGGCAGCGTAGGGGGTCATGCTGGGGATAGTGTTTTAGGATATAGGGCAGAGTAGTGGTGTTTGGGTAGAGTAAGGGGTCATGCTGGGGGTGGTGTTTCAGGGTTTAGGGCAGTGCAGTGGTGTTCGGGCCGAGTAGGAGGTCTTGCTGGGGGTGGTGTTTCAGGATTTAGGGCAGTGCAGTGGTGTTCGGGTAGTGTAGGGGGTCGTGCTGTGGCTGATGTTTCAGGGATGAGGGCAGTGCAGTGGTGTTCGGGCAGCGTAGGGGGTCATGCTGGGGATAGTGTTTTAGGATATAGGGCAGAGTAGTGGTGTTTGGGTAGAGTAAGGGGTCATGCTGGGGGTGGTGTTTCAGGGTTTAGGGCAGTGCAGTGGTGTTCGGGCCGAGTAGGAGGTCTTGCTGGGGGTGGTGTTTCAGGATTTAGGGCAGTGCAGTGCTTTTCGGGCAGTGTAGGGGCTCATGCATTGGTGGTGTCTTAGGGTTTAGGGCAGTGCAGTGTTGTTCGGGCAGTGTAGCGGGACGTGGGGGGTGTTGTTTAAGAGTTTAGGACAGTGCAGTGGTGTTCGGGTAGTGTAGGGGGTCGTGCGGGTGGTGGTGTTTCAGGGTTTAGGGCAGTGCAGTGGTGATCGGGCAATGTGGGGGTCGTGCGGGTGGGTGGTGTTTCAGGGTTTAGGGCAGTGCAGTGTTGTTCGGGCAGTGTAGAGGGTCTTGCTGGGGGTGGGGTTTCAGGGTTTAGTGCAGTGGTATTCGGGCAGTGTAGGGGGTCTTCCTGGGGGTTGTGTTTCAGGGTATAGGGCAGCGCCATGGTGTTCAGGCAGAGAAGGGGGTCTTGCTCGGGGTGCTGTTTCAGGGTTTAGGGCAGCGCAGTGATGTTCGGGCAGTGTAGGGGGTCTTGTTGGGGGTGGTGTTTCAGGGTTTAGGGCAGCGCAGTGGTGTTTGTGTACTGTAGGGGGTCGTGCTGGGGTAATGTTTCAGGGTTTAGGGCAGAGCAGTGGTGTTTGGGTAGTGTAAGGGGGCGTGCTAGGGGTGGTGTTTTACGGCTTAGGGCAGTGCAGTGGTGTTTGCGTAGTGTATGGGGTCGTGCTGGGGTTGGTGCTTTAGGATTTAGGGCAGTGCAGTGGTGTTCGGGTAGTGTATGGGGTCGTGCTGGTGGTGGTGTTTTAGGGTTTAGAGTAGTGCAGTGGTGTTCGGGTAGTATATGGGGTCATGCTGGGGCTGGTGTTTTAGGGTTTAGATCAGTGCAGTGGTGTCCGGGCACTGTAGGGTGTCGTGCTGGTGGTGGTGTTTTAGGGTTTAGGGCAGTGCAGCGGTGTTCGGGTAGTATATGGGGTCGTGCTGGGGGTGGTGTTTTAGGGTTTAGGGCAGTGCAATGGTGTTCGGGGACGTGTAGGAGTTCATGCTGGGGGTGGTGTTTCAGGGTTTAGGGCAGTGCAGTGGTGTTCGGGTAGTGTAGTGGGTCATGCTGGGGTGGTGTTTCAGGGTTTAGGGCAGTGAAGTGGTGTTTGGGCAGTGTAGGGGGTCATGCAGGGGGTGGTGTTTTAGGGTTTAGGGCAGTGCAGTGGTGCTCGGGCAGTGTGGGGGTCATGCTGGGGGTGGTGTTTCAGGGTTTAGGGCAGTGGTGTTCGGGAAGGGTAGGGGGACTTGCTGGGGGTGGTGTTTCAGGGTTTAGGGCAGTGCAGTGGTGTTCGGGCAGAGTAGGAGTTCTTGCTGGGGGTGGTGTTTCAGGATTCAGGGCAGTGCAGTGCTTTTCGGGCAGTGTAGGGGGTCGTGCGTTGGTGGTGTCTTAGGGTTTAGGGCAGTGCAGTGGTTTTCGGGCAGTGTAGCGGGACGTGGGGGGTGTTGTTTCAGGGTTTAGGGCAGTGCAGTGGTGTTCGGGTAGTGTAGGGGGGTTGTGCGGGTGGTGGTGTTTCAGGGTTTAGGGCAGTGCAGTGGTGATCGGGCAATGAGGGGGTCGTGCGGGTGGGTGGTGTTTCAGGGTTTTGGCCAGTGCAGTGGTGTTTGGGCAGTGTAGGGAGTCATGCAGGGGGTGGTGCTTCAGGGTTAAGGACAGTGCAGTGGTGTTCGGGCAGTGTGGGGGGTCTTGCTGGGGTTGTGTTTCAGGGTTTAGGGCAGTGGTGTTCGGGCAGTGTAGGGGGTCTTGCTGGGGGTGGTGTTTCATGGTTTAGGGCAGTGCATTGGTGTTCGGGCAGTGTAGGGGGTCTTGCTGGGGGTGGTGTTTCAGGGTTTAGGGCAGTGCAGTGGTGTTTGGGCAGTGTAGGGGGTCGTTTGGGGGTGGTGTTTCAGGATTTAGGGCAGTGCAGTGGTGTTCGGGCAGTGTAGGGGGTCGTGCAGGGGGGGTGTTTCAGGGTTTAGGGCTGTGCAGTGGTGTTCGGGTAGTGTAGGGGGTCGTGCTGTGGCTGATGTTTCAGGGTTTAGGGCAGTTTAGTGGTGTTAGGGCAGTGCAGTGGTGTTCGGGTAGTGTAGGGGGTCGTGCTGTGGCTGATGTTTCAGGGATGAGGGCAGTGCAGTGGTGTTCGGGCAGCGTAGGGGGTCATGCTGGGGATAGTGTTTTAGGATATAGGGCAGAGTAGTGGTGTTTGGGTAGAGTAAGGGGTCATGCTGGGGGTGGTGTTTCAGGGTTTAGGGCAGTGCAGTGGTGTTCGGGCCGAGTAGGAGGTCTTGCTGGGGGTGGTGTTTCAGGATTTAGGGCAGTGCAGTGCTTTTCGGGCAGTGTAGGGGCTCATGCATTGGTGGTGTCTTAGGGTTTAGGGCAGTGCAGTGTTGTTCGGGCAGTGTAGCGGGACGTGGGGGGTGTTGTTTAAGAGTTTAGGGCAGTGCAGTGGTGTTCGGGTAGTGTAGGGGGTCGTGCGGGTGGTGGTGTTTCAGGGTTTAGGGCAGTGCAGTGGTGATCGGGCAATGTGGGGGTCGTGCGGGTGGGTGGTGTTTCAGGGTTTTGGGCAGTGCAGTGGTGTTTGGTCAGTGTAGGGAGTCATGCAGTGGGTGGTGCTTCAGGGTTAAGGACAGTGCAGTGGTGTTCGGGCAGTGTGGGGGGTCTTGCTGGGGTTGTGTTTCAGGGTTTAGGGCAGTGGTGTTCGGGCAGTGTAGGGGTTCTATCTGGGGGTGGTGTTTCAGGGTTTAGGGCAGTGCAGTGGTGTTCGGGCAGTGTAGGGGGTCTTGCTGGGGGTGGTGTTTCAGGGTTTAGGGAAGTGCAGTGGTGTTTGGGCAGTGTAGGGGGTCGTTTGGGGGTGGTGTTTCAGGATTTAGGGCAGTGCAGTGGTGTTCGGGCAGTGTAGGGGGTGATGCAGGGGGGGTGTTCAGGATTTAGGGCAGTGCAGTGGTGTTCGGGCAGTGTAGGGGGTCGTGCGGGGGTGGTGTTTCAGGGTTTAGCGCAGTGCAGTGGTGTTTGGGCAGTGTAGGGGGTCGTGCGGGGGTGGTGTTTCAGGGTTTAGGGCTGTGCAGTGGTGTTCGGGTAGTGTAGGGGGTCGTGATAAGACTGATGTTTCAGGGTTTAGGGCAGTGCAGTGGTGTTAGGGCAGTGTAGGGGGTCGCGCTGGGGATATTGTTTCAGGGTTTTGGGCAGTGCTGTGTTGTTCGGGCAGTGTAGGGGGATGCGCTGAGGGTAGTGTTTCAGAGTTTAGGGCAGAGCAGTGGTGTTCAGGCAGTGTAGGGGGTCGAGCTGGGGGTAGTGTTTTAGGGTTTAGGGCAGAGTAGTTGTGTTTGGGTAGAGTAGGGCGTCGTGCTGGGGGTGTTGTTTCAGGGTTTAGGGCAGTGCAGTGGTGTTCGGGTAGTGTAGGGGGTCGTGCGGGTGGGGGTGTTTCAGGGTTTAGGGCAGTGCAGTGGTTATCGGGCAGTGTGGGGGGTCATGCGGGTGGGTGATGTTTCAGGGTTTAGGGCAGTGCAGTGGTGTTCGGGCAGTGTAGGGGGTCATGCAGGGGGTGGTGATTCATGGTTAAGGACAGTGCAGTGGTGTTCGGGCAGTGTGGGGGGTCTTGCTGGGGTTGTGTTTCAGGGTTTAGGGCAGTGGTGTTCGGGCAGTGTTGGGGTCCTGCTGGGGGTGGTGTTTCAGGGTTTAGGGCAGTGCAGTGGTGTTCGGGCAGTGTAGGTGGTCTTGCTGGGGGTGGTGTTTCAGGGTTTAGGGCAGTGCAGTGGTGTTCAGTAGTGTAGGGGGTCAATCGGGGGTGTTTCAGGATTTAGGGCAGTGCAGTGGTGTTCGGGCAGTGTAGGGGGTCATGCAGGGGGGGTGTTTCAGGATTTAGGGCAGTGCAGTGGTGTTCGGGCAGTGTAGGGGTCATGTGAGGGTGGTGTTTCAGGGTTTAGGGCAGTGCAGTGGTCTTCGGGCAGTGTAGGGGGTCGTGCTGTGGCTGATGTTTCAGGGATGAGGGCAGTGCAGTGGTGTTCGGGCAGCGTAGGGGGTCATGCTGGGGATAGTGTTTTAGGATATAGGGCAGAGTAGTGGTGTTTGGGTAGAGTAAGGGGTCATGCTGGGGGTGGTGTTTCAGGGTTTAGGGCAGTGCAGTGGTGTTCGGGCCGAGTAGGAGGTCTTGCTGGGGGTGGTGTTTCAGGATTTAGGGCAGTGCAGTGGTGTTCGGGTAGTGTAGGGGGTCGTGCTGTGGCTGATGTTTCAGGGATGAGGGCAGTGCAGTGGTGTTCGGGCAGCGTAGGGGGTCATGCTGGGGATAGTGTTTTAGGATATAGGGCAGAGTAGTGGTGTTTGGGTAGAGTAAGGGGTCATGCTGGGGGTGGTGTTTCAGGGTTTAGGGCAGTGCAGTGGTGTTCGGGCCGAGTAGGAGGTCTTGCTGGGGGTGGTGTTTCAGGATTTAGGGCAGTGCAGTGCTTTTCGGGCAGTGTAGGGGCTCATGCATTGGTGGTGTCTTAGGGTTTAGGGCAGTGCAGTGTTGTTCGGGCAGTGTAGCGGGACGTGGGGGGTGTTGTTTAAGAGTTTAGGGCAGTGCAGTGGTGTTCGGGTAGTGTAGGGGGTCGTGCGGGTGGTGGTGTTTCAGGGTTTAGGGCAGTGCAGTGGTGATCGGGCAATGTGGGGGTCGTGCGGGTGGGTGGTGTTTCAGGGTTTAGGGCAGTGCAGTGTTGTTCGGGCAGTGTAGAGGGTCTTGCTGGGGGTGGGGTTTCAGGGTTTAGTGCAGTGGTATTCGGGCAGTGTAGGGGGTCTTCCTGGGGGTTGTGTTTCAGGGTATAGGGCAGCGCCATGGTGTTCAGGCAGAGAAGGGGGTCTTGCTCGGGGTGCTGTTTCAGGGTTTAGGGCAGCGCAGTGATGTTCGGGCAGTGTAGGGGGTCTTGTTGGGGGTGGTGTTTCAGGGTTTAGGGCAGCGCAGTGGTGTTTGTGTACTGTAGGGGGTCGTGCTGGGGTAATGTTTCAGGGTTTAGGGCAGAGCAGTGGTGTTTGGGTAGTGTAAGGGGGCGTGCTAGGGGTGGTGTTTTACGGCTTAGGGCAGTGCAGTGGTGTTTGCGTAGTGTATGGGGTCGTGCTGGGGTTGGTGCTTTAGGATTTAGGGCAGTGCAGTGGTGTTCGGGTAGTGTATGGGGTCGTGCTGGTGGTGGTGTTTTAGGGTTTAGAGTAGTGCAGTGGTGTTCGGGTAGTATATGGGGTCATGCTGGGGCTGGTGTTTTAGGGTTTAGATCAGTGCAGTGGTGTCCGGGCACTGTAGGGTGTCGTGCTGGTGGTGGTGTTTTAGGGTTTAGGGCAGTGCAGCGGTGTTCGGGTAGTATATGGGGTCGTGCTGGGGGTGGTGTTTTAGGGTTTAGGGCAGTGCAATGGTGTTCGGGGACGTGTAGGAGTTCATGCTGGGGGTGGTGTTTCAGGGTTTAGGGCAGTGCAGTGGTGTTCGGGTAGTGTAGTGGGTCATGCTGGGGTGGTGTTTCAGGGTTTAGGGCAGTGAAGTGGTGTTTGGGCAGTGTAGGGGGTCATGCAGGGGGTGGTGTTTTAGGGTTTAGGGCAGTGCAGTGGTGCTCGGGCAGTGTGGGGGTCATGCTGGGGGTGGTGTTTCAGGGTTTAGGGCAGTGGTGTTCGGGAAGGGTAGGGGGACTTGCTGGGGGTGGTGTTTCAGGGTTTAGGGCAGTGCAGTGGTGTTCGGGCAGAGTAGGAGTTCTTGCTGGGGGTGGTGTTTCAGGATTCAGGGCAGTGCAGTGCTTTTCGGGCAGTGTAGGGGGTCGTGCGTTGGTGGTGTCTTAGGGTTTAGGGCAGTGCAGTGGTTTTCGGGCAGTGTAGCGGGACGTGGGGGGTGTTGTTTCAGGGTTTAGGGCAGTGCAGTGGTGTTCGGGTAGTGTAGGGGGGTTGTGCGGGTGGTGGTGTTTCAGGGTTTAGGGCAGTGCAGTGGTGATCGGGCAATGAGGGGGTCGTGCGGGTGGGTGGTGTTTCAGGGTTTTGGCCAGTGCAGTGGTGTTTGGGCAGTGTAGGGAGTCATGCAGGGGGTGGTGCTTCAGGGTTAAGGACAGTGCAGTGGTGTTCGGGCAGTGTGGGGGGTCTTGCTGGGGTTGTGTTTCAGGGTTTAGGGCAGTGGTGTTCGGGCAGTGTAGGGGGTCTTGCTGGGGGTGGTGTTTCATGGTTTAGGGCAGTGCATTGGTGTTCGGGCAGTGTAGGGGGTCTTGCTGGGGGTGGTGTTTCAGGGTTTAGGGCAGTGCAGTGGTGTTTGGGCAGTGTAGGGGGTCGTTTGGGGGTGGTGTTTCAGGATTTAGGGCAGTGCAGTGGTGTTCGGGCAGTGTAGGGGGTCGTGCAGGGGGGGTGTTTCAGGGTTTAGGGCTGTGCAGTGGTGTTCGGGTAGTGTAGGGGGTCGTGCTGTGGCTGATGTTTCAGGGTTTAGGGCAGTTTAGTGGTGTTAGGGCAGTGTAGGGGGTCGCGCTGGGGGTATTGTTTCAGGGTTTTGGGCAGTGCTGTATTGTTCGGGCAGTGTAGGGTGACGCGCTGGGGGTTGTGTTTCAGAGGTTAGGGCAGAGCAGTGGTGTTCAGGCAGTGTAGGGGGTCATGCTGGGGGTAGTGTTTTAGGGTTTAGGGCAGAGTAGTGGTGTTTGGGTAGAGTAGGGCGTCGTGCTGGGGGTGTTGTTTCAGGGTTTAGGGCAGTGCAGTGGTGTTCGGGTAGTGTAGGGGGTCGTGCAGGTGGTGGTGTTTCAGGGTTTAGGCCTGTGCAGTGGTGATCGGGGAATGTGGGGAGTCATGCGGGTGGGTGGTGTTTCAGGGTTTAAGACAGTGCAGTGGTCTTCGGGTAGGGTAGGGGGTCATGCTGTGGCTTTTGTTTCAGGGTTTAGGGCAGTGCAGTGGTGTTCGGGCAGTGTAGGGGGATGCGCTGGGGTAGTGTTTCAGAGTATAGGGCAGAGCAGTGGTGTTCAGGCAGTGTAGGGGGTCATGCTGGGGGTAGTGTTTTAGGATATAGGGCAGAGTAGTGGTGTTTGGGTAGAGTAAGGGGTCATGCTGGGGGTGGTGTTTAGGGTTTAGGGCAGTGCAGTGGTGTTCAGGCAGTGTAGGGGATCGTGCTGGGGGTGGTGTTTCAGGGTTTAGGGCAGTGCAGTGTTGTTCAGGCAGTGTAGAGGGTCTTGCTGGGGGTGGTGTTTCAGGGTTTAGTGCAGTGGTATTCGGGCAGTGTAGGGGGTCTTCCTGGGGGTGGTGTTTCAGGGTTTAGGGCAGTGATGTTCAGGCAGTGTAGGGGGGCTTGCTGGGGGTGGTTGTTTCAGGGTTTAGGGCAGTGGTGTTCAGGCAGTTTAGGGGGTCTTGCTGGGGGTGGTGTTTCAGGGTTTAGGGCAGTGGTGTTCAGGCAGTGTAAGGGGGTCTTGCTGGGGGTTGTGTTTCAAGGTTTAGGGCAGCGCAGTGGTGTTCAGGCAGAGAAGGGGGTCTTGCTCGGTGTGCTGTTTCAGGGTTTAGGGCAGCGCAGTGATGTTCGGGCAGTGTAGGGGGTCTTTTTGGGGGTGGTGTTTCAGGGTTTAGGGCAGCGCAGTGGTGTTTGTGTACTGTAGGGGGTCATGCTGGGGTAATGTTTCAGGGTTTAGGGCAGAGCAGTGGTGTTTGGGTAGTGTAAGGGGACGTGCTGGGGGTGGTGTTTTAGGGTTTAGGGCAGTGCAGTGGTGTTTGCGTAGTGTATGGGGTCGTGCTGGGGGTGGTGCTTTAGGATTTAGGGCAGTGCAGTCGTGTTCGGGTAGTGTATGGGGTCGTGCTGGTGGTGGTGTTTTAGGGTTTAGAGTAGTGCAGTGGTGTTCGGGTAGTATATGGGGTCATGCTGGGGCTGGTGTTTTAGGGTTTAGAGCAGTGCAGTGGTGTTCGGGCACTGTAGGGTGTCGTGCTGGTGGTGGTGTTTTAGGGTTTAGGGCAGTGCAGTGGTGTTCGGGTGGTATATGGGGTCGTGCTGGGGGTGGTGTTTTAGGGTTTAGGGCAGTGCAGTGGTGTTCGGCCACTGCAGGGTGTCATGCTGGCGGTGGTGTTTTAGGGTTTAGGGCAGTGCCGTGGTGTTTGGGCAGTGTAGGAGTTCATGCTGAGGGTGGTGTTTTAGGGTTTAGTGCAGTGCAGTGGTGTTCGGGCAGTGTAGGGGGTCATGCTGGGGTGGTGTTTCAGGGTTTAGGGCAGTGAAGTGGTGTTCGGGCAGTGTAGGGGGTCATGTAGGGGTTGGTGTTTCAGGGTTTAGGGCAGTGCAGTGGTGCTCGGGCAGTGTAGGGGGTCTTGCTGGGGGTGGTGTTTCAAAGTTTAGGGCAGTGGTGTTCGGGCAGGGTAGGGGGACATGCTGGGGTGGTGTTTCAGGGTTTAGGGCAGTGCAGTGGTGTTCGGGCAGTGTAAGGGGACTTGCTGGGGGTGGTGTTTCAGGATTTAGGTCAGTGCAGTGCTTTTTGGGCAGTGTAAGGGGTCGTGCGGTGGTGGTGTTTCAGGGTTTAGGGCAGTGCAGTGGTGTTCGGGCAGTGTAGCGGGACGTGGGGGGGTGTTGTTTCAGGGTTTAGGGCAGTGCAGTGGTGTTCGGGTAGTGTAGGGGGTCGTGCGGGTGGTGGTGTATCAGGGTTTAGGGCAGTGCAGTGGTGATCAGGCAGTGTGGGGGGTCGTGCGAGTGGGTGGTGTTTCAGGGTTTAGGGCAGTGCAGTGGTGTTTGGGCAGTGTAGGGGGTCATGCAGGGTGTGGTGCTTCAGGGTTTAGGACAGTGCAGTGGTGTTCGGGTATTGTAGGGAGTCGTGCTTTGGCTGATGATTCAGGGATTAGGGCAGCGCAGTGGTGTTCGGGCAGTGTAGGGGGTCAAGCTGGAGGTATTGTTTCAGGGTTTTGGGCAGTGCTGTGTTGTTTGGGCAGTGTAGGGGGATGCGCTGGGGGTAGTGTTTTAGGGTTTAGGGCAGAGTAGTGGTGTTTGGGTAGAGTAGGGGGTCATGCTAGGGTGTTGTTTCAGGGTTTAGGGCAGTACAGTGGTGTTCGGGTAGTGTAGGGGGTTGTGCGGGTGGTGGTGTTTTAGGGTTTAGGGCAGTGCAGTGGTGATCGGGCAGTGTGGGGGGTCGTGTGGGTGGGTGGTGTTTTAGGGTTTAGGGCAGTGCAGTTGTGTTCGGGCAGTGTAGGGGGCATGCAGGGGTGGTGCTTCACGGTTAAGGACAGTGCAGTGGTTTTCCGGCAGTGTGGGGGGTCTTGCTGGGGTTGTGTTTCAGGGTTTAGGGCAGTGGTGTTCGGGCAGTGTAGGGGGCCTTGCTGGGGGTGGTGTTTCAGGGTTTAGGGCAGTGCAGTGGTGTTCGGGCAGTGTAGGGGGTCTTGCTGGGGGGGTGTTTCAGGATTTAGGGCAGTGCAGTGGTGTTCGGGTAGTGTATGTGGTCGTGCTGGGGGTGGTGTTTTAGGGTTTAGGGCAGTGCAGTGGTGTTTGGACGCTGTAGGGTGTCGTGCTGGGGGGGTGTTTTTAGGGTTTAGGGCAGTGCAGTGGTGTTTGGGCATGTAGGAGGTCATGCTGGGGGTGGTGTTTTAGGGTTTAGGGCAGTGAAGTGTTGTTCGGGAAGTGTAGGGGGTCGTGCTTGGGTGGTGTTTCAGGGTTTAGGGCAGTGAAGTGGTGTTCGGGCAGTGCAGGGGGTCATGCAGGGGGTGGTGTTTCAGGGTTAAGGGCAGTGCAGTGGTGCTCGGGCAGTGTAGGGGGTCTTGCCTGGGGTCGTGTGTCAGGGTTTAGGGCAGTGGTGTTCGGGCAGGGTAGGGGGACTTGCTGGGTGTGGTATTTCAGGGTTTAGGGCAGTGGTGTTCGGGCAGTGTAGGGGGTCTTGCTGGGGGTGGTGTTTCAGGATTTAAGGCAGTGCAGTGCGTTTCGGGCAGTGTAGGGGGTCGTGCGGTGGTGGTGTTTCAGGGTTTAGGGCAGTGCAGTGGTGTTCGGGCACGGTACGTTGTCGTGCTGGGGTGGTGTTTGGGGTTTAGGGCAGTGCAGTGGTGATTGGGCAGTGTAGGAGGTCATGCTGGGGGTGGTGTTTCAGGGTTTAGGGCAGTGCAGTGGTGTTCGGGTAGTGTAGGGGGTCGTGCGGGTGGTGGTGTTTCAGGGTTTAGGGCAGTGCAGTGGTGTTTGGGCAGTGTAGGGGGTCATGCTGGGGTGGTGTTTCAGGGTTTAGGGCAGTGAAGTGATGTTCGGGCAGTGTAGGGGTCATGCAGGGGGTGGTGTTTCAGGGTTTAGGGCAGTGCAGTGGTGCTCGGGCAGTGTAGGGGGACTTGCTGGGGGTGGTGTTTCAGGGTTTATGGCAGTGCAGTGGTGTTCGCGCAGAGTAGGAGGTCTTGCTGTGGGTGGTGTTTCAGGATTTAGGGCAGTGCAGTGCTTTTCGGGCAGTGTAGGGGGTCATGCGTTGGTGGTGTCTTAGGGTTTAGGGCAGTGCAGTGGTGTTCGGGCACTGTAGGGGGTCACGCTGGAGGTATTCTTTCAGGGTTTTGGGCAGTGCTGTGTTGTTCGGGCAGTGTAGTGGGACGCGCTGGGGGTAGTGTCTTAGGGTTTAGGGCAGAGTAGTGGTGTTTGGGTAGAGTAGGGGGTCATGCTAGGGGTGTTGTTTCAGGGTTTAGGGCAGTGCAGTGGTGTTCGGGTAGTGTAGGGGGTTGTGCGGGTGGTGGTGTTTTAGGGTTTAGGGCAGTGCAGTGGTGATCGGGCAGTGTGGGGGGTCGTGCGGGTGGGTGGTGTTTCAGGGTTTAGGGCAGTGCAGTGGTGTTCGGGCAGTGTAGGGGGCATGCAGGGGTGGTGCTTCACGGTTAAGGACAGTGCAGTGGTGTTCCGGCAGTGTGGGGGGTCTTGCTGGGGTTGTGTTTCAGGGTTTAGGGCAGTGGTGTTCGGGCAGTGTAGGGGGCCTTGCTGGGGGTGGTGTTTCAGGGTTTAGGGCAGTGCAGTGGTGTTTGGGCAGTGTAGGGGGTCTTGCTGGGGGGGTGTTTAAGGATTTAGGACAGTGCAGTGGTGTTCAAGTAGTGTATGTGGTCGTGCTGGGGGTGGTGTTTTAGGGTTTAGGGCAGTGCAGTGGTGTTGGGGTAGTATATGGGGTCTTGCTGGGGGTGGTGTTTTAGGGTTTAGGGCAGTCCAGTGGTGTTCGGACACTGTAGGGTGTCGTGCTGGGGGGTTGTTTTTAGGGTTTAGGGCAGTGCAGTGGTGTTTGGGCATGTAGGAGGTCATGCTGGGGGTGGTGTTTTAGGGTTTAGGGCAGTGAAGTGTTGTTCGGGAAGTGTAGGGGGTCGTGCTGGGGTGGTGTTTCAGGGTTTAGGGCAGTGAAGTGGTGTTCGGGCAGTGTAGGGGGTCATGCAGGGGGTGGTGTTTCAGGGTTTAGGGCAGTGCAGTGGTGTTCGGGCAGGGTATGGGGACTTGCTGGGTGTGGTGTTTCAGGGTTTAGGGCAGTGGTGTTCGGGCAGTGTAGGGGGTCTTGCTGGGGGTGGTGTTTCAGGATTTAGGGCAGTGCAGTGCTTTTCGGGCAGTGTAGGGGGTCGTGCGGTGATGGTGTTTCAGGGTTTAGGGCAGTGCAGTGGTGTTCGGGCATGGTACGTTGTCATGCTGGGGTGGAGTTTGGGGTTTAGGGCAGTGCAGTGGTGTTTAGGCAGTGTAGGAGGTCATGCTGGGGGTGGTGTTTCAGGGTTTAGGGCAGTGCAGTGGTGTTCGAGTAGTGTAGGGGGTCGTGCGGGTCGTGGTGTTTTAGGGTTTAGGGCAGTGCAGTGGTGTTTGGGCAGTGTAGGGGGTCATGCTGGGGTGGTGTTTCAGGGTTTAGGGCAGTGAAGTGGTTTTCGGGCAGTGTAGGGGGTCATGCAGGTGGTGGTGTTTCAGGGTTTAGGGAAGTGCAGTGGTGCTCGGGCAGTGTAGGGGGTCTTGCTGGGGTTGGTGTTTCAGGGTTTAGGGCAGTGGTGTTCGAGAAGGGTAGGGGGACTTGCTGGGGGTGGTGTTTCAGGGTTTAGGGCAGTGCAGTGGTCGGGCAGAGTAGGAGGTCTTGCTGGGGGTGGTGTTTCAGGATTTAGGGCAGTGCAGTGCTTTTCGGGCAGTGTAGGGGGTCGTGCGTTGGTGGTGTCTTAGGGTTTAGGGCAGTGCAGTGGTGTTCGGGCAGTGTAGGGGGTCACACTGGAGGTATTGTTTCAGGGTTTTGGGCAGTGCTGTGTTGTTCAGGCAGTGTAGGGGGACGCGCTGGGGGTAGTGTTTTAGGGTTTAGGGCAGAGTAGTGGTGTTTGGGTAGAGTAGGGGGTCATGCTAGGGGTGTTGTTTCAGGGTTTAGGGCAGTGCAGTGGTGTACGGGTAGTGTAGGGGGTTGTGCGGGTGGTGGTGTTTCAGGGTTTAGGGCAGTGCAGTGGTGATCGGGCAGTGTGGGGGGTCGTGCGGGTGGGTGGTGTTTCAGGGTTTAGGGCAGTGCAGTGGTGTTCGGGCAGTGTAGGGGGCATGCAGGGGTGGTGCTTCACGGTTAAGGACAGTGCAGTGGTGTTCCGGTAGTGTGGGGGGTCTTGCTGGGGTTGTGTTTCAGGGTTTAGGGCAGTGGTGTTCGGGCAGTGTAGGGGGCCTTGCTGGGGGTGGTGTTTCAGGGTTTAGGGCAGTGCAGTGGTGTTCGGGCAGTGTAGGGGGTCTTGCTGGGGGGGTGTTTCAGGATTTAGGGCAGTGCAGTGGTGTTCGGGTAGTGTATGTGGTCGTGCTGGGGGTGGTGTTTTAAGGTTTAGGGCAGTGCAGTGGTGTTGGGGTAGTATATGGGGTCGTGCTGGGGGTGGTGTTTTAGGGTTTAGGGCAGTGCAGTGGTGTTCGGACACTGTAGGGTGTCGTGCTGGGGGGGTGTTTTTAGGGTTTAGGGCAGTGCAGTGATGTTTGGGCATGTAGGAGGTCATGCTGGGGGTGGTGTTTTAGGGTTTAGGGCAGTGAAGTGTTGTTCGGGAAGTGTAGGGGGTCGTGCTTGGGTGGTGTTTCAGGGTTTAGGGCAGTGAAGTGGTGTTCGGGCAGTGTAGGGGGTCATGCAGGGGGTGGTGTTTCAGGGTTTAGGGCAGTGCAGTGGTGCTCGGGCAGTGTAGGGGGTCTTGCTTGGGGTCGTGTGTCAGGGTTTAGGGCAGTGGTGTTCGGGCAGGGTAGGGGGACTTGCTGGGTGTGGTATTTCAGGGTTTAGGGCAGTGGTGTTCGGGCAGTGTAGGGGGTCTTGCTGGGGGTGGTGTTTCAGGATTTAGGGCAGTGCAGTGCTTTTCGGGCAGTGTAGGGGGTCGTGCGGTGGTGGTGTTTCAGGGTTTAGGGCAGTGCAGTGGTGTTCGGGCACGGTACGTTGTCGTGCTGGGGTGGTGTTTGGGGTTTAGGTCAGTGCAGTGGTGATTGGGCAGTGTAGGAGGTCATGCTGGGGGTGGTGTTTCAGGGTTTAGGGCAGTGCAGTGGTGTTTGGGTAGTGTAGGGGGTCGTGCGGGTGGTGGTGTTTCAGGGTTTAGGGCAGTGCAGTGGTGTTTGGGCAGTGTAGGGGGTCATGCTGGGGTGGTGTTTCAGGGTTTAGGGCAGTGAAGTGATGTTCGGGCAATGTAGGGGGTCATGCAGGGGGTGGTGTTTCAGGGTTTAGGGCAGTGCAGTGGTGCTCGGGCAGTGTAGGGGGTCTTGCTGGGGTTGGTGTTTTAGGGTTTAGGGCAGTGGTGTTCGGGAAGGGTAGGGGGACTTGCTGGGGGTGGTGTTTCAGGGTTTATGGCAGTGCAGTGGTGTTCGGGCAGAGAAGGAGGTCTTGCTGGGGGTGGTGTTTCAGGATTTAGGGCAGTGCAGTGCTTTTCGGGCAGTGTAGGGGGTCGTGCGTTGGTGGTGTCTTAGGGTTTAGGGCAGTGCAGTGGTGTTCGGGCAGTGTAGGGGGTCACGCTGGAGGTATTCTTTCAGAGTTTTGGGCAGTGCTGTGTTGTTCGGGCAGTGTAGTGGGACGCGCTGGAGGTAGTGTTTTAGGGTTTAGGGCAGAGTAGTGGTGTTTGGGTAGAGTAGGGGGTCATGCTAGGGGTGTTGTTTCAGGGTTTAGGGCAGTGCAGTGGTGTACGGGTAGTGTAGGGGGTTGTGCGGGTGGTGGTGTTTCAGGGTTTAGGGCAGTGCAGTGGTGATCGGGCAGTGTGGGGGGTCGTGCGGGTGGGTGGTGTTTCAGGGTTTAGGGCAGTGCAGTGGTGTTCGGGCAGTGTAGGGGGCATGCAGGGGTGGTGCTTCACGGTTAAGGACAGTGCAGTGGTGTTCCGGCAGTGTGGGGGGTCTTGCTGGGGTTGTGTTTCAGGGTTTAGGGCAGTGGTGTTCGGGCAGTGTAGGGGGCCTTGCTGGGGGTGGTGTTTCAGGGTTTAGGGCAGTGCAGTGGTGTTCGGGCAGTGTAGGGGGTCTTGCTGGGGGGGTGTTTCAGGATTTAGGGCAGTGCAGTGGTGTTCGGGTAGTGTATGCGGTCGTGCTGGGGGTGGTGTTTTAAGGTTTAGGGCAGTGCAGTGGTGTTGGGGTAGTATATGGGGTCGTGCTGGGGGTGGTGTTTTAGGGTTTAGGGCAGTGCAGTGGTGTTCGGACACTGTAGGGTGTCGTGCTGGGGGGGTGTTTTTAGGGTTTAGGGCAGTGCAGTGATGTTTGGGCATGTAGGAGGTCATGCTGGGGGTGGTGTTTTAGGGTTTAGGGCAGTGAAGTGTTGTTCGGGAAGTGTAGGGGGTCGTGCTTGGGTGGTGTTTCAGGGTTTAGGGCAGTGAAGTGGTGTTCGGGCAGTGTAGGGGGTCATGCAGGGGGTGGTGTTTCAGGGTTTAGGGCAGTGCAGTGGTGCTCGGGCAGTGTAGGAGGTCTTGCTTGGGGTCGTGTGTCAGGGTTTAGGGCAGTGGTGTTCGGGCAGGGTAGGGGGACTTGCTGGGTGTGGTATTTCAGGGTTTAGGGCAGTGGTGTTCGGGCAGTGTAGGGGGTCTTGCTGGGGGTGGTGTTTCAGGATTTAGGGCAGTGCAGTGCTTTTCGGGCAGTGTAGGGGGTCGTGCGGTGGTGGTGTTTCAGGGTTTAGGGCAGTGCAGTGGTGTTCGGGCACGGTACGTTGTCGTGCTGGGGTGGTGTTTGGGGTTTAGGTCAGTGCAGTGGTGATTGGGCAGTGTAGGAGGTCATGCTGGGGGTGGTGTTTCAGGGTTTAGGGCAGTGCAGTGGTGTTCGGGTAGTGTAGGGGGTCGTGCGGGTGGTGGTGTTTCAGGGTTTAGGGCAGTGCAGTGGTGTTTGGGCAGTGTAGGGGGTCATGCTGGGGTGGTGTTTCAGGGTTTAGGGCAGTGAAGTGATGTTCGGGCAGTGTAGGGGGTCATGCAGGGGGTGGTGTTTCAGGGTTTAGGGCAGTGCAGTGGTGCTCGGGCAGTGTAGGGGGTCTTGCTGGGGTTGGTGTTTTAGGGTTTAGGGCAGTGGTGTTCGGGAAGGGTAGGGGGACTTGCTGGGGGTGGTGTTTCAGGGTTTATGGCAGTGCAGTGGTGTTCGGGCAGAGTAGGAGGTCTTGCTGGGGGTGGTGTTTCAGGATTTAGGGCAGTGCAGTGCTTTTCGGGCAGTGTAGGGGGTCGTGCGTTGGTGGTGTCTTAGGGTTTAGGGCAGTGCAGTGGTGTTCGGGCAGTGTAGGGGGTCACGCTGGAGGTATTCTTTCAGAGTTTTGGGCAGTGCTGTGTTGTTCGGGCAGTGTAGTGGGACGCGCTGGAGGTAGTGTTTTAGGGTTTAGGGCAGAGTAGTGGTGTTTGGGTAGAGTAGGGGGTCATGCTAGGGGTGTTGTTTCAGGGTTTAGGGCAGTGCAGTGGTGTTCGGGTAATGTAGGGGGTTGTGCGGGTGGTGGTGTTTCAGGGTTTAGGGCAGTGCAGTGGTGATCGGGCAGTGTGGGGGGTCGTGCGGGTGGGTGGTGTTTCAGGGTTTAGGGCAGTGCAGTGGTGTTCGGGCAGTGTAGGGGGCATGCAGGGGTGGTGCTTCACGGTTAAGGACAGTGCAGTGGTGTTCCGGCAGTGTGGGGGGTCTTGCTGGGGTTGTGTTTCAGGGTTTAGGGCAGTGGTGTTCGGGCAGTGTAGGGGGCCTTGCTGGGGGTGGTGTTTCAGGGTTTAGGGCAGTGCAGTGGTGTTTGGGCAGTTTTGGGGAGTCTTGCTGGGGGGGTGTTTAAGGATTTAGGACAGTGCAGTGGTGTTCAAGTACTCCATGTGGTCGTGCTGGGGGTGGTGTTTTAGGGTTTAGGGCAGTGCAGTGGTGTTGGGGTAGTATATGGGGTCTTGCTGGGGGTGGTGTTTTAGGGTTTAGGGCAGTGCAGTGGTGTTCGGACACTGTAGGGTGTCGTGCTGGGGGGGTGTTTTTAGGGTTTAGGGCAGTGCAGTGGTGTTTGGGCATGTAGGAGGTCATGCTGGGGGTGGTGTTTTAGGGTTTAGGGCAGTGAAGTGTTGTTCGGGAAGTGTAGGGGGTCGTGCTGGGGTGGTGTTTCAGGGTTTAGGGCAGTGAAGTGGTGTTCGGGCAGTGTAGGGGGTCATGCAGGGGGTGGTGTTTCAGGGTTTAGGGCAGTGCAGTGGTGCTCGGGCAGTGTATGGGGTCTTGCCTGGGGTCGTGTGTCAGGGTTTAGAGCAGTGGTGTTCGGGCAGGGTATGGGGACTTGCTGGGTGTGGTGTTTCAGGGTTTAGGGCAGTGGTGTTCGGGCAGTGTAGGGGGTCTTGCTGGGGGTGGTGTTTCAGGATTTAGGGCAGTGCAGTGCTTTTCGGGCAGTGTAGGGGGTCGTGCGGTGGTGGTGTTTCAGGGTTTAGGGCAGTGCAGTGGTGTTCGGGCATGGTACGTTGTCATGCTGGGGTGGAGTTTGGGGTTTAGGGCAGTGCAGTGGTGTTTAGGCAGTGTAGGAGGTCATGCTGGGGGTGGTGTTTCAGGGTTTAGGGCAGTGCAGTGGTGTTCGAGTAGTGTAGGGGGTCGTGCGGGTGGTGGTGTTTTAGGGTTTAGGGCAGTGCAGTGGTGTTTGGGCAGTGTAGGGGGTCATGCTGGGGTGGTGTTTCAGGGTTTAGGGCAGTGAAGTGGTGTTCGGGCAGTGTAGGGGGTCATGCAGGTGGTGGTGTTTCAGGGTTTAGGGCAGTGCAGTGGTGCTTGGGCAGTGTAGGGGGTCTTGCTGGGGTTGGTGTTTCAGGGTTTAGGGCAGTGGTGTTCGAGAAGGGTAGGGGGACTTGCTGGGGGTGGTGTTTCAGGGTTTAGGGCAGTGCAGTGGTCGGGCAGAGTAGGAGGTCTTGCTGGGGGTGGTGTTTCAGGATTTAGGGCAGTGCAGTGCTTTTCGGGCAGTGTAGAGGGTCGTGCGTTGGTGGTGTCTTAGGGTTTAGGGCAGTGCAGTGGTGTTCGGGCAGTGTAGGGGGTCACACTGGAGGTATTGTTTCAGGGTTTTGGGCAGTGCTGTGTTGTTCGGGCAGTGTAGGGGGACGCACTGGGGGTAGTGTTTTAGGGTTTAGGGCAGAGTAGTGGTGTTTGGGTAGAGTAGGGGGTCATGCTAGGGGTGTTGTTTCAGGGTTTAGGGCAGTACAGTGGTGCACGGGTAGTGTCGGGGGTTGTGCGGGTGGTGGTGTTTCAGGGTTTAGGGCAGTGCAGTGGTGATTGGGCAGTGTGGGGGGTCGTGCGGGTGGGTGGTGTTTCAGGGTTTAGGGCAGTGCAGTAGTGTTCGGGCAGTGTAGGGGGCATGCAGGGGTGGTGCTTCACGGTTAAGGACAGTGCAGTGGTGTTCCGGCAGTGTGGGGGGTCTTGCTGGGGTTGTGTTTCAGGGTTTAGGGCAGTGGTGTTCGGGCAGTGTAGGGGGCCTTGCTGGGGGTGGTGTTTCAGGGTTTAGGGCAGTGCAGTGGTGTTTGGGCAGTGTAGGGGGTCTTGCTGGGGGGTGTTTCAGGATTTAGGGCAGTGCAGTGGTGTTCGGGTAGTGTATGTGGTCGTGCTGGGGGTGGTGTTTTAGGGTTTAGGGCAGTGCAGTGGTGTTGGGGTAGTATATGGGGTCGTGCTGGGGGTGGTGTTTTAGGGTTTAGGGCAGTGCAGTGGTGTTCGGACACTGTAGGGTGTCGTGCTGGGGGGGTGTTTTTAGGGTTTAGGGCAGTGCAGTGATGTTTGGGCATGTAGGAGGTCATGCTGGGGGTGGTGTTTTAGGGTTTAGGGCAGTGAAGTGTTGTTCGGGAAGTGTAGGGGGTCGTACTTGGGTGGTGTTTCAGGGTTTAGGGCAGTGAAGTGGTGTTCGGGCAGTGTAGGGGGTCATGCAGGGGGTGGTGTTTCAGGGTTTAGGGCAGTGCAGTGGTGCTCGGGCAGTGTAGGGGGTCTTGCCTGGGGTCGTGTGTCAGGGTTTAGGGCAGTGGTGTTCGGGCAGGGTAGGGGGACTTGCTGGGTGTGGTATTTCAGGGTTTAGGGCAGTGGTGTTCGGGCAGTGTAGGGGGTCTTGCTGGGGGTGGTGTTTCAGGATTTAGGGCAGTGCAGTGCTTTTCGGGCAGTGTAGGGGGTCGTGCGGTGGTGGTGTTTCAGGGTTTAGGGCAGTGCAGTGGTGTTCGGGCACAGTACGTTGTCGTGCTGGGGTGGTGTTTGGGGTTTAGGGCAGTGCAGTGGTGATTGGGCAGTGTAGGAGGTCATGCTGGGGGTGGTGTTTCAGGGTTTAGGGCAGTGCAGTGGTGTTCGGGTAGTGTAGGGGGTCGTGCGGGTGGTGGTGTTTCAGGGTTTAGGGCAGTGCAGTGGTGTTTGGTCAGTGTAGGGGGTCATGCTGGGGTGGTGTTTCAGGGTTTAGGGCAGTGAAGTGATGTTCGGGCAGTGTAGGGGGTCATGCAGGGGGTGGAGTTTCAGGGTTTAGGGCAGTGCAGTGGTGCTCGGGCAGTGTAGGGGGTCTTGCTGGGGTTGGTGTTTTAGGGTTTAGGGCAGTGGTGTTCGGGAAGGGTAGGGGGACTTGCTGGGGGTGGTGTTTCAGGGTTTATGGCAGTGCAGTGGTGTTCGGGCAGAGTAGGAGGTCTTGCTGGGGGTGGTGTTTCAGGATTTAGGGCAGTGCAGTGCTTTTCGGGCAGTGTAGGGGGTCGTGCGTTGGTGGTGTCTTAGGGTTTAGGGCAGTGCAGTGGTGTTCGGGCAGTGTAGGGGGTCACGCTGGAGGTATTCTTTCAGGGTTTTGGGCAGTGCTGTGTTGTTCGGGCAGTGTAGTGGGACGCGCTGGAGGTAGTGTTTTAGGGTTTAAGGCAGAGTAGTGGTGTTTGGGTAGAGTAGGGGGTCATGCTAGGGGTGTTGTTTCAGGGTTTAGGGCAGTGCAGTGGTGTTCGGGTAGTGTAGGGGGTTGTGCGGGTGGTGGTGTTTCAGGGTTTAGGGCAGTGCAGTGCAGTGGTGATCGGGCAGTGTGGGGGGTCGTGCGGGTGGGTGGTGTTTCAGGGTTTAGGGCAGTGCAGTGGTGTTCGGGCAGTGTAGGGGGCATGCAGGGGTGGTGCTTCACGGTTAAGGACAGTGCAGTGGTGTTCCGGCAGTGTGGGGGGTCTTGCTGGGGTTGTGTTTCAGGGTTTAGGGCAGTGGTGTTCGGGCAGTGTAGGGGGCCTTGCTGGGGGTGGTGTTTCAGGGTTTAGGGCAGTGCAGTGGTGTTTGGGCAGTGTAGGGGGTCTTGCTGGGGGGTGTTTAAGGATTTAGGGCAGTGCAGTGGTGTTCGGGTAGTGTATGTGGTCGTGCTGGGGGTGGTGTTTTAGGGTTTAGGGCAGTGCAGTGGTGTTGGGGTAGTATATGGGGTCGTGCTGGGGGTGGTGTTTTAGGGTTTAGGGCAGTGCAGTGGTGTTCGGACACTGTAGGGTGTCGTGCTGGGGGGGTGTTTTTAGGGTTTTGGGCAGTGCAGTGGTGTTTGGGCATATAGGAGGTCATGCTGGGGGTGGTGTTTTAGGGTTTAGGGCAGTGAAGTGTTGTTCGGGAAGTGTAGGGGGTCGTGCTGGGGTGGTGTTTCAGGGTTTAGGACAGTGAAGTGGTGTTTGGGCAGTGTAGGGGGTCATGCAGGGGGTGGTGTTTCAGGGTTTAGGGCAGTGCAGTGGTGCTCGGGCAGTGTAGGGGGTCTTGCCTGGGGTCGTGTGTCAGGGTTTAGGGCAGTGGTGTAAGGGCAGGGTAGGGGGACTTGCTGGGTGTGGTGTTTCAGGGTTTAGGGCAGTGGTGTTCGGGCAGTGTAGGGGGTCTTGCTGGGGGTGGTGTTTCAGGATTTAGGGCAGTGCAGTGCTTTTCGGGCAGTGTAGGGGGTCGTGCGGTGGTGGTGTTTCAGGGTTTAGGGCAGTGCAGTGGTGTTCGGGCATGGTACGTTGTCATGCTGGGGTGGTGTTTGGGGTTTAGGGCAGTGCAGTGGTGTTTGGGCAGTGTAGGAGGTCATGCTGGGTGTGGTGTTTCAGGGTTTAGGGCAGTGCAGTGGTGATCGAGTAGTGTAGGGGGTCGTGCGGGTGGTGGTGTTTTAGGGTTTAGGGCAGTGCAGTGGTGTTTGGGCAGTGTAGGGGGTCATGCTGGGGTGGTGTTTCAGGGTTTAGGGAAGGGAAGTGGTGTTCGGGCAGTGTAGGGGGTCATGCAGGGGGTGGTGTTTCAGGGTTTAGGGCAGTGCAGTGGTGCTCGGGCAGTGTAGGGGGTCTTGATGGGGTTGGTGTTTCAGGGTTTTAGGGCAGTGGTGTTCGAGAAGGGTAGGGGGACTTGCTGGGGGTGGTGTTTCAGGGTTTAGGGCAGTGCAGTGGTCGGGCAGAGTAGGAGGTCTTGCTGGGGGTGGTGTTTCAGGATTTAGGGCAGTGCAGTGCTTTTCGGGCAGTGTAGGGGGTCGTGCGTTGGTGGTGTCTTAGGGTTTAGGGCAGTGCAGTGGTATTCGGGCAGTGTAGGGGGTCACACTGGAGGTATTGTTTCAGGGTTTTGGGCAGTGCTGTGTTGTTCGGGCAGTGTAGGGGGACGTGCTGGGGGTAGTGTTTTAGGGTTTAGGGCAGAGTAGTTGTGTTTGGGTAGAGTAGAGGGTCATGCTAGGGGTGTTGTTTCAGGGTTTAGGGCAGTGCAGTGGTGTTTGGGCAGTGTAGGGGGTCATGCAGGGGGTGGTGCTTCAGGGTTAAGGACAGTGCAGTGGTGTTCCGGCAGTGTGGGGGGTCTTGCTGGGGTTGTGTTTCAGGGTTTAGGGCAGTGGTGTTTGGGCAGTGTAGGGGGCCTTGCTGGGGGTGGTGTTTCAGGGTTTAGGGCAGTGCAGTGGTGTTCGGGCAGTGTAGGGGGTCTTGCTGGGGGGGGTGTTTCAGGATTTAGGGCAGTGCAGTGGTGTTCGGGTAGTGTATGTGGTCGTGCAGGGGGTGGTGTTTCAGGGTTTAGGGCAGTGCAGTGGTGCTCGGGCAGTGTAGGGGGTCTTGCTGGGGGTGGTGTTTCAAGGTTTAGGGCAGTGGTGTTCGGGTAGGGTAGGGGGACTTGCTGGGGGTGGTGTTTCAGGGTTTAGGGCAGTGCAGTGGTGTTCTGGCAGTGTAGGGGGTCATGCAGGGGGTGGTGCTTCAGGGTTAAGGACAGTGGTGTTCGGGCAGTGTAGGGGGTCTTGCTGGGGGTGGTGTTTCAGGATTTAGGGCAGTGCAGTGCTTTTCGGGCAGTGTAGGGGGTCGTGCGGTGGTGGTGTTTCAGGGTTTAGGGCAGTGCAGTGGTGTTCGGGCACGGTACGTTGTCGTGCTGGGGTGGTGTTTGGGGTTTAGGGCAGTGCAGTGGTGTTTGGGCAGTGTAGGAGGTCATGCTGGGGGTGGTGTTTCAGGGTTTAGGGCAGTGCAGTGGTGTTCGGGTAGTGTAGGGGGTCGTGCGGGTGGTGGTGTTTCAGGGTTTAGGGCAGAGCAGTGGTGTTTGGGCAGTGTAGGGGGTCATGCTGGGGTGGTGTTTCAGGGTTTAGGGCAGTGCAGTGGTGTTCGGGAAGGGTAGGGGGACTTGCTGGGGGTGGTGTTTCAGGGTTTAGGGCAGTGCAGTGGTGTTCGGGCAGAGTAGGAGGTCTTGCTGGGGGTGGTGTTTCAGGATTTAGGGCAGTGCAGTGCTTTTCGGGCAGTGTAGGGGGTCGTGCGTTGGAGGTGTCCTAGGGTTTAGGGCAGTGCAGTGGTGTTCAGGCAGTGTAACGGGATGTGGGGGGTGTTGTTTCAGGGTTTAGGGCAGTGCAGTGGTGTTCGGGTAGTGTAGGGGGTCGTGCGGGTGGTGGTGTTTCAGGGTTTAGGGCAGTGCAGTGGTGATCGGGCATTGTGGGGGTCGTGCGGGTGGGTGGTGTTTCAGGGTTTTGGGCAGTGCAGTGGTGTTTGGGCAGTGTAGGGAGTCATGCAGGGGGTGGTGCTTCAGGGTTAAGGACAGTGCAGTGGTGTTTGGGCAGTGTGGGGGGGTCTTGCTGGGGTTGTGTTTTAGGGTTTAGGGCAGTGGTGTTCGGGCAGTGTAGGGGGTCTTGCTGGGGGTGGTGTTTCAGGGTTTAGGGTAGTGCAGTGGTGTTTGGGCAGTGTAGGGGGTCTTGCTGGCGGTGGTGTTTCAGGGTTTAGGGCAGTGCAGTGGTGTTCGGGCAGTGTAGGGGGTCGTTTGGGTGTGGTGTTTCAGGATATAGGGCAGTGCAGTGGTGTTCGGGCAGTGTAGGGGTCATGCAGGGGGGTGTTCAGGATTTAGGGCAGTGCAGTGGTGTTCGGGCAGTGTAGGGGGTCGTGCGGGGGTGGTGTTTCAGGGTTTAGGGCTGTGCAGTGGTGTTCGGGTAGTGTAGGGGGTCATGCTGTGGCTGATGTTTCAGATTTTAGGGCAGTGCAGTGGTGTTAGGGCAGTGTAGGGGGTCGCGCTGGGGGTATTGTTTCAGGGTTTTTGGCAGTGCTGAGTTGTTCGGGCAGTGTAGGGGGACGCACTGGGGGTAGTGTTTCAGAGTTTAGGGCAAAGCAGTGGTGTTCAGGCAGTGTGGGGGGTCATGCTGGGGGTAGTGTTTTAGGGTTTAGGGCAGAGTAGTGGTGTTTGGGTAGAGTAGGGCGTCGTGCAGGGGGTGTTGTTTCAGGGTTTAGGGCAGTGCAGTGGTGTTTGGGTAGTGTAGGGGTCATGTGGGTGGTGGTGTTTCAGGGTTTAGGGCAGTGCAGTGGTGATCGGGCAGTGTAGGGGGTCATGCGGGTGGGTGGTGTTTCAGGGTTTATGGCAGTGCAGTGGTGTTCAGGCAGTGTAGGGGGTCGTGCGGGGGTGGTGTTTCAGGGTTTAGAGCAGTGCAATGGTGTTCGGGTAGTGTAGGGGTTCGTGCTGGGGTTGGTGTTTTAGGGTTTAGGGCAGTGGTGTTCGGGAAGGGTAGGGGGACTTGCTGGGGGTGGTGTTTCAGGGTTTATGGCAGTGCAGTGGTGTTCGGGCAGAGTAGGAGGTCTTGCTGGGGGTGGTGTTTCAGGATTTAGGGCAGTGCAGTGCTTTTCGGGCAGTGTAGGGGGTCGTGCGTTGGTGGTGTCTTAGGGTTTAGGGCAGTGCAGTGGTGTTCGGGCAGTGTAGGGGGTCACGCTGGAGGTATTCTTTCAGAGTTTTGGGCAGTGCTGTGTTGTTCGGGCAGTGTAGTGGGACGCGCTGGAGGTAGTGTTTTAGGGTTTAGGGCAGAGTAGTGGTGTTTGGGTAGAGTAGGGGGTCATGCTAGGGGTGTTGTTTCAGGGTTTAGGGCAGTGCAGTGGTGTTCGGGTAATGTAGGGGGTTGTGCGGGTGGTGGTGTTTCAGGGTTTAGGGCAGTGCAGTGGTGATCGGGCAGTGTGGGGGGTCGTGCGGGTGGGTGGTGTTTCAGGGTTTAGGGCAGTGCAGTGGTGTTCGGGCAGTGTAGGGGGCATGCAGGGGTGGTGCTTCACGGTTAAGGACAGTGCAGTGGTGTTCCGGCAGTGTGGGGGGTCTTGCTGGGGTTGTGTTTCAGGGTTTAGGGCAGTGGTGTTCGGGCAGTGTAGGGGGCCTTGCTGGGGGTGGTGTTTCAGGGTTTAGGGCAGTGCAGTGGTGTTTGGGCAGTTTTGGGGAGTCTTGCTGGGGGGGTGTTTAAGGATTTAGGACAGTGCAGTGGTGTTCAAGTACTCCATGTGGTCGTGCTGGGGGTGGTGTTTTAGGGTTTAGGGCAGTGCAGTGGTGTTGGGGTAGTATATGGGGTCTTGCTGGGGGTGGTGTTTTAGGGTTTAGGGCAGTGCAGTGGTGTTCGGACACTGTAGGGTGTCGTGCTGGGGGGGTGTTTTTAGGGTTTAGGGCAGTGCAGTGGTGTTTGGGCATGTAGGAGGTCATGCTGGGGGTGGTGTTTTAGGGTTTAGGGCAGTGAAGTGTTGTTCGGGAAGTGTAGGGGGTCGTGCTGGGGTGGTGTTTCAGGGTTTAGGGCAGTGAAGTGGTGTTCGGGCAGTGTAGGGGGTCATGCAGGGGGTGGTGTTTCAGGGTTTAGGGCAGTGCAGTGGTGCTCGGGCAGTGTATGGGGTCTTGCCTGGGGTCGTGTGTCAGGGTTTAGAGCAGTGGTGTTCGGGCAGGGTATGGGGACTTGCTGGGTGTGGTGTTTCAGGGTTTAGGGCAGTGGTGTTCGGGCAGTGTAGGGGGTCTTGCTGGGGGTGGTGTTTCAGGATTTAGGGCAGTGCAGTGCTTTTCGGGCAGTGTAGGGGGTCGTGCGGTGGTGGTGTTTCAGGGTTTAGGGCAGTGCAGTGGTGTTCGGGCATGGTACGTTGTCATGCTGGGGTGGAGTTTGGGGTTTAGGGCAGTGCAGTGGTGTTTAGGCAGTGTAGGAGGTCATGCTGGGGGTGGTGTTTCAGGGTTTAGGGCAGTGCAGTGGTGTTCGAGTAGTGTAGGGGGTCATGCGGGTGGTGGTGTTTTAGGGTTTAGGGCAGTGCAGTGGTGTTTGGGCAGTGTAGGGGGTCATGCTGGGGTGGTGTTTCAGGGTTTAGGGCAGTGAAGTGGTGTTCGGGCAGTGTAGGGGGTCATGCAGGTGGTGGTGTTTCAGGGTTTAGGGCAGTGCAGTGGTGCTTGGGCAGTGTAGGGGGTCTTGCTGGGGTTGGTGTTTCAGGGTTTAGGGCAGTGGTGTTCGAGAAGGGTAGGGGGACTTGCTGGGGGTGGTGTTTCAGGGTTTAGGGCAGTGCAGTGGTCGGGCAGAGTAGGAGGTCTTGCTGGGGGTGGTGTTTCAGGATTTAGGGCAGTGCAGTGCTTTTCGGGCAGTGTAGAGGGTCGTGCGTTGGTGGTGTCTTAGGGTTTAGGGCAGTGCAGTGGTGTTCGGGCAGTGTAGGGGGTCACACTGGAGGTATTGTTTCAGGGTTTTGGGCAGTGCTGTGTTGTTCGGGCAGTGTAGGGGGACGCACTGGGGGTAGTGTTTTAGGGTTTAGGGCAGAGTAGTGGTGTTTGGGTAGAGTAGGGGGTCATGCTAGGGGTGTTGTTTCAGGGTTTAGGGCAGTACAGTGGTGCACGGGTAGTGTCGGGGGTTGTGCGGGTGGTGGTGTTTCAGGGTTTAGGGCAGTGCAGTGGTGATCGGGCAGTGTGGGGGGTCGTGCGGGTGGGTGGTGTTTCAGGGTTTAGGGCAGTGCAGTAGTGTTCGGGCAGTGTAGGGGGCATGCAGGGGTGGTGCTTCACGGTTAAGGACAGTGCAGTGGTGTTCCGGCAGTGTGGGGGGTCTTGCTGGGGTTGTGTTTCAGGGTTTAGGGCAGTGGTGTTCGGGCAGTGTAGGGGGCCTTGCTGGGGGTGGTGTTTCAGGGTTTAGGGCAGTGCAGTGGTGTTTGGGCAGTGTAGGGGGTCTTGCTGGGGGGTGTTTCAGGATTTAGGGCAGTGCAGTGGTGTTCGGGTAGTGTATGTGGTCGTGCTGGGGGTGGTGTTTTAGGGTTTAGGGCAGTGCAGTGGTGTTGGGGTAGTATATGGGGTCGTGCTGGGGGTGGTGTTTTAGGGTTTAGGGCAGTGCAGTGGTGTTCGGACACTGTAGGGTGTCGTGCTGGGGGGGTGTTTTTAGGGTTTAGGGCAGTGCAGTGATGTTTGGGCATGTAGGAGGTCATGCTGGGGGTGGTGTTTTAGGGTTTAGGGCAGTGAAGTGTTGTTCGGGAAGTGTAGGGGGTCGTACTTGGGTGGTGTTTCAGGGTTTAGGGCAGTGAAGTGGTGTTCGGGCAGTGTAGGGGGTCATGCAGGGGGTGGTGTTTCAGGGTTTAGGGCAGTGCAGTGGTGCTCGGGCAGTGTAGGGGGTCTTGCCTGGGGTCGTGTGTCAGGGTTTAGGGCAGTGGTGTTCGGGCAGGGTAGGGGGACTTGCTGGGTGTGGTATTTCAGGGTTTAGGGCAGTGGTGTTCGGGCAGTGTAGGGGGTCTTGCTGGGGGTGGTGTTTCAGGATTTAGGGCAGTGCAGTGCTTTTCGGGCAGTGTAGGGGGTCGTGCGGTGGTGGTGTTTCAGGGTTTAGGGCAGTGCAGTGGTGTTCGGGCACAGTACGTTGTCGTGCTGGGGTGGTGTTTGGGGTTTAGGGCAGTGCAGTGGTGATTGGGCAGTGTAGGAGGTCATGCTGGGGGTGGTGTTTCAGGGTTTAGGGCAGTGCAGTGGTGTTCGGGTAGTGTAGGGGGTCGTGCGGGTGGTGGTGTTTCAGGGTTTAGGGCAGTGCAGTGGTGTTTGGTCAGTGTAGGGGGTCATGCTGGGGTGGTGTTTCAGGGTTTAGGGCAGTGAAGTGATGTTCGGGCAGTGTAGGGGGTCATGCAGGGGGTGGAGTTTCAGGGTTTAGGGCAGTGCAGTGGTGCTCGGGCAGTGTAGGGGGTCTTGCTGGGGTTGGTGTTTTAGGGTTTAGGGCAGTGGTGTTCGGGAAGGGTAGGGGGACTTGCTGGGGGTGGTGTTTCAGGGTTTATGGCAGTGCAGTGGTGTTCGGGCAGAGTAGGAGGTCTTGCTGGGGGTGGTGTTTCAGGATTTAGGGCAGTGCAGTGCTTTTCGGGCAGTGTAGGGGGTCGTGCGTTGGTGGTGTCTTAGGGTTTAGGGCAGTGCAGTGGTGTTCGGGCAGTGTAGGGGGTCACGCTGGAGGTATTCTTTCAGGGTTTTGGGCAGTGCTGTGTTGTTCGGGCAGTGTAGTGGGACGCGCTGGAGGTAGTGTTTTAGGGTTTAGGGCAGAGTAGTGGTGTTTGGGTAGAGTAGGGGGTCATGCTAGGGGTGTTGTTTCAGGGTTTAGGGCAGTGCAGTGGTGTTCGGGTAGTGTAGGGGGTTGTGCGGGTGGTGGTGTTTCAGGGTTTAGGGCAGTGCAGTGGTGATCGGGCAGTGTGGGGGGTCGTGCGGGTGGGTGGTGTTTCAGGGTTTAGGGCAGTGCAGTGGTGTTCGGGCAGTGTAGGGGGCATGCAGGGGTGGTGCTTCACGGTTAAGGACAGTGCAGTGGTGTTCCGGCAGTGTGGGGGGTCTTGCTGGGGTTGTGTTTCAGGGTTTAGGGCAGTGGTGTTCGGGCAGTGTAGGGGGCCTTGCTGGGGGTGGTGTTTCAGGGTTTAGGGCAGTGCAGTGGTGTTTGGGCAGTGTAGGGGGTCTTGCTGGGGGGTGTTTAAGGATTTAGGGCAGTGCAGTGGTGTTCGGGTAGTGTATGTGGTCGTGCTGGGGGTGGTGTTTTAGGGTTTAGGGCAGTGCAGTGGTGTTGGGGTAGTATATGGGGTCGTGCTGGGGGTGGTGTTTTAGGGTTTAGGGCAGTGCAGTGGTGTTCGGACACTGTAGGGTGTCGTGCTGGGGGGGTGTTTTTAGGGTTTTGGGCAGAGCAGTGGTGTTTGGGCATATAGGAGGTCATGCTGGGGGTGGTGTTTTAGGGTTTAGGGCAGTGAAGTGTTGTTCGGGAAGTGTAGGGGGTCGTGCTGGGGTGGTGTTTCAGGGTTTAGGACAGTGAAGTGGTGTTTGGGCAGTGTAGGGGGTCATGCAGGGGGTGGTGTTTCAGGGTTTAGGGCAGTGCAGTGGTGCTCGGGCAGTGTAGGGGGTCTTGCCTGGGGTCGTGTGTCAGGGTTTAGGGCAGTGGTGTAAGGGCAGGGTAGGGGGACTTGCTGGGTGTGGTGTTTCAGGGTTTAGGGCAGTGGTGTTCGGGCAGTGTAGGGGGTCTTGCTGGGGGTGGTGTTTCAGGATTTAGGGCAGTGCAGTGCTTTTCGGGCAGTGTAGGGGGTCGTGCGGTGGTGGTGTTTCAGGGTTTAGGGCAGTGCAGTGGTGTTCGGGCATGGTACGTTGTCATGCTGGGGTGGTGTTTGGGGTTTAGGGCAGTGCAGTGGTGTTTGGGCAGTGTAGGAGGTCATGCTGGGTGTGGTGTTTCAGGGTTTAGGGCAGTGCAGTGGTGATCGAGTAGTGTAGGGGGTCGTGCGGGTGGTGGTGTTTTAGGGTTTAGGGCAGTGCAGTGGTGTTTGGGCAGTGTAGGGGGTCATGCTGGGGTGGTGTTTCAGGGTTTAGGGAAGGGAAGTGGTGTTCGGGCAGTGTAGGGGGTCATGCAGGGGGTGGTGTTTCAGGGTTTAGGGCAGTGCAGTGGTGCTCGGGCAGTGTAGGGGGTCTTGATGGGGTTGGTGTTTCAGGGTTTTAGGGCAGTGGTGTTCGAGAAGGGTAGGGGGACTTGCTGGGGGTGGTGTTTCAGGGTTTAGGGCAGTGCAGTGGTCGGGCAGAGTAGGAGGTCTTGCTGGGGGTGGTGTTTCAGGATTTAGGGCAGTGCAGTGCTTTTCGGGCAGTGTAGGGGGTCGTGCGTTGGTGGTGTCTTAGGGTTTAGGGCAGTGCAGTGGTATTCGGGCAGTGTAGGGGGTCACACTGGAGGTATTGTTTCAGGGTTTTGGGCAGTGCTGTGTTGTTCGGGCAGTGTAGGGGGACGTGCTGGGGGTAGTGTTTTAGGGTTTAGGGCAGAGTAGTTGTGTTTGGGTAGAGTAGAGGGTCATGCTAGGGGTGTTGTTTCAGGGTTTAGGGCAGTGCAGTGGTGTTTGGGCAGTGTAGGGGGTCATGCAGGGGGTGGTGCTTCAGGGTTAAGGACAGTGCAGTGGTGTTCCGGCAGTGTGGGGGGTCTTGCTGGGGTTGTGTTTCAGGGTTTAGGGCAGTGGTGTTTGGGCAGTGTAGGGGGCCTTGCTGGGGGTGGTGTTTCAGGGTTTAGGGCAGTGCAGTGGTGTTCGGGCAGTGTAGGGGGTCTTGCTGGGGGGGGTGTTTCAGGATTTAGGGCAGTGCAGTGGTGTTCGGGTAGTGTATGTGGTCGTGCAGGGGGTGGTGTTTCAGGGTTTAGGGCAGTGCAGTGGTGCTCGGGCAGTGTAGGGGGTCTTGCTGGGGGTGGTGTTTCAAGGTTTAGGGCAGTGGTGTTCGGGTAGGGTAGGGGGACTTGCTGGGGGTGGTGTTTCAGGGTTTAGGGCAGTGCAGTGGTGTTCTGGCAGTGTAGGGGGTCATGCAGGGGGTGGTGCTTCAGGGTTAAGGACAGTGGTGTTCGGGCAGTGTAGGGGGTCTTGCTGGGGGTGGTGTTTCAGGATTTAGGGCAGTGCAGTGCTTTTCGGGCAGTGTAGGGGGTCGTGCGGTGGTGGTGTTTCAGGGTTTAGGGCAGTGCAGTGGTGTTCGGGCACGGTACGTTGTCGTGCTGGGGTGGTGTTTGGGGTTTAGGGCAGTGCAGTGGTGTTTGGGCAGTGTAGGAGGTCATGCTGGGGGTGGTGTTTCAGGGTTTAGGGCAGTGCAGTGGTGTTCGGGTAGTGTAGGGGGTCATGCGGGTGGTGGTGTTTCAGGGTTTAGGGCAGAGCAGTGGTGTTTGGGCAGTGTAGGGGGTCATGCTGGGGTGGTGTTTCAGGGTTTAGGGCAGTGCAGTGGTGTTCGGGAAGGGTAGGGGGACTTGCTGGGGGTGGTGTTTCAGGGTTTAGGGCAGTGCAGTGGTGTTCGGGCAGAGTAGGAGGTCTTGCTGGGGGTGGTGTTTCAGGATTTAGGGCAGTGCAGTGCTTTTCGGGCAGTGTAGGGGGTCGTGCGTTGGAGGTGTCTTAGGGTTTAGGGCAGTGCAGTGGTGTTCAGGCAGTGTAACGGGATGTGGGGGGTGTTGTTTCAGGGTTTAGGGCAGTGCAGTGGTGTTCGGGTAGTGTAGGGGGTCGTGCGGGTGGTGGTGTTTCAGGGTTTAGGGCAGTGCAGTGGTGATCGGGCATTGTGGGGGTCGTGCGGGTGGGTGGTGTTTCAGGGTTTTGGGCAGTGCAGTGGTGTTTGGGCAGTGTAGGGAGTCATGCAGGGGGTGGTGCTTCAGGGTTAAGGACAGTGCAGTGGTGTTTGGGCAGTGTGGGGGGGTCTTGCTGGGGTTGTGTTTTAGGGTTTAGGGCAGTGGTGTTCGGGCAGTGTAGGGGGTCTTGCTGGGGGTGGTGTTTCAGGGTTTAGGGTAGTGCAGTGGTGTTTGGGCAGTGTAGGGGGTCTTGCTGGCGGTGGTGTTTCAGGGTTTAGGGCAGTGCAGTGGTGTTCGGGCAGTGTAGGGGGTCGTTTGGGTGTGGTGTTTCAGGATATAGGGCAGTGCAGTGGTGTTCGGGCAGTGTAGGGGTCATGCAGGGGGGTGTTCAGGATTTAGGGCAGTGCAGTGGTGTTCGGGCAGTGTAGGGGGTCGTGCGGGGGTGGTGTTTCAGGGTTTAGGGCTGTGCAGTGGTGTTCGGGTAGTGTAGGGGGTCATGCTGTGGCTGATGTTTCAGATTTTAGGGCAGTGCAGTGGTGTTAGGGCAGTGTAGGGGGTCGCGCTGGGGGTATTGTTTCAGGGTTTTTGGCAGTGCTGAGTTGTTCGGGCAGTGTAGGGGGACGCACTGGGGGTAGTGTTTCAGAGTTTAGGGCAAAGCAGTGGTGTTCAGGCAGTGTGGGGGGTCATGCTGGGGGTAGTGTTTTAGGGTTTAGGGCAGAGTAGTGGTGTTTGGGTAGAGTAGGGCGTCGTGCAGGGGGTGTTGTTTCAGGGTTTAGGGCAGTGCAGTGGTGTTTGGGTAGTGTAGGGGTCATGTGGGTGGTGGTGTTTCAGGGTTTAGGGCAGTGCAGTGGTGATCGGGCAGTGTAGGGGGTCATGCGGGTGGGTGGTGTTTCAGGGTTTATGGCAGTGCAGTGGTGTTCAGGCAGTGTAGGGGGTCGTGCGGGGGTGGTGTTTCAGGGTTTAGAGCAGTGCAATGGTGTTCGGGTAGTGTAGGGGTTCGTGCTGTGGCTGATGTTTCAGGGTTTAGGGCAGTGCAGTGGTGTTCGGGCAGTGTAGGGGGTCGCGCTGGGGGTATTGTTTCAGGGTTTTGGGCAGTGCTGTGATGTTTGGGCAGTGTAGGGGGCAAGCTGGGGGTAGTGTTTCAGAGTTTAGGGCAGAGCAGTGGTGTTCAGGTAGTGTAGAGGGTCATGCTGGCGGTAGTTTTTTAGGGTTTAGGGCAGAGTAGTGGTGTTTGGGTAGAGTAGGGGGTCATGCTGGGGGTGGTATTCAGGGTTTAGGGCAGTGGTGTTCGGGAGGGGTAGGGGGACTTGCTGGGGTGGTGTTTCAGGGTTTAGGGCAGTGCAGTGGTGTTCGGGCAGAGTAGGAGGTCTTGCTGGGGGTGGTATTTCAGGATTTAGGGCAGTGCAGTGCTTTTCGGGCAGTGTAGGGGGTCGTGCGTTGGTGGTGTCTTAGGGTTTAGGGCAGTGCAGTGGTGTTCTGGCAGTGTAGCGGGACGTGGGGGGTGTTGTTTCAGGGTTTAGGGCAGTGCAGTGGTGTTCGGGTAGTGTAGGGGGTCGTGCGGGTGGTGGTGTTTCAGGGTTTAGGGCAGTGCAGTGGTGATCGGGCAATGTGGGGGTCGTGCGGGTGGGTGGTGTTTCAGGGTTTTGGGCAGTGCAGTGGTGTTTGGGCAGTGTAGGGAGTCATGCAGGGGGTGGTGCTTCAGGGTTAAGGACAGTGCAGTGGTGTTCGGGCAGTGTGGGGGGGTCTTGCTGGGGTTGTGTTTCAGGGTTTAGGGCAGTGGTGTTCGGGCAGTGTAGGGGGTCTTGCTGGGGGTGGTGTTTCAGGGTTTAGGGTAGTGCAGTGGTGTTCGGGCAGTGTAGGAGGTCTTGCTGGGGGTGGTGTTTCAGGATTTAGAGCAGTGCAGTGGTGTTTGGGCAGTGTAGGGGTCGTTTGGAGGTGGTGTTTCAGGATATAGGGCAGTGCAGTGGTGTTCGGGCAATGTAGGGGTCATGCAGGGGGGGTGTTCAGAATTTAGGGCAGTGCAGTGGTGTTCGGGCAGTGTAGGGGGTCGTGCGGGGGTGGTGTTTCAGGGTTTAGGGCTGTGCAGTGGTGTTTGGGTAGTGTAGGGGGTCATGCTGTGGCTGATGTTTCAGATTTTAGGGCAGTGCAGTGGTGTTAGGGCAGTGTAGGGGGTCGCGCTGGGGGTATTGTTTCAGGGTTTTTGGCAGTGCTGAGTTGTTCGGGCAGTGTAGGGGGACGCGCTGGGGGTAGTGTTTCAGAGTTTAGGGCAGAGCAGTGGTGTTCAGGCAGTGAGGGGGGTCATGCTGGGGGTAGTGTTTTAGGGTTTAGGGCAGAGTAGTGGTGTTTGGGTAGAGTAGGGCGTCGTGCAGGGGGTGTTGTTTCAGGGTTTAGGGCAGTGCAGTGGTGTTTGGGTAGTGTAGGGGTCATGTGGGTGGTGGTGTTTCAGGGTTTAGGGCAGTGCAGTGGTGATCGGGCAGTGTGGGGGGTCATGTGGGTGGGTGGTGTTTCAGGGTTTAGGGCAGTGCAGTGGTGTTCGGGCAGTGTAGGGGTCATGCTGGGGGTGGTGCTTCAGGGTTAAGGACAGTGCAGTGGTGTTCGGGCAGTGTGGGGGGTCTTGCTGGGGTTGTGTTTCAGGGTTTAGGGCAGTGGTGTTCGGGCAGTGTTGGGGGTCTTGCTGGGGGTGGTGTTTTAGGGTTTAGGGCAGTGCAGTGGTGTTCGGGCAGTGTAGGTGGTCTTGCTGGGGGTGGTGTTTCAGGGTTTAGGGCAGTGCAGTGGTGTTCAGCAGTGTAGTGGGTCATTTGGGGGTGGTGTTTCAGGATTTAGGGCAGTGCAGTGGTGTTCGGGCAGTGTAGGGGGTCATGCAGGGGGGGTGTTTCAGGATTTAGGGCAGTGCAGTGGTGTTCGGGCAGTGTAGGGGTCATACAGGGGTGGTGTTTTAGGGTTTAGGGCAGTGCAGTGGTGTTCGGGCAGTGTAGGGGGTCATGCGGGGTGGTGTTTCAGAGTTTAGGGCAGTGCAGTGATGTTTGGGTAGTGTAGGGGGTCGTGCTGTGGCTGATGTTTCAGGGATGAGGGCAGTGCAGTGGTGTTAGGGCAGTGTAGGGGGATGCGCTGGGGGTAGAGTTTCAGAGTTTAGGGCAGAGCAGTGGTGTTCAGGCAGTGTAGGGGGTCATGCTGGGGGTAGTGTTTTAGGATATAGGGCAGAGTAGTGGTGTTTGGGTAGAGTAGGGGGTCATGCTGGGGGTGGTGTTTAGGGTTTAGGGCTGTGCAGTGGTGTTCAGGCAGTGTAGGGGGTCGTGCTGGGGGTGGTGTTTCAGGGTTTAGGGCAGTGCAGTGGTGATCGGGCAATGTGGGGGTCGTGCGGGTGGGTGGTGTTTCAGGGTTTTGGGCAGTGCAGTGGTGTTTGGGCAGTGTAGGGAGTCATGCAGGGGGTGGTGCTTCAGGGTTAAGGACAGTGCAGTGGTGTTCGGGCAGTGTGGGGGGGTCTTGCTGGGGTTGTGTTTCAGGGTTTAGGGCAGTGGTGTTCGGGCAGTGTAGGGGGTCTTGCTGGGGGTGGTGTTTCAGGGTTTAGGGTAGTGCAGTGGTGTTCGGGCAGTGTAGGGGGTCTTGCTGGGGGTGGTGTTTCAGGGTTTAGAGCAGTGCAGTGGTGTTTGGGCAGTGTAGGGGGTCGTTTGGGGGTGGTGTTTCAGGATATAGGGCAGTGCAGTGGTGTTCGGGCAATGTAGGTGTCATGCAGGGGGGTGTTCAGAATTTAGGGCAGTGCAGTGGTGTTCAGGCAGTGTAGGGGGTCGTGCGGGGGTGGTGTTTCAGGGTTTAGGGCTGTGCAGTGGTGTTTGGGTAGTGTAGGGGGTCATGCTGTGGCTGATGTTTCAGATTTTAGGGCAGTGCAGTGGTGTTAGGGCAGTGTAGGGGGTCGCGCTGGGGGTATTGTTTCAGGGTTTTTGGCAGTGCTGAGTTGTTCGGGCAGTGTAGGGGGACGCGCTGGGGGTAGTGTTTCAGAGTTTAGGGCAGAGCAGTGGTGTTCAGGCAGTGAGGGGGGTCATGCTGGGGGTAGTGTTTTAGGGTTTAGGGCAGAGTAGTGGTGTTTGGGTAGAGTAGGGCGTCGTGCAGGGGGTGTTGTTTCAGGGTTTAGGGCAGTGCAGTGGTGTTTGGGTAGTGTAGGGGTCATGTGGGTGGTGGTGTTTCAGGGTTTAGGGCAGTGCAGTGGTGATCGGGCAGTGTGGGGGGTCATGCGGGTGGGTGGTGTTTCAGGGTTTAGGGCAGTGCAGTGGTGTTCGGGCAGTGTAGGGGTCATGCTGGGGGTGGTGCTTCAGGGTTAAGGACAGTGCAGTGGTGTTCGGGCAGTGTGGGGGGTCTTGCTGGGGTTGTGTTTCAGGGTTTAGGGCAGTGGTGTTCGGGCAGTGTTGGGGGTCTTGCTGGGGGTGGTGTTTTAGGGTTTAGGGCAGTGCAGTGGTGTTCGGGCAGTGTAGGTGGTCTTGCTGGGGGTGGTGTTTCAGGGTTTAGGGCAGTGCAGTGGTGTTCAGCAGTGTAGTGGGTCATTTGGGGGTGGTGTTTCAGGATTTAGGGCAGTGCAGTGGTGTTCGGGCAGTGTAGGGGGTCATGCAGGGGGGGTGTTTCGGGATTTAGGGCAGTGCAGTGGTGTTCGGGCAGTGTAGGGGTCATACAGGGGTGGTGTTTTAGGGTTTAGGGCAGTGCAGTGGTGTTCGGGCAGTGTAGGGGGTCATGCGGGGTGGTGTTTCAGGGTTTAGGGCAGTGCAGTGATGTTCGGGTAGTGTAGGGGGTCGTGCTGTGGCTGATGTTTCAGGGATGAGGGCAGTGCAGTGGTGTTCGGGCAGTGTAGGGGGATGCGCTGGGGGTAGAGTTTCAGAGTTTAGGGCAGAGCAGTGGTGTTCAGGCAGTGTAGGGGGTCATGCTGGGGGTAGTGTTTTAGGATATAGGGCAGAGTAGTGGTGTTTGGGTAGAGTAGGGGGTCATGCTGGGGGTGGTGTTTAGGGTTTAGGGCAGTGCAGTGGTGTTCAGGCAGTGTAGGGGGTCGTGCTGGGGGTGGTGTTTCAGGGTTTAGGGCAGTGCAGTGTTGTTCGGGCAGTGTAGAGGGTCTTGCTGGGGGTGGTGTTTCAGGGTTTGGTGCAGTGGTATTCGGGCAGTGTAGGGGGTCTTCCTGGGGGTGGTGTTTCAGGGTTTAGGGCAGTGATGTTTGGGCAGTGTAGGGGGGCTTGCTGGAGGTGGTTGTTTCAGGGTTTAGGGCAGTGATGTTTGGGCAGTGTAGGGGGGCTTGCTGGGGGTGGTTGTTTCAGGGTTTAGGGCAGTGGTGTTCAGGCAGTTTAGGGGGTCTTGCTGGGGGTGGTGTTTCAGGGTTTAGGGCAGTGGTGTTCAGGCAGTGTAAGGGGGTCTTGCTGGGGGTTGTGTTTCAGGGTTTAGGGCAGCGCAGTGGTGTTCAGGTAGAGAAGGGGGTTCTGCTCGGGGTGCTGTTTCAAGGTTTAGGGCAGCGCAGTGATGTTCGGGCAGTGTAGGGGGTCTTGTTGGGGGTGGTGTTTCAGGGTTTAGGGCAGCGCAGTGGTGTTTGTGTACTGTAGGGGGTCGTGCTGGGGTAATGTTTCAGGGTTTAGGGCAGAGCAGTGGTGTTTAGGTAGTGTAAGGGGGCGTGCTGGGGGTGGTGTTTTAGTGTTTAGGGTAGTGCAGTGGTGTTTGCGTAGTGTATGGGGTCATGCTGGGGGTGGTGCTTTAGGATTTAGGGCAGTGCAGTGGTGTTCGGGTAGTGTATGGGGTCGTACTGGTGGTGGTGTTTCAGGGTTTAGAGTAGTGCAGTGGTGTTCGGGTAGTATATGGGGTCATGCTGGGGCTGGTGTTTTAGGGTTTAGGGCAGTGCAGTGGTGTTCGGGCACTATAGGGTGTCGTGCTGGTGGTGGTGTTTTAGGGTTTAGGGCAGTGCAGTGGTGTTCGGGTGGTATATGGGGTCATGCTGGGGGTGGTGTTTTAGGGTTTAGGGCAGTGCAGTGGTGTTCGGGCAGTGTAGGAGTTCATGCTGAGGGTGGTGTTTTAGAGTTTAGTGCAGTGCAGTGGTGTTCGGGCAGTGTAGGGGGTCATGCTGGGTTGGTGTTTCAGGGTTTAGAGCAGTGAAGTGGTGTTCGGGCAGTGTAGGGGGTCATGCAGGGGTTGGTGTTTCAGGGTTTAGAGCAGTGCAGTGGTGCTCGGGCAGTGTAGGGGGTCTTGCTGGGGGTGGTGTTTCAAGGTTTAGGGCAGTGGTGTTCGGGCAGGGTAGGGGGACTTGCTGGGGGTGGTGTTTCAGGGTTTAGGGCAGTGCAGTGGTGTTCGGGCAGTGTAGGGGGACTTGCTGGGGGTGGTGTTTCAGGATTTAGGTCAGTGCAGTGCTTTTCGGGCAGTGTAAGGGGTCGTGCGGTGGTGGTGTTTCAGGGTTTAGGGCAGTGCAGTGGTGTTCCGGCAGTGTAGCGGGACGTGGGGGGGTGTTGTTTCATGGTTTAGGGCAGTGCAGTGGTGTTCGGGTAGTGTGGGGGGTCGTGCGGATGGGTGGTGTTTCAGGGTTTAGGGCAGTGCAGTGGTGTTTGGGCAGTGTAGGGGGTCATGCAGGGGGTGGTGCTTCAGGGTTTAGGACAGTGCAGTGGTGTTCGGGTATTGTAGAGGGTCGTGCTGTGGCTGATGTTTCAGGGATTAGGGCAGTGCAGTGGTGTTCGGGCAGTGTAGGGGGTCACGCTGGAGGTATTGTTTCAGGGTTTTGGGCAGTGCTGTGTTGTTCTGGCAGTGTAGGGGGACGTGCTGGGGGTAGTGTTTTAGGGTTTAGGGCAGAGTAGTGGTGTTTAAGTAGAGTAGGGGGTCATGCTGGGGCTGTTGTTTCAGGGTTTAGGGCAGTGCAGTGGTGTTCGGGTAGTGTAGGGGGTTGTGCGGGTGGTGGTGTTTCAGGGTTTATGGCAGTGCAGTGGTGATCGGGCAGTGTGGGGGGTCGTGCGGGTGGGTGGTGTTTCAGGGTTTATGGCAGTGCAGTGGTGTTCGGGCACTGTAGGGTGTCGTGCTGGCGGTGGTGTTTTAGGGTTTAGGGCAGTGCCGTGGTGTTTGGGCGGTGTAGGTCATGCTGAGGGTGGTGTTTTAGGGTTTAATGCAGTGCAGTGGTGTTCGGGCAGTGTAGGGGGTCATGCTGGGGTGGTGTTTCAGGGTTAAGGGCAGTGAAGTGGTGTTCCGGCAGTGTAGGGGGTCATGCAGGGGTTGGTGTTTCAGGGTTTAGGGCAGTGCAGTGGTGCTCGGGCAGTGTAGGGGGTCTTGCTGGGGGTGATGTTTCAAGGTTTAGGGCAGTGGTGTTCGGTCAGGGTAGGGGGACTTGCTGGGGGTGGTGTTTCAGGGTTTAGAGCAGTGCAGTGGTGTTCGGGCAGTGTAGGGGGACTTGCTGGGCGTGGTGTTTCAGGATTTAGGTCAGTGCCGTGCTTTTCGGGCAGTGTAAGGGGTCGTGCGGTGGTGGTGTTTCAGGGTTTAGGGCAGTGCAGTGGTGTTTGGGCAGTGTAGCGGGACGTGGGGGTGTTGTTTCAGGGTTTAGGGCAGTGCAGTGGTGTTCGGGTAGTGTAGGGGATCGTGCGGGCGGTGGTGTTTCAGGGTTTAGGGCAGTGCAGTGGTGATCGGGCAGTGTGGGGGGTCATGCGGGTGGGTGGTGTTTCAGGGTTTAGGGCAGTGCAGTGGTGTTTGGGCAGTGTAGGGGGTGATGCAGGGGGTGGTGCTTCAGGGTTTAGGATAGTGCAGTGGTGTTCGGGTATTGTAGGGGGTCGTACTGTGGCTGATGTTTCAGGGATTAGGGCAGTGCAGTGGTTTTCGGGCAGTGTAGGGGGTCACGCTGGAGGTATTGTTTCAGGGTTTTGGGCAGTGCTGTGTTGTTCGGGCAGTGTAGGGGGACGTGCTGGGGGTAGTGTTTTAGGGTTTAGGGGAGAGTAGTTGTGTTTGGGTAGAGTAGGGGGTCATGCTGGGGGTGTTGATTCAGGGTTTAGGGCAGTGCAGTGGTGTTCAGGTAGTGTAGGGTGTTGTGCGGGTGGTGGTGTTTCAGGGTATAGGGCAGTGCAGTGGTGATCGGGCAGTGTGGGGGGTCGTGCGGGTGGGTGGTGTTTCAGGGTTTAGGGCAGTGCAGTGGTGTTCGGGCAGTGTAGGGGGCATGCAGGGGTGGTGCTTCACAGTTAAGGACAGTGCAGTGGTGTTCCGGCAGTGTGGGGGGTCTTGCTAGGGTTGTGTTTCAGGGTTTAGGGCAGTGGTGTTCGGGCAGTGTTGGGGGTCTTGCTGGGGGTGGTGTTTCAGGGTTTAGGGCAGTGCAGTGGTGTTCGGGCAGTGTAGGTGGTCTTGCTGGGGGTGGTGTTTCAGGGTTTAGGGCAGTGTAGTGGTGTTCAGCAGTGTAGTGGGTCATTTGGGGGTGGTGTTTCAGGATTTAGGGCAGTGCAGTGGTGTTCGGGCAGTGTAGGGGGTCATGCAGGGGGGGTGTTTCAGGATTTAGGGCAGTGCAGTGGTGTTCGGGCAGTGTAGGGGTCATGCAGGGGTGGTGTTTTAGGGTTTAGGGCAGTGCAGTGGTGTTCGGGCAGTGTAGGGGGTCATTTGGGGGTGGTGTTTCAGGATTTATGGCAGTGCAGTGGTGTTCGGGCAGTGTAGGGGGTCATGCAGGGGGGGTGTTTCAGGGTTTAGAGCAGTGAAGTGGTGTTCGGGCAGTGTAGGGGGTCATGCAGGGGTTGGTGTTTCAGGGTTTAGAGCAGTGCAGTGGTGCTCGGGCAGTGTAGGGGGTCTTGCTGGGGGTGGTGTTTCAAGGTTTAGGGCAGTGGTGTTCGGGCAGGGTAGGGGGACTTGCTGGGGGTGGTGTTTCAGGGTTTAGGGCAGTGCAGTGGTGTTCGGGCAGTGTAGGGGGACTTGCTGGGGGTGGTGTTTCAGGATTTAGGTCAGTGCAGTGCTTTTCGGGCAGTGTAAGGGGTCGTGCGGTGGTGGTGTTTCAGGGTTTAGGGCAGTGCAGTGGTGTTTGGGCAGTGTAGCGGGACGTGGGGGTTGTTGTTTCAGGGTTTAGGGCAGTGCAGTGGTGTTCGGGTAGTGTAGGGGGTCGTGCGGGCGGTGGTGTTTCAGGGTTTAGGGCAGTGCAGTGGTGTTTGGGCAGTGTAGGGGGTCATGCAGGGGGTGGTGCTTCAGGGTTTATGGCAGTGCAGTGGTGATCGGGCAGTGTGGGGGGTCGTGCGGGTGGGTGGTGTTTCAGGGTTTAGGGCAGTGCAGTGGTGTTCGGGCACTGTAGGGTGTTGTGCTGGCGGTGGTGTTTTAGGGTTTAGGGCAGTGCTGTGGTGTTTGGGCGGTATAGGAGGTCATGCTGAGGGTGGTGTTTTAGGGCTTAATGCAGTGCAGTGGTGTTCGGGCAGTGTAGGGGGTCATGCTGGGGTGGTGTTTCAGGGTTAAGGGCAGTGAAGTGGTGTTCGGGCAGTGTAGGGGGTCATGCAGGGGTTGGTGTTTCAGGGTTTAGGGCAGTGCAGTGGTGCTCGGGCAGTGTAGGGGGTCTTGCTGGGGGTGATGTTTCAAGGTTTAGGGCAGTGGTGTTCGGTCAGGGTAGGGGGACTTGCTGGGGGTAGTGTTTCAGGGTTTAGAGCAGTGCAGTGGTGTTCGGGCAGTGTAGGGGGACTTGCTGGGGGTGGTGTTTCAGGATTTAGGTCAGTGCCGTGCTTTTCGGGCAGTGTAAGGGGTCGTGCGGTGGTGGTGTTTCAGGGTTTAGGGCAGTGCAGTGGTGTTTGGGCAGTGTAGCGGGACGTGGGGGTGTTGTTTCAGGGTTTAGGGCAGTGCAGTGGTGTTCGGGTAGTGTAGGGGATCGTGCGGGCGGTGGTGTTTCAGGGTTTAGGGCAGTGCAGTGGTGATCGGGCAGTGTGGGGGGTCATGCGGGTGGGTGGTGTTTCAGGGTTTAGGGCAGTGCAGTGGTGTTTGGGCAGTGTAGGGGGTGATGCAGGGGGTGGTGCTTCAGGGTTTAGGATAGTGCAGTGGTGTTCGGGTATTGTAGGTGGTCGTACTGTGGCTGATGTTTCAGGGATTAGGGCAGTGCAGTGGTGTTTGGGCAGTGTAGGGGGTCACGCTGGAGGTATTGTTTCAGGGTTTTGGGCAGTGCTGTGTTGTTCGGGCAGTGTAGGGGGACGTGCTGGGGGTAGTGTTTTAGGGTTTAGGGGAGAGTAGTTGTGTTTGGGTAGAGTAGGGGGTCATGCTGGGGGTGTTGATTCAGGGTTTAGGGCAGTGCAGTGGTGTTCAGGTAGTGTAGGGGGTTGTGCGGGTGGTGGTGTTTCAGGGTTTAGGGCAGTGCAGTGGTGATCGGGCAGTGTGGGGGGTCGTGCGGGTGGGTGGTGTTTCAGGGTTTAGGGCAGTGCAGTGGTGTTCGGGCAGTGTAGGGGGCATGCAGGGGTGGTGCTTCACAGTTAAGGACAGTGCAGTGGTGTTCCGGCAGTGTGGGGGGTCTTGCTAGGGTTGTGTTTCAGGGTTTAGGGCAGTGGTGTTCGGGCAGTGTTGGGGGTCTTGCTGGGGGTGGTGTTTCAGGGTTTAGGGCAGTGCAGTGGTGTTCGGGCAGTGTAGGTGGTCTTGCTGGGGGTGGTGTTTCAGGGTTTAGGGCAGTGTAGTGGTGTTCAGCAGTGTAGTGGGTCATTTGGGGGTGGTGTTTCAGGATTTAGGGCAGTGCAGTGGTGTTCGGGCAGTGTAGGGGGTCATGCAGGGGGGGTGTTTCAGGATTTAGGGCAGTGCAGTGGTGTTCGGGCAGTGTAGGGGTCATGCAGGGGTGGTGTTTTAGGGTTTAGGGCAGTGCAGTGGTGTTCGGGCAGTGTAGGGGGTCATGTGGGGGTGGTGTTTCAGGGTTTAGGGCAGTGCAGTGGTGTTCGGGTAGTGTAGGGGGTCGTGCTGTGGCTGATGTTTCAGGGATGAGGGCAGTGCAGTGGTGTTCGGGCAGTGTAGGGGGATGCGCTGGGGTAGTGTTTCAGAGTTTAGGGCAGAGCAGTGGTGTTCAGGCAGTGTAGGGGGTCATGCTGGGGGTAGTGTTTTAGGATATAGGGCAGAGTAGTGGTGTTTGGGTAGAGTAGGGGGTCATGCTGGGGGTGGTGTTTAGGGTTTAGGGCAGTGCAGTGGTGTTCAGGCAGTGTAGGGGGTCGTGCTGGGGGTGGTGTTTCAGGGTTTAGGGCAGTGCAGTGTTGTTCGGGCAGTGTAGAGGGTCTTGCTGGGGGTGGTGTTTCAGGGTTTAGTGCAGTGGTATTCGGGCAGTGTAGGGGGTCTTCCTGGGGGTGGTGTTTCAGGGTTTAGGGCAGTGATGTTTGGGCAGTGTAGGGGGGCTTGCTGGGGGTGGTTGTTTCAGGGTTTAGGGCAGTGATGTTCAGGCAGTTTAGGGGGTCTTGCTGGGGGTGGTGTTTCAGGGTTTAGGGCAGTGGTGTTCAGGCAGTGTAAGGGGGTCTTGCTGGGGATTGTGTTTCAGGGTTTAGGGCAGCGCAGTGGTGTTCAGGTAGAGAAGGGGGTCTTGCTCGGGGTGCTGTTTCAGGGTTTAGGGCAGCGCAGTGATGTTCGGGCAGTGTAGGGGGTCTTGTTGGGGGTGGTGTTTCAGGGTTTAGGGCAGCGCAGTGGTGTTTGTTTACTGTAGGGGGTCGTGCTGGGGTAATGTTTCAGGGTTTAGGGCAGAGCAGTGGTGTTTGGGTAGTGTAAGGGGGCGTGCTGGGGGTGGTGTTTTAGTGTTTAGGGTAGTGCAGTGGTGTTTGCGTAGTGTATGGGGTCGTGCTGGGGGTGGTGCTTTAGGATTTAGGGCAGTGCAGTGGTGTTCGGGTAGTGTATGGGGTCGTACTGGTGGTGGTGTTTTAGGGTTTAGAGTAGTGCAGTGGTGTTCGGGTAGTATATGGGGTCATGCTGGGGCTGGTGTTTTAGGGTTTAGTGCAGTGCAGTGGTGTTCGGGCAGTGTAGGGGGTGATGCTGGGGTGGTGTTTCAGGGTTTAGAGCAGTGAAGTGGTGTTCGGGCAGTGTAGGGGGTCATGCAGGGGTTGGTGTTTCAGGGTTTAGGGCAGTGCAGTGGTGCTTGGGCAGTGTAGGGGGTCTTGCTGGGGGTGGTGTTTCAAGGTTTAGGGCAGTGGTGTTCGGGCAGGGTAGGGGGACTTGCTGGGGGTGGTGTTTCAGGGTGTAGGGCAGTGCAGTGGTGTTCGGGCAGTGTAGGGGGACTTGCTGGGGGTGGTGTTTCAGGATTTACGTCAGTGCAGTGCTTTTCGGGCAGTGTAAGGGGACGTGCGGTGGTGGTGTTTCAGGGTTTAGGGCAGTGCAGTGGTGTTTGGGCAGTGTAGCGGGATGTGGGGGGTGTTGTTTCAGGGTTTAGGGCAGTGCAGTGGTGTTCGGGTAGTGTAGGGGGTCGTGCGGGCGGTGGTGTTTCAGGGTTTAGGGCAGTGCAGTGGTGATCGGGCAGTGTGGGGGTCTGTGCGGGTGGGTGGTGTTTCAGGGTTTAGGGCAGTGCAGTGGTGTTTGGGCAGTGTAGGAGGTCATGCAGGGGGTGGTGCTTCAGGGTTTAGGACAGTGCAGTGGTGTTCGGGTATTGTAGGGGGTTGTGCTGTGGCTGATGTTTCAGGGATTAGGGCAGTGCAGTGGTGTTCGGGCAGTGTAGGGGGTCACGCTGGAGGTATTGTTTCAGGGTTTTGGGCAGTGCTGTGTTGTTCGGGCAGTGTAGGGGGACGTGCTGGGGGTAGTGTTTTAGGGTTTAGGGCAGAGTAGTGGTGTTTGGGTTGAGTAGGGGGTCATGCTGGGGGTGTTGTTTCAGGGTTTAGGGCAGTGCAGTGGTGTTTGGGTAGTATAGGGGGTTGTGCGGGTGGTGGTGTTTCAGGGTTTAAGGCAGTGCAGTGGTGATCGGGCAGTGTGGGGGGTCGTGCGGGTGGGTGGTGTTTCAGGGTTTAGGGCAGTGCAGTGGTGTTCGGGCACTGTAGGGTGTCCTGCTGGCGGTGGTGTTTTAGGGTTTAGGGCAGTGCCGTGGTGTTTGGGAAGTGTAGGAGTTCATGCTGTGGGTGGTGTTTTAGGGTTTAGTGCAGTGCAGTGGTGTTCGGGCAGTGTAGGGGGTCATGCTGGGGTGGTGTTTCAGGGTTTAGGGCAGTGAAGTAGTGTTCGGGCAGTGTAGGGGTCATGCAGGGGTTGGTGTTTCAGGGTTTAGGGCAGTGCAGTGGTGCTCGGGCAGTGTAGGGGGTCTTGCTGGGGGTGGTGTTTCAAGGTTTAGGGCAGTGGTGTTCGGGCAGGGTAGGGAGACTTGCTGGGGGTGGTGTTTCAGGGTTTAGGGCAGTGCAGTGGTGTTCGGGCAGTGTAGGGGGACTTGCTGGGGGTGGTGTTTCAGGATATAGGTCAGTGCAGTGCTTTTCGGGCAGTGTAAGGGGTCGTGCGGTGGTGGTGTTTCAGGGTTTAGGGCAGTGCAGTGGTGTTTGGGCAGTGTAGCGGGACGTGGGGGGTGTTGTTTCAGGGTTTAGGGCAGTGCAGTGGTGTTCGGGTAGTGTAGGGGGTCGTGCGGGCGGTGGTGTTTCAGGGTTTAGGGCAGTGCAGTGGTGATCGGGCAGTGTGGGGGGTCGTGCGGGTGGGTGGTGTTTCAGGGTTTAGAGCAGTGCAGTGGTGTTTGGGCAGTGTAGGGGGTCATGCAGGGGGTGGTGATTCAGGGTTTAGGACAGTGCAGTGGTGTTTGGGTATTGTAGGGGGTCGTGCTGTGGCTGATGTTTCAGGGATTAGGGCAGTGCAGTGGTGTTCGGGCAGTGTAGGGGGTCACGCTGGAGGTATTGTTTCAGGGTTTTGGGCAGTGCTGTGTTGTTCGGGCAGTGTAGGGGGACGTGCTGGGGGTAGTGTTTTAGGGTTTAGGGCAGAGTAGTGGTGTTTGGGTAGAGTAGGGGGTCATGCTGGGGGTGTTGTTTCAGGGTTTAGGGCAGTGCAGTGGTGTTCGGGTAGTGTAGGAGGTTGTGCGGGTGGTGGTGTTTCAGGGTTTAGGGCAGTGCAGTGGTGATCGGGCAGTGTGGGGGGTCGTGCGGGTGGGTGGTGTTTCAGGGTTTAGGGCAGTGCAGTGGTGTTCGGGCACTGTAGGGTGTCGTAATGGCGGTGGTGTTTTAGGGTTTAGGGCAGTGCCGTGGTGTTTGGGCAGTGTAGGAGTTCATGCTGAGGGTGGTGTTTTAGGGTTTAGTGCAGTGCAGTGGTGTTCGGGCAGTGTAGGGGGTCATGCTGGGGTGGTGTTTCAGGGTTTAGGGCAGTGAAGTGGTGTTCGGGCAGTGTAGGGGGTCATGCAGGGGTTGGTGTTTCAGGGTTTAGGGCAGTGCAGTGGTGCTCGGGCAGTGTAGGGGTTCTTGCTGGGGGTGGTGTTTCAAGGTTTAGGGCAGTGGTGTTCGGGCAGGGTAGGGGGACTTGCTGGGGGTGGTGTTTCAGGGTTTAGAGCAGTGCAGTGGTGTTCGGGCAGTGTAGGGGGACTTGCTGGGGGTGGTGTTTCAGGATTTAGGTCAGTGCCGTGCTTTTCGGGCAGTGTAAGGGGTCGTGCGGTGGTGGTGTTTCAGGGTTTAGGGCAGTGCAGTGGTGTTTGGGCAGTGTAGCGGGACGTGGGGGGTGTTGTTTCAGGGTTTAGGGCAGTGCAGTGGTGTTTGGGTAGTGTAGGGGGTCGTGCGGGCGGTGGTGTTTCAGGGTTTAGGGCAGTGCAGTGGTGATCGGGCAGTGTGGGGGGTCATGCGGGTGGGTGGTGTTTCAGGGTTTAGGGCAGTGCAGTGGTGTTTGGGCAGTGTAGGGGGTGATGCAGGGGGTGGAGCTTCAGGGTTTAGGACAGTGCAGTGGTGTTCGGGTATTGTAGGGGGTCGTACTGTTGCTGATGTTTCAGGGATTAGGGCAGTGCAGTGGTGTTCGGGCAGTGTAGGGGGTCACGCTGGAGGTATTGTTTCAGGGTTTTGGGCAGTGCTGTGTTGTTCGGGCAGTGTAGGGGGACGTGCTGGGGGTAGTGTTTTAGGGTTTAGGGCAGAGTAGTGGTGTTTGGGTAGAGTAGGGGGTCATGCTGGGGGTGTTGTTTCAGGGTTTAGGGCAGTGCAGTGGTGTTCGGGTAGTGTAGGGGGTTGTGCGGGTGGTGGTGTTTCAGGGTTTAGGGCAGTGCAGTGGTGATCGGGCAGTGTGGGGGGTCTTGCGGGTGGGTGGTATTTCAGGGTTTAGGGCAGTGCAGTGGTGTTCGGGCAGTGTAGGGGGCATGCAGGGGTGGTGCTTCACAGTTAAGGACAGTGCAGTGGTGTTCCGGCAGTGTGGGGGGTCTTGCTAGGGTTGTGTTTCAGGGTTTAGGGCAGTGGTGTTTGGGCAGTGTTGGGGGTCTTGCTGGGGGTGGTGTTTCAGGGTTTAGGGCAGTGCAGTGGTGTTCGGGCAGTGTAGGTGGTCTTGCTGGGGGTGGTGTTTCAGGGTTTAGGGCAGTGCAGTGGTGTTCAGCAGTGTAGTGGGTCATTTGGGGGTGGTGTTTCAGGATTTAGGGCAGTGCAGTGGTGTTCGGGCAGTGTAGGGGGTCATGCAGGGGGGGTGTTTCAGGATTTAGGGCAGTGCAGTGGTGTTCGGGCAGTGTAGGGGTCATGTGGGGGTGGTGTTTCAGGGTTTAGGGCAGTGCAGTGGTGTTCGGGTAGTGTAGGGGGTCGTGCTGTGGCTGATGTTTCAGGGATGAGGGCAGTGCAGTGGTGTTTGGGCAGTGTAGGGGGATGCGCTGGGGGTAGTGTTTCAGAGTTTAGGGCAGAGCAGTGGTGTTCAGGCAGTGTAGACGGTCATGCTGGGGGTGGTGTTTAGGGTTTAGGGCAGTGCAGTGGTGTTCAGGCAGTGTAGGGGGTCGTGCTGGGGGTGGTGTTTCAGGGTTTAGGGCAGTGCAGTGTTGTTTGGGCAGTGTTTAGGGTCTTGCTGGGGGTGGTGTTTCAGGGTTTAGTGCAGTGGTATTCGGGCAGTGTAGGGGGTCTTCCTGGGGGTGGTGTTTCAGGGTTTAGGGCAGTGATGTTTGGGCAGTGTAGGGGGGCTTGCTGGGGGTGGTTGTTTCAGGGTTTAGGGCAGTGATGTTCAGGCAGTTTAGGGGGTCATGCTGGGGGTGGTGTTTCAGGGTTTAGGGCAGTGGTGTTCAGGCAGTGTAAGGGGGTCTTGCTGGGGGTTGTGTTTCAGGGTTTAGGGCAGCGCAGTGGTGTTCAGGTAGAGAAGGGGGTCTTGCTCGGGGTGCTGTTTCAGGGTTTAGGGCAGCGCAGTGATGTTCGGGCAGTGTAGGGGGTCTTGTTGGGGGTGGTGTTTCAGGGTTTAGAGCGGCGCAGTGGTGTTTGTGTACTGTAGGGGGTCGTGCTGGGGTAATGTTTCAGGGTTTAGGGCAGAGCAGTGGTGTTTGGGTAGTGTAAGGGGGCGTGCTGGGGGTGGTGTTTTAGTGTTTAGGGTAGTGCAGTGGTGTTTGCGTAGTGTATGGGGTCGTGCTGGGGGTGGTGCTTTAGGATTTAGGGCAGTGCAGTGGTGTTCAGGTAGTGTATGGGGTCGTACTGGTGGTTGTGTTTTAGGGTTTAGAGTAGTGCAGTGGTGTTCGGGTAGTATATGGGGTCATGCTGGGGATGGTGTTTTAGGGTTTAGGGCAGTGCATTGGTGTTCGGGCACTATAGGGTGTCGTGCTGGTGGTGGTGTTTTAGGGTTTAGGGCAATGCAGTGGTGTTCGGGTGGTATATGGGGTCATGCTGGGGGTGGTGTTTTAGGGTTTAGGGCAGTGCAGTGGTGTTCGGGCACTGTAGGGTGTCGTGCTGGTGGTGGTGTTTTAGGGTTTAGGGCAGTGCCGTGGTGTTTGGGCAGTGTAGGAGTTCATGATGAGGGTGGTGTTTTAGAGTTTAGTGCAGTGCAGTGGTGTTCGGGCAGTGTAGGGGGTCATGCTGGGGTGGTGTTTCAGGGTTTAGAGCAGTGAAGTGGTGTTCGGGCAGTGTAGGGGGTCATGCAGGGGTTGGTGTTTCAGGGTTTAGGGCAGTGCAGTGGTGCTCGGGCAGTGTAGGGGGTCTTGCTGGGGGTGGTGTTTCAAGGTTTAGGGCAGTGGTGTTCGGGCAGGGTAGGGGGACTTGCTGGGGGTGGTGTTTCAGGGTTTAGGGCAGTGCAGTGGTGTTCGGGCAGTGTAGGGGGACTTGCTGGGGGTGGTGTTTCAGGATTTACGTCAGTGCAGTGCTTTTCGGGCAGTGTAAGGGGACGTGTGGTGGTGGTGTTTCAGGGTTTAGGGCAGTGCAGTGGTGTTTGGGCAGTGTAGCGGGATGTGGGGGATGTTGTTTCAGGGTTTAGGGCAGTGCAGTGGTGTTCGGTAGTGTAGGGGGTCGTGCGGGCGGTGGTGTTTCAGGGTTTAGGGCAGTGCAGTGGTGATCGGGCAGTGTGGGGGTTTGTGCGGGTGGGTGGTGTTTCAGGGATTAGGGCAGTGCAGTGGTGTTCGGGCAGTGTAGGGGGTCACGCTGGAGGTATTGTTTCAGGGTTTTGGGCAGTGCTGTGTTGTTCGGGCAGTGTAGGGGGATGTGCTGGGGGTAGTGTTTTAGGGTTTAGGGCAGAGTAGTGGTGTTTGGGTTGAGTAGGGGGTCATGCTGGGGGTGTTGTTTCAGGGTTTAGGGCAGTGCAGTGGTGTTCGGGTAGTGTAGGGGTCATGCGGGTGGTGGTGTTTCAGGGTTTAGGGCAGTGCAGTGGTGATCGGGCAGTGTGGGGGGTCGTGCGGGTGGGTGGTGTTTCAGGGTTTAGGGCAGTGCAGTGGTGTTCGGGCACTGTAGGGTGTCGTGCTGGCGGTGGTGTTTTAGGGTTTAGGGCAGTGCCGTGGTGTTTGGGCAGTGTAGGAGTTCATGCTGAGGGTGGTGTTTTAGGGTTTAGTGCAGTGCAGTGGTGTTCGGGCAGTGTAGGGGGTCATGCTGGGGTGGTGTTTCAGGGTTTAGGGCAGTGAAGTAGTGTTCGGGCAGTGTAGGGGTCATGCAGGGGTTGGTGTTTCAGGGTTTAGGGCAGTGCAGTGGTGCTCGGGCAGTGTAGGGGGTCTTGCTGGGGGTGGTGTTTCAAGGTTTAGGGCAGTGGTGTTCGGACAGGGTAGGGGGACTTGCTGGGGGTGGTGTTTCAGGGTTTAGGGCAGTGCAGTGGTGTTCGGGCAGAGTAGGGGGACTTGCTGGGGGTGGTGTTTCAGGATTTAGGTCAGTGCAGTGCTTTTCGGGCAGTGTAAGGGGTCGTGCGGTGGTGGTGTTTCAGGGTTTAGGGCAGTGCAGTGGTGTTTGGGCAGTGTAGCGGGACGTGGGGGGTGTTGTTTCAGGGTTTAGGGCAGTGCAGTGGTGTTCGGGTAGTGTAGGGGGTCGTGCGGGCGGTGGTGTTTCAGGGTTTAGGGCAGTGCAGTGGTGATCGGGCAGTGTGGGGGGTCGTGCGGGTGGGTGGTGTTTCAGGGTTTAGGGCAGTGCAGTGGTGTTTGGGCAGTGTAGGGGGTCATGCAGGGGGTGGTGCTTCAGGGTTTAGGACAGTGCAGTGGTGTTTGGGTATTGTAGGGGGTCGTGCTGTGGCTGATGTTTCAGGGATTAGGGCAGTGCAGTGGTGTTCGGGCAGTGTAGGGGTCACGCTGGAGGTATTGTTTCAGGGTTTTGGGCAGTGCTGTGTTGTTCGGGCAGTGTAGGGGGACGTGCTGGGGGTAGTGTTTTAGGGTTTAGGGCAGAGTAGTGGTGTTTGGGTAGAGTAGGGGGTCATGCTGGGGGTGTTGTTTCAGGGTTTAGGGCAGTGCAGTGGTGTTCGGGTAGTGTAGGGGGTTGTGCGGGTAGTGGTGTTTCAGGGTTTAGGGCAGTGCAGTGGTGATCGGGCAGTGTGGGGGGTCGTGCGGGTGGGTGGTGTTTCAGGATTTAGGGAAGTGCAGTGGTGTTCGGGCACTGTAGGGTGTCGTAATGGCGGTGGTGTTTTAGGGTTTAGGGCAGTGCCGTGGTGTTTGGGCAGTGTATGGGGACTTGCTGGGGGTGGTGTTTCAGGGTTTAGGGCAGTGCAGTGGTGTTCGGGCAGTGTAGGGGGACTTGCTGGGGGTGGTGTTTCAGGATTTAGGTCAGTGCAGTGCTTTTCGGGCAGTGTAAGGGGTCGTGCGGTGGTGGTGTTTCAGGGTTTAGGGCAGTGCAGTGGTGTTTGGGCAGTGTAGCGGGACGTGGGGGGTGTTGTTTCAGGGTTTAGGGCAGTGCAGTGGTGTTCGGGTAGTGTAGGGGGTCGTGTGGTGTTTCAGGATTTAGGGCAGTGCAGTGGTGATCGGGCAGTGTGGGGGGTCGTGCGGGTGGGTGGTGTTTCAGGGTTTAGGGCAGTGCAGTGGTGTTTGGGCAGTGTAGGGGGTCATGCAGGGGGTGGTGCTTCAGGGTTTAGGACAGTGCAGTGGTGTTTGGGTATTGTAGGGGGTCGTGCTGTGGCTGATGTTTCAGGGATTAGGGCAGTGCAGTGGTGTTCGGCTAGTGTAGGGGTCATGCTGGAGGTATTGTTTCAGGGTTTTGGGCAGTGCTGTGTTGTTCGGGCAGTGTAGGGGGACGTGCTGGGGGTAGTGTTTTAGGGTTTAGGGCAGAGTAGTGGTGTTTGGGTAGAGCAGGGGGTCATGCTGGGGGTGTTGTTTCAGGGTTTAGGGCAGTGCAGTGGTGTTCGGGTAGTGTAGGGGGTTGTGCGGGTAGTGGTGTTTCAGGGTTTAGGGCAGTGCAGTGGTGATCGGGCAGTGTGGGGGGTCGTGCGGGTGGGTGGTGTTTCAGGATTTAGGGCAGTGCAGTGGTGTTCGGGCACTGTAGGGTGTCGTAATGGCGGTGGTGTTTTAGGGTTTAGGGCAGTGCCGTGGTGTTTGGGCAGTGTAGGAGTTCATGCTGAGGGTGGTGTTTTAGGGTTTAGTGCAGTGCAGTGGTGTTCGGGCAGTGTAGGGGGTCATGCTGGGGTGGTGTTTCAGGGTTTAGGGCAGTGAAGTGGTGTTCGGGCAGTGTAGGGGGTCATGCAGGGGTTGGTGTTTCAGGGTTTAGGGCAGTGCAGTGGTGCTCGGGCAGTGTAGGGGTTCTTGCTGGGGGTGGTGTTTCAAGGTTTAGGGCAGTGGTGTTCGGGCAGGGTAGGGGGACTTGCTGGGGGTGGTGTTTCAGGGTTTAGAGCAGTGCAGTGGTGTTCGGGCAGTGTAGGGGGACTTGCTGGAGGTGGTGTTTCAGGATTTAGGTCAGTGCCGTGCTTTTCGGGCAGTGTAAGGGGTCGTGCGGTGGTGGTGTTTCAGGGTTTAGGGCAGTGCAGTGGTGTTTGGGCAGTGTAGCGGGACGTGGGGGGTGTTGTTTCAGGGTTTAGGGCAGTGCAGTGGTGTTTGGGTAGTGTAGGGGGTCGTGCGGGCGGTGGTGTTTCAGGGTTTAGGGCAGTGCAGTGGTGATCGGGCAGTGTGGGGGGTCATGCGGGTGGGTGGTGTTTCAGGGTTTAGGGCAGTGCAGTGGTGTTTGGGCAGTGTAGGGGGTGATGCAGGGGGTGGAGCTTCAGGGCTTAGGACAGTGCAGTGGTGTTCGGGTATTGTAGGGGGTCGTACTGTGGCTGATGTTTCAGGGATTAGGGCAGTGCAGTGGTGTTCGGGCAGTGTAGGGGGTCACGCTGGAGGTATTGTTTCAGGGTTTTGGGCAGTGCTGTGTTGTTCGGGCAGTGTAGGGGGACGTGCTGGGGGTAGTGTTTTAGGGTTTAGGGCAGAGTAGTGGTGTTTGGGTAGAGTAGGGGGTCATGCTGGGGGTGTTGTTTCAGGGTTTAGGGCAGTGCAGTGGTGTTCGGGTAGTGTAGGGGGTTGTGCGGGTGGTGGTGTTTCAGGGTTTAGGGCAGTGCAGTGGTGATCGGGCAGTGTGGGGGGTCGTGTGGGTGGGTGGTATTTCAGGGTTTAGGGCAGTGCAGTGGTGTTCAGGCAGTGTAGGGGGCATGCAGGGGTGGTGCTTCACAGTTAAGGACAGTGCAGTGGTGTTCCGGCAGTGTGGGGGGTCTTGCTAGGGTTGTGTTTCAGGGTTTAGGGCAGTGGTGTTCGGGCAGTGTTGGGGGTCTTGCTGGGGGTGGTGTTTCAGGGTTTAGGGCAGTGCAGTGGTGTTCGGGCAGTGTAGGTGGTCTTGCTGGGGGTGGTGTTTCAGGGTTTAGGGCAGTGCAGTGGTGTTCAGCAGTGTAGTGGGTCATTTGTGGGTGGTGTTTCAGGATTTAGGGCAGTGCAGTGGTGTTCGGGCAGTGTAGGGGGTCATGCAGGGGGGGTGTTTCAGGATTTAGGGCAGTGCAGTGGTGTTCGGGCAGTGTAGGGGTCATGTGGGGGTGGTGTTTCAGGGTTTAGGGCAGTGCAGTGGTGTTCGGGTAGTGTAGGGGGTCGTGCTGTGGCTGATGTTTCAGGGATGAGGGCAGTGCAGTGGTGTTTGGGCAGTGTAGGGGGATGCGCTGGGGGTAGTGTTTCAGAGTTTAGGGCAGAGCAGTGGTGTTCAGGCAGTGTAGGGGGTCATGCTGGGGGTAGTGTTTTAGGATATACGGCAGAGTAGTGGTGTTTTGGTAGAGTAGGGGGTCATGCTGGGGGTGGTGTTTAGGGTTTAGGGCAGTGCAGTGGTGTTCAGGCAGTGTAGGGGGTCGTGCTGGGGGTGGTGTTTCAGGGTTTAGGGCAGTGCAGTGTTGTTTGGGCAGTGTAGAGGGTCTTGCTGGGGGTGGTGTTTCAGGGTTTAGTGCAGTGGTATTCGGGCAGTGTAGGGGGTCTTCCTGGGGGTGGTGTTTCAGGGTTTAGGGCAGTGATGTTTGGGCAGTGTAGGGGGGCTTGCTGGGGGTGGTTGTTTCAGGGTTTAGGGCAGTGATGTTCAGGCAGTTTAGGGGGTCATGCTGGGGGTGGTGTTTCAGGGTTTAGGGCAGTGGTGTTCAGGCAGTGTAAGGGGGTCTTGCTGGGGGTTGTGTTTCAGGGTTTAGGGCAGCGCAGTGGTGTTCAGGTAGAGAAGGGGGTCTTGCTCGGGGTGCTGTTTCAGGGTTTAGGGCAGCGCAGTGATGTTCGGGCAGTGTAGGGGGTCTTGTTGGGGGTGGTGTTTCAGGGTTTAGGGCAGCGCAGTGGTGTTTGTGTACTGTAGGGGGTCGTGCTGGGGTAATGTTTCAGGGTTTAGGGCAGAGCAGTGGTGTTTGGGTAGTGTAAGGGGGCGTGCTGGGGGTGGTGTTTTAGTGTTTAGGGTAGTGCAGTGGTGTTTGCGTAGTGTATGGGGTCGTGCTGGGGGTGGTGCTTTAGGATTTAGGGCAGTGCAGTGGTGTTCAGGTAGTGTATGGGGTCGTACTGGTGGTTGTGTTTTAGGGTTTAGAGTAGTGCAGTGGTGTTCGGGTAGTATATGGGGTCATGCTGGGGCTGGTGTTTTAGGGTTTAGGGCAGTGCATTGGTGTTCGGGCACTATAGGGTGTCGTGCTGGTGGTGGTGTTTTAGGGTTTAGGGCAATGCAGTGGTGTTCGGGTGGTATATGGGGTCATGCTGGGGGTGGTGTTTTAGGGTTTAGGGCAGTGCAGTGGTGTTCGGGCACTGTAGGGTGTCGTGCTGGTGGTGGTGTTTTAGGGTTTAGGGCAGTGCCGTGGTGTTTGGGCAGTGTAGGAGTTCATGATGAGGGTGGTGTTTTAGAGTTTAGTGCAGTGCAGTGGTGTTCGGGCAGTGTAGGGGGTCATGCTGGGGTGGTGTTTCAGGGTTTAGAGCAGTGAAGTGGTGTTCGGGCAGTTTAGGGGGTCATGCAGGGGTTGGTGTTTCAGGGTTTAGGGCAGTGCAGTGGTGCTCGGGCAGTGTAGGGGGTCTTGCTGGGGGTGGTGTTTCAAGGTTTAGGGCAGTGGTGTTCGGGCAGGGTAGGGGGACTTGCTGGGGGTGGTGTTTCAGGGTTTAGGGCAGTGCAGTGGTGTTCGGGCAGTGTAGGGGGACTTGCTGGGGGTGGTGTTTCAGGATTTACGTCAGTGCAGTGCTTTTCGGGCAGTGTAAGGGGACGTGTGGTGGTGGTGTTTCAGGGTTTAGGGCAGTGCAGTGGTGTTTGGGCAGTGTAGCGGGATGTGGGGGGTGTTGTTTCAGGGTTTAGGGCAGTGCAGTGGTGTTCGGTAGTGTAGGGGGTCGTGCGGGCGGAGGTGTTTCAGGGTTTAGGGCAGTGCAGTGGTGATCGGGCAGTGTGGGGGTTTGTGCGGGTGGGTGGTGTTTCAGGGTTTAGGGCAGTGCAGTGGTGTTTGGGCAGTGTAGGAGGTCATGCAGGGGGTGGTGCTTCAGGGTTTAGGACAGTGCAGTGGTGTTCGGGTATTTTAGGGGGTTGTGCTGTGGCTGATGTTTCAGGGATTAGGGTAGTGCAGTGGTGTTCGGGCAGTGTAGGGGGTCACGCTGGAGGTATTGTTTCAGGGTTTTGGGCAGTGCTGTGTTGTTCGGGCAGTGTAGGGGGACGTGCTGGGGGTAGTGTTTTAGGGTTTAGGGCAGAGTAGTGGTGTTTGGGTTGAGTAGGGGGTCATGCTGGGGGTGTTGTTTCAGGGTTTAGGCCAGTGCAGTGGTGTTCGGGTAGTGTAGGGGTCATGCGGGTGGTGGTGTTTCAGGGTTTAGGGCAGTGCAGTGTTGATCAGGCAGTGTGGGGGGTCGTGCAGGTGGGTGGTGTTTTAGGGTTTAGGGCAGTGCAGTGGTGTTTGGGCAGTGTAGGAGTTCATGCTGAGGGTGGTGTTTTAGGGTTTAGTGCAGTGCAGTGGTGTTCGGGCAGTGTAGGGGGTCATGCTGGGGTGGTGTTTCAGGGTTTAGGGCAGTGAAGTGGTGTTCGGGCAGTGTAGGGGGTCATGCAGGGGTTGGTGTTTCAGGGTTTAGGGCAGTGCAGTGGTGCTCGGGCAGTGTAGGGGGTCTTGCTGGGGGTAGTGTTTCAAGGTTTAGGGCAGTGGTGTTCTGGCAGGGTAGGGGGACTTGCTGGGGGTGGTGTTTCAGGGTTTAGAGCAGTGCAGTGGTGTTCGGGCAGTGTAGGGGGACTTGCTGGGGGTGGTGTTTCAGGATTTAGGTCAGTGCCGTGCTTTTCGGGCAGTGTAAGGGGTCGTGCGGTGGTGGTGTTTCAGGGTTTAGGGCAGTGCAGTGGTGTTTGGGCAGTGTAGCGGGACGTGGGGGGTGCTGTTTCAGGGTTTAGGGCAGTGCAGTGGTGTTTGGGTAGTATAGGGGGTCGTGCGGGCGGTGGTGTTTCAGGGTTTAGGGCAGTGCAGTGGTGATCGGGCAGTGTGGGGGGTCATGCGGGTGGGTGGTGTTTCAGGGTTTAGGGCAGTGCAGTGGTGTTTGGGCAGTGTAGGGGGTGATGCAGGGGGTGGAGCTTCAGGGTTTAGGACAGTGCAGTGGTGTTCGGGTATTGTAGGGGGTCGTACTGTGGCTGATGTTTCAGGGATTAGGGCAGTGCAGTGGTGTTCGGGCAGTGTAGGGGGTCACGCTGGAGGTATTGTTTCAGGGTTTTGGGCAGTGCTGTGTTGTTCGGGCAGTGTAGGGGGACGTGCTGGGGGTAGTGTTTTTGGGTTTAGGGCAGAGTAGTGGTGTTTGGGTAGAGTAGGGGGTCATGCTGGGGGTGTTGTTTCAGGGTTTAGGGCAGTGCAGTGGTGTTCGGGTAGTGTAGGGGGTTGTGCGGGTGGTGGTGTTTCAGTGTTTAGGGCAGTGCAGTGGTGATCGGGCAGTGTGGGGGGTCGTGCGGGTGGGTGGTGTTTCAGGGTTTAGGGCAGTGCAGTGGTGTTCGGGCAGTGTAGGGGGCATGCAGGGGTGGTGCTTCACAGTTAAGGACAGTGCAGTGGTGTTCCGGCAGTGTGGGGGGTCTTGCTAGGGTTGTGTTTCAGGGTTTAGGGCAGTGGTGTTCGGGCAGTGTTGGGGGTCTTGCTGGGGGTGGTGTTTCAGGGTTTAAGGCAGTGCAGTGGTGTTCGGGCAGTGTAGGTGGTCCTGCTGGGGGTGGTGTTTCAGGGTTTAGGGCAGTGCAGTGGTGTTCATCAGTGTAGTGGGTCATTTGGGGGTGGTGTTTCAGGATTTAGGGCAGTGCAGTGGTGTTCGGGCAGTGTAGGGGGTCATGCAGGGGGGGTGTTTCAGGATTTAGGGCAGTGCAGTGGTGTTCGGGCAGTGTAGGGGTCATGCAGGGGTGGTGTTTTAGGGTTTAGGGCAGTGCAGTGGTGTTCGGGCAGTGTAGGGGGTCATGCGGGGGTGGTGTTTCAGGGTTTAGGGCAGTGCAGTGGTGTTCGGGTAGTGTAGGGGGTCGTGCTGTGGCTGATGTTTCAGGGATGAGGGCAGTGCAGTTGTGTTCGGGCAGTGTAGGGGGATGCGCTGGGGGTAGTGTTTCAGAGTTTAGGGCAGAGCAGTGGTGTTCAGGCAGTGTAGGGGGTCATGCTGGGGGTAGTGTTTTAGGATATAGGGCAGAGTAGTGGTATTTGGGTAGAGTAGGGGGTCATGCTGGGGGTGGTGTTTAGGGTTTAGGGCAGTGCAGTGGTGTTCAGGCAGTGTAGGGGGTCGTGCTGGGGGTGGTGTTTCAGGGTTTAGGGCAGTGCAGTGTTGTTCGGGCAGTGTAGAGGGTCTTGCTGGGGGTGGTGTTTCAGGGTTTAGTGCAGTGGTATTCGGGCAGTGTAGGGGGTCTTCCTGGGGGTGGTGTTTCAGGGTTTAGGGCAGTGATGTTTGGGCAGTGTAGGGGGGCTTGCTGGGGGTGGTTGTTTCAGGGTTTAGGGCAGTGATGTTCAGGCAGTTTAGGGGGTCTTGCTGGGGGTGGTGTTTCAGGGTTTAGGGCAGTGGTGTTCAGGCAGTGTAAGGGGGTCTTGCTGGGGGTTGTGTTTCAGGGTTTAGGGCAGTGCAGTGGTGTTCGGGCAGTGTAGGGGGTCATGCAGGGGGGGTGTTTCAGGATTTAGGGCAGTGCAGTGGTGTTCGGGCAGTGTAGGGGTCATGCAGGGGTGGTGTTTTAGGGTTTAGGGCAGTGCAGTGGTGTTCGGGCAGTGTAGGGGTCATGTGGGGGTGGTGTTTCAGGGTTTAGGGCAGTGCAGTGGTGTTCGGGTAGTGTAGGGGGTCGTGCTGTGGCTGATGTTTCAGGGATGAGGGCAGTGCAGTGGTGTTTGGGCAGTGTAGGGGGATGCGCTGGGGGTAGTGTTTCAGAGTTTAGGGCAGAGCAGTGGTGTTCAGGCAGTGTAGGGGGTCATGCTGGGGGTAGTGTTTTAGGATATAGGGCAGAGTAGTGGTGTTTTGGTAGAGTAGGGGGTCATGCTGGGGGTGGTGTTTAGGGTTTAGGGCAGTGCAGTGGTGTTCAGGCAGTGTAGGGGGTCGTGCTGGGGGTGGTGTTTCAGGGTTTAGGGCAGTGCAGTGTTGTTTGGGCAGTGTAGAGGGTCTTGCTGGGGGTGGTGATTCAGGGTTTAGTGCAGTGGTATTCGGGCAGTGTAGGGGGTCTTCCTGGGGGTGGTGTTTCAGGGTTTAGGGCAGTGATGTTTGGGCAGTGTAGGGGGGCTTGCTGGGGGTGGTTGTTTCAGGGTTTAGGGCAGTGATGTTCAGGCAGTTTAGGGGGTCTTGCTGGGGGTGGTGTTTCAGGGTTTAGGGCAGTGGTGTTCAGGCAGTGTAAGGGGGTCTTGCTGGGGGTTGTGTTTCAGGGTTTAGGGCAGCGCAGTGGTGTTCAGGTAGAGAAGGGGGTCTTGCTCGGGGTGCTGTTTCAGGGTTTAGGGCAGCGCAGTGATGTTCGGGCAGTGTAGGGGGTCTTGTTGGGGGTGGTGTTTCAGGGTTTAGGGCAGCGCAGTGGTGTTTGTGTACTGTAGGGGGTCGTGCTGGGATAATGTTTCAGGGTTTAGGGCAGAGCAGTGGTGTTTGGGTAGTGTAAGGGGGCGTGCTGGGGGTGGTGTTTTAGTGTTTAGGGTAGTGCAGTGGTGTTTGCGTAGTGTATGGGGTCGTGCTGGGGGTGGTGCTTTAGGATTTAGGGCAGTGCAGTGGTGTTCAGGTAGTGTATGGGGTCGTACTGGTGGTGGTGTTTTAGGGTTTAGAGTAGTGCAGTGGTGTTCGGGTAGTATATGGGGTCATGCTGGGGCTGGTGTTTTAGGGTTTAGGGCAGTGCAGTGGTGTTCGGGCAGTGTAGGGGTCATGTGGGGGTGGTGTTTCAGGGTTTAGGGCAGTGCAGTGGTGTTCGGGTAGTGTAGGGGGTCGTGCTGTGGCTGATGTTTCAGGGATGAGGGCAGTGCAGTGGTGTTTGGGCAGTGTAGGGGGATGCGCTGGGGGTAGTGTTTCAGAGTTTAGGGCAGAGCAGTGGTGTTCAGGCAGTGTAGGGGGTCATGCTGGGGGTAGTGTTTTAGGATATAGGGCAGAGTAGTGGTGTTTTGGTAGAGTAGGGGGTCATGCTGGGGGTGGTGTTTAGGGTTTAGGGCAGTGCAGTGGTGTTCAGGCAGTGTAGGGGGTCGTGCTGGGGGTGGTGTTTCAGGGTTTAGGGCAGTGCAGTGTTGTTTGGGCAGTGTAGAGGGTCTTGCTGGGGGTGGTGATTCAGGGTTTAGTGCAGTGGTATTCGGGCAGTGTAGGGGGTCTTCCTGGGGGTGGTGTTTCAGGGTTTAGGGCAGTGATGTTTGGGCAGTGTAGGGGGGCTTGCTGGGGGTGGTTGTTTCAGGGTTTAGGGCAGTGATGTTCAGGCAGTTTAGGGGGTCTTGCTGGGGGTGGTGTTTCAGGGTTTAGGGCAGTGGTGTTCAGGCAGTGTAAGGGGGTCTTGCTGGGGGTTGTGTTTCAGGGTTTAGGGCAGCGCAGTGGTGTTCGGGTAGAGAAGGGGGTCTTGCTCGGGGTGCTGTTTCAGGGTTTAGGGCAGCGCAGTGATGTTCGGGCAGTGTAGGGGGTCTTGTTGGGGGTGGTGTTTCAGGGTTTAGGGCAGCGCAGTGGTGTTTGTGTACTGTAGGGGGTCGTGCTGGGATAATGTTTCAGGGTTTAGGGCACAGCAGTGGTGTTTGGGTAGTGTAAGGGGGCGTGCTGGGGGTGGTGTTTTAGTGTTTAGGGTAGTGCAGTGGTGTTTGCGTAGTGTATGGGGTCGTGCTGGGGGTGGTGCTTTAGGATTTAGGGCAGTGCAGTGGTGTTCAGGTAGTGTATGGGGTCGTACTGGTGGTGGTGTTTTAGGGTTTAGAGTAGTGCAGTGGTGTTCGGGTAGTATATGGGGTCATGCTGGGGCTGGTGTTTTAGGGTTTAGGGCAGTGCATTGGTGTTCGGGCACTATAGGGTGTCGTGCTGGTGGTGGTGTTTTAGGGTTTAGGGCAATGCAGTGGTGTTCGGGTGGTATATGGGGTCATGCTGGGGGTGGTGTTTTAGGGTTTAGGGCAGTGCAGTGGTGTTCGGGCACTGTAGGGTGTCGTGCTGGTGGTGGTGTTTTAGGGTTTAGGGCAGTGCCGTGGTGTTTGGGCAGTGTAGGAGTTCATGATGAGGGTGGTGTTTTAGAGTTTAGTGCAGTGCAGTGGTGTTCGGGCAGTGTAGGGGGTCATGCTGGGGTGGTGTTTCAGGGTTTAGAGCAGTGAAGTGGTGTTCGGGCAGTGTAGGGGGTCATGCAGGGGTTGGTGTTTCAGGGTTTAGGGCAGTGCAGTGGTGCTCGGGCAGTGTAGGGGGTCTTGCTGGGGGTGGTGTTTCAAGGTTTAGGGCAGTGGTGTTCGGGCAGTGTAGGTGGTCCTGCTGGGGGTGGTGTTTCAGGGTTTAGGGCAGTGCAGTGGTGTTCAGCAGTGTAGTGGGTCATTTGGGGGTGGTGTTTCAGGATTTAGGGCAGTGCAGTGGTGTTCGGGCAGTGTAGGGGGTCATGCAGGGGGGGTGTTTCAGGATTTAGGGCAGTGCAGTGGTGTTCGGGCAGTGTAGGGGTCATGCAGGGGTGGTGTTTTAGGGTTTAGGGCAGTGCAGTGGTGTTCGGGCAGTGTAGGGGTTCATGCGGGGGTGGTGTTTCAGGGTTTAGGGCAGTGCAGTGGTGTTCAGGCAGTGTAGGGGGTCGTGCTGGGGGTGGTGTTTCAGGGTTTAGGGCAGTGCAGTGTTGTTCGGGCAGTGTAGAGGGTCTTGCTGGGGGTGGTGTTTCAGGGTTTAGTGCAGTGGTATTCGGGCAGTGTAGGGGGTCTTCCTGGGGGTGGTGTTTCAGGGTTTAGGGCAGTGATGTTTGGGCAGTGTAGGGGGGCTTGCTGGGGGTGGTTGTTTCAGGGTTTAGGGCAGTGATGTTCAGGCAGTTTAGGGGGTCTTGCTGGGGGTGGTGTTTCAGGGTTTAGGGCAGTGGTGTTCAGGCAGTGTAAGGGGGTCTTGCTGGGGGTTGTGTTTCAGGGTTTAGGGCAGTGCAGTGGTGTTCGGGCAGTGTAGGGGGTCATGCAGGGGGGGTGTTTCAGGATTTAGGGCAGTGCAGTGGTGTTCGGGCAGTGTAGGGGTCATGCAGGGGTGGTGTTTTAGGGTTTAGGGCAGTGCAGTGGTGTTCGGGCAGTGTAGGGGTCATGTGGGGGTGGTGTTTCAGGGTTTAGGGCAGTGCAGTGGTGTTCGGGTAGTGTAGGGGGTCGTGCTGTGGCTGATGTTTCAGGGATGAGGGCAGTGCAGTGGTGTTTGGGCAGTGTAGGGGGATGCGCTGGGGGTAGTGTTTCAGAGTTTAGGGCAGAGCAGTGGTGTTCAGGCAGTGTAGGGGGTCATGCTGGGGGTAGTGTTTTAGGATATAGGGCAGAGTAGTGGTGTTTTGGTAGAGTAGGGGGTCATGCTGGGGGTGGTGTTTAGGGTTTAGGGCAGTGCAGTGGTGTTCAGGCAGTGTAGGGGGTCGTGCTGGGGGTGGTGTTTCAGGGTTTAGGGCAGTGCAGTGTTGTTTGGGCAGTGTAGAGGGTCTTGCTGGGGGTGGTGATTCAGGGTTTAGTGCAGTGGTATTCGGGCAGTGTAGGGGGTCTTCCTGGGGGTGGTGTTTCAGGGTTTAGGGCAGTGATGTTTGGGCAGTGTAGGGGGGCTTGCTGGGGGTGGTTGTTTCAGGGTTTAGGGCAGTGATGTTCAGGCAGTTTAGGGGGTCTTGCTGGGGGTGGTGTTTCAGGGTTTAGGGCAGTGGTGTTCAGGCAGTGTAAGGGGGTCTTGCTGGGGGTTGTGTTTCAGGGTTTAGGGCAGCGCAGTGGTGTTCAGGTAGAGAAGGGGGTCTTGCTCGGGGTGCTGTTTCAGGGTTTAGGGCAGCGCAGTGATGTTCGGGCAGTGTAAGGGGTCTTGTTGGGGGTGGTGTTTCAGGGTTTAGGGCAGCGCAGTGGTGTTTGTGTACTGTAGGGGGTCGTGCTGGGATAATGTTTCAGGGTTTAGGGCAGAGCAGTGGTGTTTGGGTAGTGTAAGGGGGCGTGCTGGGGGTGGTGTTTTAGTGTTTAGGGTAGTGCAGTGGTGTTTGCGTAGTGTATGGGGTCGTGCTGGGGGTGGTGCTTTAGGATTTAGGGCAGTGCAGTGGTGTTCAGGTAGTGTATGGGGTCGTACTGGTGGTGGTGTTTTAGGGTTTAGAGTAGTGCAGTGGTGTTCGGGTAGTATATGGGGTCATGCTGGGGCTGGTGTTTTAGGGTTTAGGGCAGTGCAGTGGTGTTCGGGCAGTGTAGGGGTCATGTGGGGGTGGTGTTTCAGGGTTTAGGGCAGTGCAGTGGTGTTCGGGTAGTGTAGGGGGTCGTGCTGTGGCTGATGTTTCAGGGATGAGGGCAGTGCAGTGGTGTTTGGGCAGTGTAGGGGGATGCGCTGGGGGTAGTGTTTCAGAGTTTAGGGCAGAGCAGTGGTGTTCAGGCAGTGTAGGGGTCATGCTGGGGGTAGTGTTTTAGGATATAGGGCAGAGTAGTGGTGTTTTGGTAGAGTAGGGGGTCATGCTGGGGGTGGTGTTTAGGGTTTAGGGCAGTGCAGTGGTGTTCAGGCAGTGTAGGGGGTCGTGCTGGGGGTGGTGTTTCAGGGTTTAGGGCAGTGCAGTGTTGTTTGGGCAGTGTAGAGGGTCTTGCTGGGGGTGGTGATTCAGGGTTTAGTGCAGTGGTTTTCGGGCAGTGTAGGGGGTCTTCCTGGGGGTGGTGTTTCAGGGTTTAGGGCAGTGATGTTTGGGCAGTGTAGGGGGGCTTGCTGGGGGTGGTTGTTTCAGGGTTTAGGGCAGTGATGTTCAGGCAGTTTAGGGGGTCTTGCTGGGGGTGGTGTTTCAGGGTTTAGGGCAGTGGTGTTCAGGCAGTGTAAGGGGGTCTTGCTGGGGGTTGTGTTTCAGGGTTTAGGGCAGCGCAGTGGTGTTCAGGTAGAGAAGGGGGTCTTGCTCGGGGTGCTGTTTCAGGGTTTAGGGCAGCGCAGTGATGTTCGGGCAGTGTAGGGGGTCTTGTTGGGGGTGGTGTTTCAGGGTTTAGGGCAGCGCAGTGGTGTTTGTGTACTGTAGGGGGTCGTGCTGGGATAATGTTTCAGGGTTTAGGGCAGAGCAGTGGTGTTTGGGTAGTGTAAGGGGGCGTGCTGGGGGTGGTGTTTTAGTGTTTAGGGTAGTGCAGTGGTGTTTGCGTAGTGTATGGGGTCGTGCTGGGGGTGGTGCTTTAGGATTTAGGGCAGTGCAGTGGTGTTCAGGTAGTGTATGGGGTCGTACTGGTGGTGGTGTTTTAGGGTTTAGAGTAGTGCAGTGGTGTTCGGGTAGTATATGGGGTCATGCTGGGGCTGGTGTTTTAGGGTTTAGGGCAGTGCATTGGTGTTCGGGCACTATAGGGTGTCGTGCTGGTGGTGGTGTTTTAGGGTTTAGGGCAATGCAGTGGTGTTCGGGTGGTATATGGGGTCATGCTGGGGGTGGTGTTTTAGGGTTTAGGGCAGTGCAGTGGTGTTCGGGCACTGTAGGGTGTCGTGCTGGTGGTGGTGTTTTAGGGTTTAGGGCAGTGCCGTGGTGTTTGGGCAGTGTAGGAGTTCATGATGAGGGTGGTGTTTTAGAGTTTAGTGCAGTGCAGTGGTGTTCGGGCAGTGTAGGGGGTCATGCTGGGGTGGTGTTTCAGGGTTTAGAGCAGTGAAGTGGTGTTCGGGCAGTGTAGGGGGTCATGCAGGGGTTGGTGTTTCAGGGTTTAGGGCAGTGCAGTGGTGCTCGGGCAGTGTAGGGGGTCTTGCTGGGGGTGGTGTTTCAAGGTTTAGGGCAGTGGTGTTCGGGCAGTGTAGGTGGTCCTGCTGGGGGTGGTGTTTCAGGGTTTAGGGCAGTGCAGTGGTGTTCAGCAGTGTAGTGGGTCATTTGGGGGTGGTGTTTCAGGATTTAGGGCAGTGCAGTGGTGTTCGGGCAGTGTAGGGGGTCATGCAGGGGGGGTGTTTCAGGATTTAGGGCAGTGCAGTGGTGTTCGGGCAGTGTAGGGGTCATGCAGGGGTGGTGTTTTAGGGTTTAGGGCAGTGCAGTGGTGTTCGGGCAGTGTAGGGGGTCATGCGGGGGTGGTGTTTCAGGGTTTAGGGCAGTGCAGTGGTGTTCGGGTAGTGTAGGGGGTCGTGCTGTGGCTGATGTTTCAGGGATGAGGGCAGTGCAGTTGTGTTCGGGCAGTGTAGGGGGATGCGCTGGGGGTAGTGTTTCAGAGTTTAGGGCAGAGCAGTGGTGTTCAGGCAGTGTAGGGGGTCATGCTGGGGGTAGTGTTTTAGGATATAGGGCAGAGTAGTGGTATTTGGGTAGAGTAGGGGGTCATGCTGGGGGTGGTGTTTAGGGTTTAGGGCAATGCAGTGGTGTTCAGGCAGTGTAGGGGGTCGTGCTGGGGGTGGTGTTTCAGGGTTTAGGGCAGTGCAGTGTTGTTCAGGCAGTGTAGAGGGTCTTGCTGGGGGTGGTGTTTCAGGGTTTAGTGCAGTGGTATTCGGGCAGTGTAGGGGGTCTTCCTGGGGGTGGTGTTTCAGGGTTTAGGGCAGTGATGTTTGGGCAGTGTAGGGGGGCTGGCTGGGGGTGGTTGTTTCAGGGTTTAGGGCAGTGATGTTCAGGCAGTTTAGGGGGTCTTGCTGGGGGTGGTGTTTCAGGGTTTAGGGCAGTGGTGTTCAGGCAGTGTAAGGGGGTCTTGCTGGGGGTTGTGTTTCAGGGTTTAGGGCAGTGCAGTGGTGTTCGGGCAGTGTAGGGGGTCATGCAGGGGGGGTGTTTCAGGATTTAGGGCAGTGCAGTGGTGTTCGGGCAGTGTAGGGGTCATGCAGGGGTGGTGTTTTAGGGTTTAGGGCAGTGCAGTGGTGTTCGGGCAGTGTAGGGGTCATGTGGGGGTGGTGTTTCAGGGTTTAGGGCAGTGCAGTGGTGTTCGGGTAGTGTAGGGGGTCGTGCTGTGGCTGATGTTTCAGGGATGAGGGCAGTGCAGTGGTGTTTGGGCAGTGTAGGGGGATGCGCTGGGGGTAGTGTTTCAGAGTTTAGTGCAGAGCAGTGGTGTACAGGCAGTGTAGGGGGTCATGCTGGGGGTAGTGTTTTAGGATATAGGGCAGAGTAGTGGTGTTTTGGTAGAGTAGGGGGTCATGCTGGGGGTGGTGTTTAGGGTTTAGGGCAGTGCAGTGGTGTTCAGGCAGTGTAGGGGGTCGTGCTGGGGGTGGTGTTTCAGGGTTTAGGGCAGTGCAGTGTTGTTTGGGCAGTGTAGAGGGTCTTGCTGGGGGTGGTGATTCAGGGTTTAGTGCAGTGGTATTCGGGCAGTGTAGGGGGTCTTCCTGGGGGTGGTGTTTCAGGGTTTAGGGCAGTGATGTTTGGGCAGTGTAGGGGGGCTTGCTGGGGGTGGTTGTTTCAGGGTTTAGGGCAGTGATGTTCAGGCAGTTTAGGGGGTCTTGCTGGGGGTGGTGTTTCAGGGTTTAGGGCAGTGGTGTTCAGGCAGTGTAAGGGGGTCTTGCTGGGGGTTGTGTTTCAGGGTTTAGGGCAGCGCAGTGGTGTTCAGGTAGAGAAGGGGGTCTTGCTCGGGGTGCTGTTTCAGGGTTTAGGGCAGCGCAGTGATGTTCGGGCAGTGTAGGGGGTCTTGTTGGGGGTGGTGTTTCAGGGTTTAGGGCAGCGCAGTGGTGTTTGTGTACTGTAGGGGGTCGTGCTGGGATAATGTTTCAGGGTTTAGGGCAGAGCAGTGGTGTTTGGGTAGTGTAAGGGGGCGTGCTGGGGGTGGTGTTTTAGTGTTTAGGGTAGTGCAGTGGTGTTTGCGTAGTGTATGGGGTCGTGCTGGGGGTGGTGCTTTAGGATTTAGGGCAGTGCAGTGGTGTTCAGGTAGTGTATGGGGTCGTACTGGTGGTGGTGTTTTAGGGTTTAGAGTAGTGCAGTGGTGTTCGGGTAGTATATGGGGTCATGCTGGGGCTGGTGTTTTAGGGTTTAGGGCAGTGCAGTGGTGTTCGGGCAGTGTAGGGGTCATGTGGGGGTGGTGTTTCAGGGTTTAGGGCAGTGCAGTGGTGTTCGGGTAGTGTAGGGGGTCGTGCTGTGGCTGATGTTTCAGGGATGAGGGCAGTGCAGTGGTGTTTGGGCAGTGTAGGGGGATGCGCTGGGGGTAGTGTTTCAGAGTTTAGGGCAGAGCAGTGGTGTTCAGGCAGTGTAGGGGGTCATGCTGGGGGTAGTGTTTTAGGATATAGGGCAGAGTAGTGGTGTTTTGGTAGAGTAGGGGGTCATGCTGGGGGTGGTGTTTAGGGTTTAGGGCAGTGCAGTGGTGTTCAGGCAGTGTAGGGGGTCGTGCTGGGGGTGGTGTTTCAGGGTTTAGGGCAGTGCAGTGTTGTTTGGGCAGTGTAGAGGGTCTTGCTGGGGGTGGTGATTCAGGGTTTAGTGCAGTGGTATTCGGGCAGTGTAGGGGGTCTTCCTGGGGGTGGTGTTTCAGGGTTTAGGGCAGTGATGTTTGGGCAGTGTAGGGGGGCTTGCTGGGGGTGGTTGTTTCAGGGTTTAGGGCAGTGATGTTCAGGCAGTTTAGGGGGTCTTGCTGGGGGTGGTGTTTCAGGGTTTAGGGCAGTGGTGTTGAGGCAGTGTAAGGGGGTCTTGCTGGGGGTTGTGTTTCAGGGTTTAGGGCAGCGCAGTGGTGTTCAGGTAGAGAAGGGGGTCTTGCTCGGGGTGCTGTTTCAGGGTTTAGGGCAGCGCAGTGATGTTCGGGCAGTGTAGGGGGTCTTGTTGGGGGTGGTGTTTCAGGGTTTAGGGCAGCGCAGTGGTGTTTGTGTACTGTAGGGGGTCGTGCTGGGATAATGTTTCAGGGTTTAGGGCAGAGCAGTGGTGTTTGGGTAGTGTAAGGGGGCGTGCTGGGGGTGGTGTTTTAGTGTTTAGGGTAGTGCAGTGGTGTTTGCGTAGTGTATGGGGTCGTGCTGGGGGTGGTGCTTTAGGATTTAGGGCAGTGCAGTGGTGTTCAGGTAGTGTATGGGGTCGTACTGGTGGTGGTGTTTTAGGGTTTAGAGTAGTGCAGTGGTGTTCGGGTAGTATATGGGGTCATGCTGGGGCTGGTGTTTTAGGGTTTAGGGCAGTGCATTGGTGTTCGGGCACTATAGGGTGTCGTGCTGGTGGTGGTGTTTTAGGGTTTAGGGCAATGCAGTGGTGTTCGGGTGGTATATGGGGTCATGCTGGGGGTGGTGTTTTAGGGTTTAGGGCAGTGCAGTGGTGTTCGGGCACTGTAGGGTGTCGTGCTGGTGGTGGTGTTTTAGGGTTTAGGGCAGTGCCGTGGTGTTTGGGCAGTGTAGGAGTTCATGATGAGGGTGGTGTTTTAGAGTTTAGTGCAGTGCAGTGGTGTTCGGGCAGTGTAGGGGGTCATGCTGGGGTGGTGTTTCAGGGTTTAGAGCAGTGAAGTGGTGTTCGGGCAGTGTAGGGGGTCATGCAGGGGTTGGTGTTTCAGGGTTTAGGGCAGTGCAGTGGTGCTCGGGCAGTGTAGGGGGTCTTGCTGGGGGTGGTGTTTCAAGGTTTAGGGCAGTGGTGTTCGGGCAGGGTAGGGGGACTTGCTGGGGGTGGTGTTTCAGGGTTTAGGGCAGTGCAGTGGTGTTCGGGCAGTGTAGGGGGACTTGCTGGGGGTGTTGTTTCAGGATTTACGTCAGTGCAGTGCTTTTCGGGCAGTGTAAGGGGACGTGCGGTGGTGGTGTTTCAGGGTTTAGGGCAGTGCAGTGGTGTTTGGGCAGTGTAGCGGGATGTGGGGGGTGTTGTTTCAGGGTTTAGGGCAGTGCAGTGGTGTTCGGTAGTGTAGGGGGTCGTGCGGGCGGTGGTGTTTCAGGGTTTAGGGCAGTGCAGTGGTGATCGGGCAGTGTGGGGGTTTGTGCGGGTGGGTGGTGTTTCAGGGTTTAGGGCAGTGCAGTGGTGTTTGGGCAGTGTAGGAGGTCATGCAGGGGGTGGTGCTTCAGGGTTTAGGACAGTGCAGTGGTGTTCGGGTATTGTAGGGAGTTGTGCTGTGGCTGATGTTTCAGGGATTAGGGCAGTGCAGTGGTGTTCGGGCAGTGTAGGGGGTCACGCTGGAGGTATTGTTTCAGGGTTTTGGGCAGTGCTGTGTTGTTCGGGCAGTGTAGGGGGACGTGCTGGGGGTAGTGTTTTAGGGTTTAGGGCAGAGTAGTGGTGTTTGGGTTGAGTAGGGGGTCATGCTGGGGGTGTTGTTTCAGGGTTTAGGGCAGTGCAGTGGTGTTCGGGTAGTATAGGGGGTTGTGCGGGTGGTGGTGTTTCAGGGTTTAGGGCAGTGCAGTGGTGATCGGGCAGTGTGGGGGTCGTGCGGGTGGGTGGTGTTTCAGGGTTTAGGGCAGTGCAGTGGTGTTCGGGCACTGTAGGGTGTTGTGCTGGCGGTGGTGTTTTAGGGTTTAGGGCAGTGCCGTGGTGTTTGGGCAGTGTAGGAGTTCATGCTGAGGGTGGTGTTTTAGGGTTTAGTGCAGTGCAGTGGTGTTCGGGCAGTGTAGGGGGTCATGCTGGGGTGGTGTTTCAGGGTTTAGGGCAGTGAAGTAGTGTTCGGGCAGTGTAGGGGTCATGCAGGGGTTGGTGTTTCAGGGTTTAGGGCAGTGCAGTGGTGCTCGGGCAGTGTAGGGGGTCTTGCTGGGGGTGGTGTTTCAAGGTTTAGGGCAGTGGTGTTCGGGCAGGGTAGGGGGACTTGCTGGGGGTGGTGTTTCAGGGTTTAGGGCAGTGCAGTGGTGTTCGGGCAGTGTAGGGGGACTTGCTGGGGGTGGTGTTTCAGGATTTAGGTCAGTGCAGTGCTTTTCGGGCAGTGTAAGGGGTCGTGCGGTGGTGGTGTTTCAGGGTTTAGGGCAGTGCAGTGGTGTTTGGGCAGTGTAGCGGGACGTGGGGGGTGTTGTTTCAGGGTTTAGGGCAGTGCAGTGGTATTCAGGTAGTGTAGGGGGTCGTGCGGGCGGTGGTGTTTCAGGGTTTAGGGCAGTGCAGTGGTGATCGGGCAGTGTGGGGGGTCGTGCGGGTGGGTGGTGTTTCAGGGTTTAGGGCAGTGCAGTGGTGTTTGGGCAGTGTAGGGGGTCATGCAGGGGGTGGTGCTTCAGGGTTTAGGACAGTGCAGTGGTGTTTGGGTATTGTAGGGGGTCGTGCTGTGGCTGATGTTTCAGGGATTAGGGCAGTGCAGTGGTGTTCGGGCAGTGTAGGGGTCACGCTGGAGGTATTGTTTCAGGGTTTTGGGCAGTGCTGTGTTGTTCGGGCAGTGTAGGGGGACGTGCTGGGGGTAGTGTTTTAGGGTTTAGGGCAGAGTAGTGGTGTTTGGGTAGAGTAGGGGGTCATGCTGGGGGTGTTGTTTCAGGGTTTAGGGCAGTGCAGTGGTGTTCGGGTAGTGTAGGGGGTTGTGCGGGTAGTGGTGTTTCAGGGTTTAGGGCAGTGCAGTGGTGATCGGGCAGTGTGGGGGGTCGTGCGGGTGGGTGGTGTTTCAGGGTTTAGGGCAGTGCAGTGGTGTTCGGGCACTGTAGGGTGTCGTAATGGCGGTGGAGTTTTAGGGTTTAGGGCAGTGCCGTGGTGTTTGGGCAGTGTAGGAGTTCATGCTGAGGGTGGTGTTTTAGGGTTTAGTGCAGTGCAGTGGTGTTCGGGCAGTGTAGGGGGTCATGCTGGGGTGGTGTTTCAGGGTTTAGGGCAGTGAAGTGGTGTTCGGGCAGTGTAGGGGGTCATGCAGGGGTTGGTGTTTCAGGGTTTAGGGCAGTGCAGTGGTGCTCGGGCAGTGTAGGGGGTCTTGCTGGGGGTGGTGTTTCAAGGTTTAGGGCAGTGGTGTTCGGGCAGGGTAGGGGGACTTGCTGGGGGTGGTGTTTCAGGGTTTAGAGCAGTGCAGTGGTGTTCGGGCAGTGTAGGGGGACTTGCTGGGGGTGGTGTTTCAGGATTTAGGTCAGTGCCGTGCTTTTCGGGCAGTGTAAGGGGTCGTGCGGTGGTGGTGTTTCAGGGTTTAGGGCAGTGCAGTGGTGTTTGGGCAGTGTAGCGGGACGTGGGGGGTGTTGTTTCAGGGTTTAGGGCAGTGCAGTGGTGTTTGGGTAGTGTAGGGGGTCGTGCGGGCGGTGGTGTTTCAGGGTTTAGGGCAGTGCAGTGGTGATCGGGCAGTGTGGGGGGTCATGCGGGTGGGTGGTGTTTCAGGGTTTAGGGCAGCGCAGTGGTGTTTGGGCAGTGTAGGGGGTGATGCAGGGGGTGGAGCTTCAGGGTTTAGGACAGTGCAGTGGTGTTCGGGTATTGTAGGAGGTCGTACTGTGGCTGATGTTTCAGGGATTAGGGCAGTGCAGTGGTGTTCGGGCAGTGTAGGGGGTCACGCTGGAGGTATTGTTTCAGGGTTTTGGGCAGTGCTGTGTTGTTCGGGCAGTGTAGGGGGACGTGCTGGGGGTAGTGTTTTAGGGTTTAGGGCAGAGTAGTGGTGTTTGGGTAGAGTAGGGGGTCATGCTGGGGGTGTTGTTTCAGGGTTTAGGGCAGTGCAGTGGTGTTCGGGTAGTGTAGGGGGTTGTGCGGGTGGTGGTGTTTCAGTGTTTAGGGCAGTGCAGTGGTGATCGGGCAGTGTTGGGGGTCGTGCTGGTGGGTGGTGTTTCAGGGTTTAGGGCAGTGCAGTGGTGTTCGGGCTGTGTAGGGGGCATGCAGGGGTGGTGCTTCACAGTTAAGGACAGTGCAGTGGTGTTCCAGCAGTGTGGGGGGTCTTGCTAGGGTTGTGTTTCAGGGTTTAGGGCAGTGGTGTTCGGGCAGGGTAGGGGGACTTGCTGGGGGTGGTGTTTCAGGGTTTAGGGCAGTGCAGTGGTGTTCGGGCAGTGTAGGGGGACTTGCTGGGGGTGGTGTTTCAGGATTTAGGTCAGTGCAGTGCTTTTCGGGCAGTGTAAGGGGTCGTGCGGTGGTGGTGTTTCAGGGTTTAGGGCAGTGCAGTGGTGTTTGGGCAGTGTAGCGGGACGTGGGGGGTGTTGTTTCAGGGTTTAGGGCAGTGCAGTGGTATTCAGGTAGTGTAGGGGGTCGTGCGGGCGGTGGTGTTTCAGGGTTTAGGGCAGTGCAGTGGTGATCGGGCAGTGTGGGGGGTCGTGCGGGTGGGTGGTGTTTCAGGGTTTAGGGCAGTGCAGTGGTGTTTGGGCAGTGTAGGAGGTCATGCAGGGGGTGGTGCTTCAGGGTTTAGGACAGTGCAGTGGTGTTTGGGTATTGTAGGGGGTCGTGCTGTGGCTGATGTTTCAGGGATTAGGGCAGTGCAGTGGTGTTCGGGCAGTGTAGGGGTCACGCTGGAGGTATTGTTTCAGGGTTTTGGGCAGTGCTGTGTTGTTCGGGCAGTGTAGGGGGACGTGCTGGGGGTAGTGTTTTAGGGTTTAGGGCAGAGTAGTGGTGTTTGGGTAGAGTAGGGGGTCATGCTGGGGGTGTTGTTTCAGGGTTTAGGGCAGTGCAGTGGTGTTCGGGTAGTGTAGGGGGTTGTGCGGGTAGTGGTGTTTCAGGGTTTAGGGCAGTGCAGTGGTGATCGGGCAGTGTGGGGGGTCGTGCGGGTGGGTGGTGTTTCAGGGTTTAGGGCAGCGCAGTGGTGTTCGGGCACTGTAGGGTGTCGTAATGGCGGTGGAGTTTTAGGGTTTAGGGCAGTGCCGTGGTGTTTGGGCAGTGTAGGAGTTCATGCTGAGGGTGGTGTTTTAGGGTTTAGTGCAGTGCAGTGGTGTTCGGGCAGTGTAGGGGGTCATGCTGGGGTGGTGTTTCAGGGTTTAGGGCAGTGAAGTGGTGTTCGGGCAGTGTAGGGGGTCATGCAGGGGTTGGTGTTTCAGGGTTTAGGGCAGTGCAGTGGTGCTCGGGCAGTGTAGGGGGTCTTGCTGGGGGTGGTGTTTCAAGGTTTAGGGCAGTGGTGTTCGGGCAGGGTAGGGGGACTTGCTGGGGGTGGTGTTTCAGGGTTTAGAGCAGTGCAGTGGTGTTCGGGCAGTGTAGGGGGACTTGCTGGGGGTGGTGTTTCAGGATTTAGGTCAGTGCCGTGCTTTTCGGGCAGTGTAAGGGGTCGTGCGGTGGTGGTGTTTCAGGGTTTAGGGCAGTGCAGTGGTGTTTGGGCAGTGTAGCGGGACGTGGGGGGTGTTGTTTCAGGGTTTAGGGCAGTGCAGTGGTGTTTGGGTAGTGTAGGGGGTCGTGCGGGCGGTGGTGTTTCAGGGTTTAGGGCAGTGCAGTGGTGATCGGGCAGTGTGGGGGGTCATGCGGGTGGGTGGTGTTTCAGGGTTTAGGGCAGCGCAGTGGTGTTTGGGCAGTGTAGGGGGTGATGCAGGGGGTGGAGCTTCAGGGTTTAGGACAGTGCAGTGGTGTTCGGGTATTGTAGGGGGTCGTACTGTGGCTGATGTTTCAGGGATTAGGGCAGTGCAGTGGTGTTCGGGCAGTGTAGGGGGTCACGCTGGAGGTATTGTTTCAGGGTTTTGGGCAGTGCTGTGTTGTTCGGGCAGTGTAGGGGGACGTGCTGGGGGTAGTGTTTTAGGGTTTAGGGCAGAGTAGTGGTGTTTGGGTAGAGTAGGGGGTCATGCTGGGGGTGTTGTTTCAGGGTTTAGGGCAGTGCAGTGGTGTTCGGGTAGTGTAGGGGGTTGTGCGGGTGGTGGTGTTTCAGTGTTTAGGGCAGTGCAGTGGTGATCGGGCAGTGTTGGGGGTCGTGCTGGTGGGTGGTGTTTCAGGGTTTAGGGCAGTGCAGTGGTGTTCGGGCTGTGTAGGGGGCATGCAGGGGTGGTGCTTCACAGTTAAGGACAGGGCAGTGGTGTTCCAGCAGTGTGGGGGGTCTTGCTAGGGTTGTGTTTCAGGGTTTAGGGCAGTGGTGTTCGGGCAGTGTTGGGGGTCTTGCTGGGGGTGGTGTTTCAGGGTTTAGGGCAGTGCAGTGGTGTTCGGGCAGTGTAGGTGGTCTTGCTGGGGGTGGTGTTTCAGGGTTTAGGGCAGAGCAGTGGTGTTCAGCAGTGTAGTGGGTCATTTGGGGGTGGTGTTTCAGGATTTAGGGCAGTGCAGTGGTGTTCGGGCAGTGTAGGGGGTCATGCAGGGGGGGTGTTTCAGGATTTAGGGCAGTGCAGTGGTGTTCGGGCAGTGTAGGGGTCATGCAGGGGTGGTGTTTTAGGGTTTAGGGCAGTGCAGTGGTGTTCGGGCAGTGTAGGGGGTCATGCGGGGGTGGTGTTTCAGGGTTTAGGGCAGTGCAGTGGTGTTCGGGTAGTGTAGGGGGTCGTGCTGTGGCTGATGTTTCAGGGATGAGGGCAGTGCAGTGGTGTTCGGGCAGTGTAGGGGGATGCGCTGGGGGTAGTGTTTCAGAGTTTAGGGCAGAGCAGTGGTGTTCAGGCAGTGTAGGGGGTCATGCTGGGGGTAGTGTTTTAGGATATAGGGCAGAGTAGTGGTGTTTGGGTAGAGTAGGGGGTCATGCTGGGGGTGGTGTTTAGGGTTTAGGGCAGTGCAGTGGTGTTCAGGCAGTGTAGGGGGTCGTGCTGGGGGTGGTGTTTCAGGGTTTAGGGCAGTGCAGTGTTGTTCGGGCAGTGTAGAGGGTCTTGCTGGGGTGGTGTTTCAGGGTTTAGTGCAGTGGTATTCGGGCAGTGTAGGGGGTCTTCCTGGGGGTGGTGTTTCAGGGTTTAGGGCAGTGATGTTTGGGCAGTGTAGGGGGGCTTGCTGGGGGTGGTTGTTTCAGGGTTTAGGGCAGTGATGTTCAGGCAGTTTAGGGGGTCTTGCTGGGGTGGTGTTTCAGGGTTTAGGGCAGTGGTGTTCAGGCAGTGTAAGGGGGTGTTGCTGGGAGTTGTGTTTCAGGGTTTAGGGCAGCGCAGTGGTGTTCAGGTAGAGAAGGGGGTCTTGCTGGGGGTGGTGTTTCAGGGTTTAGTGCAGTGGTATTCGGGCAGTGTAGGGGGTCTTCCTGGGGGTGGTGTTTCAGGGTTTAGGGCAGTGATGTTTGGGCAGTGTAGGGGGGCTTGCTGGGGGTGGTTGTTTCAGGGTTTAGGGCAGTGATGTTCAGGCAGTTTAGGGGGTCTTGCTGGGGGTGGTGTTTCAGGGTTTAGGGCAGTGTTGTTTGGGCAGTGTAGGGGGTCTTGTTGGGGGTGGTGTTTCAGGGTTTAGGGCAGCGCAGTGGTGTTTGTGTACTGTAGGGGGTCGTGCTGGGGTAATGTTACAGGGTTTAGGGCAGAGCAGTGGTGTTTGGGTAGTGTAAGGGGGCGTGCTGGGGGTGGTGTTTTAGTGTTTAGGGTAGTGCAGTGGTGTTTGCATAGTGTATGGGGTCGTGCTGGGGGTGGTGCTTTAGGATTTAGGGCAGTGCAGTGGTGTTCGGGTAGTGTATGGGGTCGTACTGGTGGTGGTGTTTTAGGGTTTAGAGTAGTGCAGTGGTGTTCGGGTAGTATATGGGGTCATGCTGGGGCTGGTGTTTTAGGGTTTAGGGCAGTGCATTGGTGTTCGGGCACTATAGGGTGTCGTGCTGGTGGTGGTGTTTTAGGGTTTAGGGCAATGCAGTGGTGTTCGGGTGGTATATGGGGTCATGCTGGGGGTGGTGTTTTAGGGTTTAGGGCAGTGCAGTGGTGTTCGGGCACTGTAGGGTGTTGTGCTGGTGGTGGTGTTTTAGGGTTTAGGGCAGTGCCGTGGTGTTTGGGCAGTGTAGGAGTTCATGCTGAGGGTGGTGTTTTAGAGTTTAGTGCAGTGCAGTGGTGTTCGGGCAGTGTAGGGGGTCATGCTGGGGTGGTGTTTCAGGGTTTAGAGCAGTGAAGTGGTGTTCGGGCAGTGTAGGGGGTCATGCAGGGGTTGGTGTTTCAGGGTTTAGGGCAGTGCAGTGGTGCTCGGGCAGTGTAGGGGGTCTTGCTGGGGGTGGTGTTTCAAGGTTTAGGGCAGTGGTGTTCGGGCAGGGTAGGGGGACTTGCTGGGGGTGGTGTTTCAGGGTTTAGGGCAGTGCAGTGGTGTTCGGGCAGTGTAGGGGGACTTGCTGGGGGTGGTGTTTGAGGATTTACATCAGTGCAGTGCTTTTCGGGCAGTGTAAGGGGACGTGCGGTGGTGGTGTTTCAGGGTTTAGGGCAGTGCAGTGGTGTTTGGGCAGTGTAGCGGGATGTGGGGGGTGTTGTTTCAGGGTTTAGGGCAGTGCAGTGGTGTTCGGGTAGTGTAGGGGGTCGTGCGGGCGGTGGTGTTTCAGGGTTTAGGGCAGTGCAGTGGTGATCGGGCAGTGTGGGGGTCTGTGCGGGTGGGTGGAGTTTCAGGGTTTAGGGCAGTGCAGTGGTGTTTGGGCAGTGTAGGAGGTCATGCAGGGGGTGGTGCTTCAGGGTTTAGGACAGTGCAGTGGTGTTCGGGTATTGTAGGGGGTTGTGCTGTGGCTGATGTTTCAGGGATTAGGGCAGTGCAGTGGTGTTCGGGCAGTGTAGGGGGTCACGCTGGAGGTATTGTTTCAGGGTTTTGGGCAGTGCTGTGTTGTTCGGGCAGTGTAGGGGGACGTGCTGGGGGTAGTGTTTTAGGGTTTAGGGCAGAGTAGTGGTGTTTGGGTTGAGTAGCGGGTCATGCTGGGGGTGTTGTTTCAGGGTTTAGGGCAGTGCAGTGGTGTTCGAGTAGTATAGGGGGTTGTGCGGGTGGTGGTGTTTCAGGGTTTAGGGCAGTGCAGTGGTGATCGGGCAGTGTGGGGGGTCGTGCGGGTGGGTGGTGTTTCAGGGTTTAGGGCAGTGCAGTGGTGTTCGGGCACTGTAGGGGGTCTTGTTGGGGGTGGTGTTTTAGGGTTTAGGGCAGTGCCGTGGTGTTTGGGCAGTGTAGGAGTTCATGCTGAGGGTGGTGTTTTAGGGTTTAGTGCAGTGCAGTGGTGTTCGGGCAGTGTAGGGGGTCATGCTGGGGTGGTGTTTCAGGGTTTAGGGCAGTGAAGTGGTGTTCGGGCAGTGTAGGGGGTCATGCAGGGGTTGGTGTTTCAGGGTTTAGGGCAGTGCAGTGGTGCTCGGGCAGTGTAGGGGGTCTTGCTGGGGGTGGTGTTTCAAGGTTTAGGGCAGTGGTGTTTGGGCAGGGTAGGGGGACTTGCTGGGGGTGGTATTTCAGGGTTTAGAGCAGTGCAGTGGTGTTCGGGCAGTGTAGGGGGACTTGCTGGGGGTGGTGTTTCAGGATTTAGGTCAGTGCCGTGCTTTTCGGGCAGTGTAAGGGGTCGTGCGGTGGTGGTGTTTCAGGGTTTAGGGCAGTGCAGTGGTGTTTGGGCAGTGTAGCGGGACGTGGGGGGTGTTGTTTCAGGGTTTAGAGCAGTGCAGTGGTGTTTGGGTAGTGTAGGGGGTCGTGTGGGCGGTGGTGTTTCAGGGTTTAGGGCAGTGCAGTGGTGATCGGGCAGTGTGGGGGGTCATGCGGGTGGGTGGTGTTTCAGGGTTTAGGGCAGTGCAGTGGTGTTTGGGCAGTGTAGGGGGTGATGCAGGGGGTGGAGCTTCAGGGTTTAGGACAGTGCAGTGGTGTTCGGGTATTGTAGGGGGTCGTACTGTGGCTGATGTTTCAGGTATTAGGGCAGTGCAGTGGTGTTCGGGCAGTGTAGGGGGTCACGCTGGAGGTATTGTTTCAGGGTTTTGGGCAGTGCTGTGTTGTTCGGGCAGTGTAGGGGGACGTGCTGGGGGTAGTGTTTTAGGGTTTAGGGCAGAGTAGTGGTGTTTGGGTAGAGTAGGGGGTCATGCTGGGGGTGTTGTTTCAGGGTTTAGGGCAGTGCAGTGGTGTTCGGGTAGTGTAGGGGGTTGTGCGGGTGGTGGTGTTTCAGGGTTTAGGGCAGTGCAGTGGTGATCGGGCAGTGTGGGGGGCCGTGCGGGTGGGTGGTGTTTCAGGGTTTAGGGCAGTGCAGTGGTGTTCGGGCAGTGTAGGGGGCATGCAGGGGTGGTGCTTCACGGTTAAGGACAGTGCAGTGGTGTTCCGGCAGTGTGGGGGGTCTTGCTAGGGTTGTGTTTCAGTGTTTAGGGCAGTGGTGTTCGGGCAGTGTTGGGGGTCTTGCTGGGGGTGGTGTTTCAGGGTTTAGGGCAGTGCAGTGGTGTTCGGGCAGTGTAGTTGGTCTTGCTGGGGGTGGTGTTTCAGGGTTTAGGGCAGTGCAGTGGTGTTCAGCAGTGTAGTGGGTCATTTGGGGGTGGTGTTTTAGGATTTAGGGCAGTGCAGTGGTGTTCGGGCAGTGTAGGGGGTCATGCAGGGGGGGTGTTTCAGGATTTAGGGAAGTGCAGTGGTGTTCGGGCAGTGTAGGGGTCATGCAGGGGTGGTGTTTTAGGGTTTAGGGCAGTGCAGTGTGTTCGGGCAGTGTAGGGGGTCATGCGGGGGTGGTGTTTCAGGGTTTAGGGCAGTGCAGTGGTGTTCGGGTCGTGTAGGGGGTTGTGCTGTGGCTGATGTTTCATGGATGAGGGCAGTGCAGGGGGATGCGCTGGGGGTAGTGTTTCAGAGTTTAGGGCAGAGCAGTGGTGTTCAGGCAGTGTAGGGGGTCATGCTGGGGGTAGTGTTTTAGGATATAGGGCAGAGTAGTGGTGTTTGGGTAGAGTAGGGGGTCATGCTGGGGGTGGTGTTTAGGGTTTAGGGCAGTGCAGTGGTGTTCAGGCAGTGTAGGGGGTCGTGCTTGGGGGTGGTGTTTCAGGGTTTAGTGCAGTGGTATTCGAGCAGTGTAGGGGGTCTTCCTGGGGGTGGTGTTTCAGGGTTTAGGGCAGTGATGTTTGGGCAGTGTAGGGGGTCTTGCTGGGGGTGGTGTTTCAGGGTTTAGGGCAGTGGTGTTCAGGCAGTGTAAGGGAGTCTTGCTGGGGGTTGTGTTTCAGGGTTTAGGGCAGCGCAGTGGTGTTCAGGTAGAGAAGGGGGTCTTGCTCGGGGTGCTGTTTCAGGGTTTAGGGCAGCGCAGTGATGTTCGGGCAGTGTAGGGGGTCTTGTTGGGGGTGCTGTGTCAGGGTTTAGGGCAGCGCAGTGGTGTTGTGTACTGTAGGGGGTCGTGCTGGGGTAATGTTTCAGGGTTTAGGGCAGAGCAGTGGTGTTTGGGTAGTGTAAGGGGGCGTGCTGGGGGTGGTGTTTTAGTGTTTAGGGTAGTGCAGTGGTGTTTGCGTAGTGTATGGGGTCGTGCTGGGGGTGGTGCTTTAGGATTTAGGGCAGTGCAGGGGTGTTCGGGTTGTGTATGGGATCGTACTGGTGGTGGTGTTTTAGGGTTTAGAGTAGTGCAGTGGTGTTCGGGTAGTATATGGGGTCATGCTGGGGCTGGTGTTTTAGGGTTTAGGGCAGTGCAGTGGTGTTCGGGCACTTTAGGGTGTCGTGCTGGTGGTGGTGTTTTAGGGTTTAGGGCAGTGCAGTGGTGTTCGGGTGGTATATGGGATAATGCTGGGGGTGGTGTTTTAGGGTTTCGGGCAGTGCAGTGGTGTTCGGGCACTGTAGGGTATCGTGCTGGCGGTGGTGTTTTAGGGTTTAGGGCAGTGCCGTGGTGTTTGGGCAGTGTAGGAGTTCATGCTGAGGGTGGTGTTTTAGAGTTTAGTGCAGTGCAGTGGTGTTCGGGCAGTGTAGGGGGTCATGCTGGGGTGGTGCTTCAGGGTTTAGGGCAGTGCAGTGGTGCTCGGGCAGTGTAGGGAGTCTTGCTGGGGGTGGTGTTTCAAGGTTTAGGGCAGTGGTGTTCGGGCAGGGTAGGGGGACTTGCTGGGGGTGGTGTTTCAGGGTTTAGGGCAGTGCAGTGGTGTTCGGGCAGTGTAGGGGGACTTGCTGGGGGTGGTGTTTCAGGATTTAGGTCAGTGCAGTGCTTTTCGGGCAGTGTAAGGGGTCGTGCGGGGGTGGTGTTTCAGGGTTTAGGGCAGTGCAGTGGTGTTTGGGCAGTGTAGCGGGACGTGGGGGGTGTTTCAGTGTTTAGGGCAGTGCAGTGGTGTTCGGGTAGTGTAGGGGGTCGTGCGGGCGGTGGTGTTTCAGGGTTTAGGGCAGTGCAGTGGTGATCGGGCAGTGTGGGGGGTCGTGCGGGTGGGTGGTGTTTCAGGGTTTAGGGCAGTGCAGTGGTGTTTGGGCAGTGTAGGGGGTCATGCAGGGGGTGGTGCTTTAGGGTTTAGGACAGTGCAGTGGTGTTCTGGTATTGTAGGGGGTCGTGCTGTAGCTGATGTTTCAGGGATTAGGGCAGTGCAGTGGTGTTCGGGCAGTGTAGGGGGTCACGCTGGAGGTATTGTTTCAGGGTTTTGGGCAGTGCTGTGTTGTTCGGGCAATGTAGGGGGACGTGCTGGGGTAGTGTTTTAGGGTTTAGGGCAGAGTAGTGGTGTTTGGGTAGAGTAGGGAGTCATGCTGGGGGTGTTGTTTCAGGGTTTAGGGCAGTGCAGTTGTGTTCGGGTAGTGTAGGGGGTTGTGCGGGTGGTGGTGTTTCAGGGTTTAGGGCAGTGCAGTGGTGATTGGGCAGTGTGGGGGGTCGTGCAGGTGGGTGGTGTTTCAGGGTTTAGGGCAGTGCAGTGGTGTTCGGGCAGTGTAGGGGGTCATGCAGGGTTTGGTGTTTCAGGGTTTAGGGCAGTGCAGTGGTGCTCGGGCAGTGTAGGGGGTCTTGCTGGGGGTGGTGTTTCAAGGTTTAGGGCAGTGGTGTTCGGGCAGGGTAGGGGGACTTGCTGGGGGTGGTGTTTCAGGGTTTAGAGCAGTGCAGTGGTGTTCGGGCAGTGTAGGGGGACTTGCTGGGGGTGGTGTTTCAGGATTTAGGTCAGTGCAGTGCTTTTCGGGCAGTGTAAGGGGTCGTGCGGTGGTGGTGTTTCAGGGTTTATGGCAGTTCAGTGGTGTTTGGGCAGTGTAGCTGGACTTGGGGGATGTTGTTTCAGGGTTTAGGGCAGTGCAGTGGTGTTCGGGTAGTGTAGGGGGTCGTGCTGGCGGTGGTGTTTCAGGGTTTAGGGCAGTTCAGTGGTGATCGGGCAGTGTGGGGAGTCATGCGGGTGGGTGGTGTCTCAGGGTTTAGGGCAGTGCAGTGGTGTTTGGGCAGTGTAGGGGGTGATGCAGGGGGTGGTGCTTCAGGGTTTAGGACAGTGCAGTGGTGTTCGGGTATTGTAGGCGGTCGTGCTGTGGCTGATGTTTCAGGGATTAGGGCAGTGCAGTGGTGTTCGGGCAGTGAAGGGGGTCATGCTGAAGGTATTGTTTCAGGGTTTTGGGCAGTGCTGTGTTGTTCGGGCAGTGTAGGGGGACGTGCTGGGGGTAGTGTTTTAGGGTTTAGGGCAGAGTAGTGGTGTTTGGGTAGAGTAGGGGGTCATGCTGGGGGTGTTGTTTCAGGGTTTAGGGCAGTGCAGTGGTGTTCGGGTAGTGTAGGGGGTTGTGCGGGTGGTGGTGTTTCAGGGTTGAGGGCAGTGCAGTGGTGATCGGGCAGTGTGGGGGGTCGTGCGGGTGGGTGGTGTTTCAGGGTTTAGGACAGTGCAGTGGTGTTCGGGCAGTGTAGGGGTCATGCAGGGGGTGGTGCTTCAGGGTTAAGGACAGTGCAGTGGTGTTCGGGCAGTGTGGGGGGTCTTGCTGGGGTTGTGTTTCAGGGTTTAGGGCAGTGGTGTTCGGGCAGTGTTGGGGGTCTTGCTGGGGGTGGTGTTTCAGGGTTTAGGGCAGTGCAGTGGTGTTCGGGCAGTGTAGGTGGTCTTGCTGGGGGTGGTGTTTCAGGGTTTAGGGCAGTACAGTGGTGTTCAGCAGTGTAGTGGGTCATTTGGGGGTGGTGTTTCAGGATTTAGGGCAGTGCAGTGGTGTTCGGGCAGTGTAGGGGGTCATGCAGGGGGGGTGTTTCAGGATTTAGGGCAGTGCAGTGATGTTCGGGCAGTGTAGGGGTCATGCAGGGGTGGTGTTTTATGGTTTAGGGCAGTGCAGTGGTGTTCGGGCAGTGTAGGGGGTCATGCGGGGGTGGTGTTTCAGGGTTTAGGGCAGTGCAGTGGTGTTCGGGTAGTGTAGGGGGTCGTGCTGTGGCTGATGTTTCAGGGATGAGGGCAGTGCAGTGGTGTTCGGGCAGTGTAGGGGGATGCGCTGGGGGTAGTGTTTCAGAGTTTAGGGCAGAGCAGTGGTGTTCAGGCAGTGTAGGGGGTCATGCTGGGGGTGGTGTTTAGGGTTTAGGGCAGTGCAGTGGTGTTCAGGCAGTGTAGGGGGTCGTGCTGGGGGTGGTGTTTCAGGGTTTAGGGCAGTGCAGTGTTGTTCGGGCAGTGTAGAGGGTCTTGCTGGGGGTGGTGTTTCAGGGTTTAGTGCAGTGGTATTCGGGCACTGTAGGGGGTCTTCCTGGGGGTGGTGTTTCAGGGTTTAGGGCAGTGATGTTCGGGCAGTGTAGGGGGTCTTGCTGGGGGTGTTGTTTCAGGGTTTAGGGCTGTGGTGTTCAGGCAGTGTAAGGGGGTCTTGCTGGGGGTTGTGTTTCAGGGTTTAGGGCAGCGCAGTGGTGTTCAGGTAGAGAAGGGGGTCTTGCTCGGGGTGCTGTTTCAGGGTTTAGGGCAGCACAGTGATGTTCGGGCAGTGTAGGGGGTCTTGTTGGGGGTGGTGTTTCAGGGTTTAGGGCAGTGCAGTGGTGTTTATGTACTGTAGGGGGTCGTGCTGGGGTAATGTTTCACGGTTTAGGGCAGAGCAGTGGTGTTTGGGTAGTGTAAGGGGGCGTGCTGGGGGTGTGTTTTAGTGTTTAGGGTAGTGCAGTGGTGTTTGCGTAGTGTATGGGTCGTGCTGGGGGTGGTGCTTTAGGATTTAGGGCAGTGCAGTGGTGTTCGGGTAGTGTATGGGGTCATACTGGTGGTGGTGTTTTAGGGTTTAGAGTAGTGCAGTGGTGTTCGGGTAGTATATGGTGTCATGCTGGGGCTGGTGTTTTAGGGTTTAGGGCAGTGCAGTGGTGTTCGGGCACTATAGGGTGTCGTGCTGGTGGTGGTGTTTTAGGGTTTAGGGCAGTGCAGTGGTGGACGGGTGGTATATGGGGTCATGCTGGGGGTGGTGTTTTAGGGTTTAGGGCAGTGCAGTGGTGTTCGGGCACTGTAGGGTGTCGTGCTGGGGTGGTGTTTCAGGGTTTAGAGCAGTGAAGTGGTGTTCGGGCAGTGTAGGGGGTCATGCAGGGGTTGGTGTTTCAGGGTTTAGGGCAGTGCAGTGGTGCTCGGGCAGTGTAGGGGGTCTTGCTGGGGGTGGTGTTTCAAGGTTTAGGGCAGTGGTGTTCGGGCAGGGTAGGGGGACTTGCTGGGGGTGGTGTTTCAGGGTTTAGGGCAGTGCAGTGGTGTTCGGGCAGTGTAGGGGGACTTGCTGGGGGTGGTGTTTCAGTATTTAGGTCAGTGCAGTGCTTTTCGGGCAGTGTAAGGGGTCGTGCGGTGGTGGTGTTTCAGGGTTTAGGGCAGTGCAGTGGTGTTTGGGCAGTGTAGCGGGACGTGGGGGGTGTTGTTTCAGGGTTTAGGGCAGTGCAGTGGTGTTCGGGTAGTGTAGGGGGTCGTGCGGGCAGTGGTGTTTCAGGGTTTAGGGCAGTGCAGTGGTGATCGGGCAGTGTGGGGGGTCGTGCGGGTGGGTGGTGTTTCAGGGTTTAGGGCAGTGCAGTGGTGTTTGGGCAGTGTAGGGGGTCATGCAGGGGGCGGTGCTTCAGGGTTTAGGACAGTGCAGTGGTGTTCGGGTATTGTAGGGGGTCGTGCTGTGGCTGATGTTTCAGGGATTAGGGCAGTGCAGTGGTGTTCGGGCAGTGTAGGGGGTCATGCTGGAGGTATTGTTTCAGGGTTTTGGGCAGTGCTGTGTTGTTCGGGCAGTGTAGGGGGACGTGCTGGGGGTAGTGTTTTAGGGTTTAGGGCAGAGTAGTGGTGTTTGGGTAGAGTAGGGGGTCATGCTGGGGGTGTTGTTTCAGGGTTTAGGGCAGTGCAGTGGTGTTCGGGTAGTGTAGGGGGTTGTGCGGGTGGTGGTGTTTCAGGGTTTAGGGCAGTGCAGTGGTGATCGGGCAGTGTGGGGGGTCATGCGGGTGGGTAGTGTTTCAGGGTTTAGGGCAGTGCAGTGGTGTTCGGGCACTGTAGGGTGTCGTGCTGGCGGTGGTGTTTTAGGGTTTAGGGCAGTGCTGTGGTGTTTGGGCAGTGTAGGAGTTCATGCTGAGGGTGGTGTTTTAGGGTTTAGTGCAGTGCAGTGGTGTTCGGGCAGTGTAGGGGGTCATGCTGGGGTGGTGTTTCAGGGTTTAGGGCAGTGAAGTGGTGTTCGGGCAGTGTAGGGGGTCATGCAGGGGTTGGTGTTTCAGGGTTTAGGGCAGTGCAGTGGTGCTCGGGCAGTGTAGGGGGTCTTGCTGTGGGTGGTGTTTCAAGGTTTAGGGCAGTGGTGTTCGGGCAGGGTAGGGTACTTGCTGGGGGTGGTGTTTCAGGGTTTAGAGCAGTGCAGTGGTGTTCGGGCAGTGTAGGGGGACTTGCTGGGGGTGGTGTTTCAGGATTTAGGTCAGTGCCGTGCTTTTCGGGCAGTGTAAGGGGTCGTGCAGTGGTGGTGTTTCAGGGTTTAGGGCAGTGCAGTGGTGTTTGGGCAGTGTAGCGGGACGTGGGGGGTGTTGTTTCAGGGTTTAGGGCAGTGCAGTGGTGTTCGGGTAGTGTAGGGGGTCATGCGGGCGGTGGTGTTTCAGGGTTTAGGGCAGTGCAGTGGTGATCGGGCAGTGTGGGGGGTCATGCGGGTGGGTGGTGTTTCAGGGTTTAGGGCAGTGCAGTGGTGTTTGGGCATTGTAGGGGGTGATGCAGGGGGTGGTGCTTCAGGGTTTAGGACAGTGCAGTGGTGTTCGGGTATTGTAGGGGGTCGTACTGTGGCTGATGTTTCAGGGATTAGGGCAGTGCAGTGGTGTTCGGGCAGTGTAGGGGGTCACGCTGGAGGTATTGTTTCAGGGTTTTGGGCAGTGCTGTGTTGTTCGGGCAGTGTAGGGGGACGTGCTGGGGGTCGTGTTTTAGGGTTTAGTGCAGAGTAGTGGTGTTTGGGTAGAGTAGGGGGTCATGCTTGGGGTGTTGTTTCAGGGTTTAGGGCAGTGCAGTGGTGTTCGGGTAGTGTAGGGGGTTGTGCGGGAGGTGGTGTTTCAGGGTTTAGGGCAGTGCAGTGGTGATCGGGCAGTGTGGGGGGTCGTGCGGGTGGGTGGTGTTTCAGGGTTTAGGGCAGTGCAGTAGTGTTCGGGCAGTGTAGGGGGCATGCAGGGGTGGTGCTTCACGGTTAAGGACAGTGCAGTGGTGTTCCGGCAGTGTGGGGGGTCTTGCTAGGGTTGTGTTTCAGGGTTTAGGGCAGTTGTGTTCGGGCAGTGTAGGGGGCCTTGCTGGGGGTGGTGTTTCAGGGTTTAGGGCAGTGCAGTGGTGTTCGGGCAGTGTAGGGGGTCTTGCTGGGGGGGTGTTTCAGGATTTAGGGCAGTGCAGTGGTGTTCGGGTAGTATATGTGGTCGTGCTGGGGGTGGTGTTTTAGGGTTTAGGGCAGAGTAGTGGTGTTTGGGTAGAGTAGGGGGTCATGCTGGGGGTGTTGTTTCAGGGTTTAGGGCAGTGCAGTGGTGTTCGGGTAGTGTATGGGGTTGTGCGGGTGGTGGTGTTTCAGGGTTTAGGGCAGTGCTGTGGTGATCGGGCAGTGTGGGGGGTCGTGCGGGTGGGTGGTGTTTCAGGGTTTAGGGCAGTGCAGTGGTGTTTCGGCAGTGTAGGGGGTCATGCAGGGGGTGGTGCTTCAGGGTTTAGGACAGTGCAGTGGTGTTCGGGTATTGTAGGGGGTCGTGCTGTGGCTGATGTTTCAGGGATTAGGGCAGTGCAGTGGTGTTCGGGCAGTGTAGGGGGTCACGCTGGAGGTATTGTTTCAGGGTTTTGGGCAGTGCTGTGTTGTTCGGGCAGTGTAGGGGGACGTGCTGTGGCTGATGTTTCAGATTTTAGGGCAGTGCAGTGGTGTTAGGGCAGTGTAGGGGGTCACGCTAGGGGTATTGTTTCAGGGTTTTTGGCAGTGCTGTGTTGTTCGGGCAGTGTAGGGGGACGTGCTGGGAGTAGTGTTTTAAGGTTTAGGGCAGAGTAGTGGTGTTTGGGTAGAGTAGGGGGTCATGCTGGGGGTGTTGTTTCAGGGTTTAGGGCAGTGCAGTGGTGTTCGGGTAGTGTAGGGGGTTGTGCGGGTGGTGGTGTTTCAGGGTTTAGGGCAGTGCAGTGGTGATCGGGCAGTGTGGGGGGTCGTGCGGGTGGGTGGTGTTTCAGGGTTTAAGGCAGTGCAGTGGTGTTCGGGCACTTTAGGGTGTCGTGCTGGCAGTGGTGTTTTAGGGTTTAGGGCAGTGCCGTGGTGTTTGGGCAGTGTAGGAGTTCATGCTGAGGGTGGTGTTTTAGGGTTTAGTGCAGTGCAGTGGTGTTCGGGCAGTGTAGGGGGTCATGCAGGGGTTGGTGTTTCAGGGTTTAGGGCAGTGCAGTGGTGCTCGGGCAGTGTAGGGGGTCTTGCTGGGGGTGGTGTTTCAAGGTTTAGGGCAGTGGTGTTCGGGCAGGTTAGGGGGACTTGCTGGGGGTGGTGTTTCAGGGTTTAGGGCAGTGAAGTGGTCTTCGGGCAGTGTAGGGGGTCATGCAGGGGTTGGTGTTTCAAGGTTTAGGGCAGTGCAGTGGTGCTCGGGCAGTGTAGGGGGTCTTGCTGGGGGTGGTGTTTCAAGGTTTAGGGCAGTGGTGTTCGGGCAGGGTAGGGGGACTTGCTGGGGGTGGTGTTTCAGGGTTTAGAGCAGTGCAGTGGTGTTCGGGCAGTGTAGGAGGACTTGCTGGGGGTGGTGTTTCAGGATTTAGGTCAGTGCAGTGCTTTTCTGGCAGTGTAAGGGGTCGTGCGGTGGTGGTGTTTCAGGGTTTAGGGCAGTGCAGTGGTGTTTGGGCAGTGTAGCTGGACGTGGGGGGTGTTGTTTCAGGGTTTAGGGCAGTGCAGTGGAGTTCGGGTAGTGTAGGGGGTCGTGCGGGCGGTGGTGTTTCAGTGTTTAGGGCAGTGCAGCGGTGATCGGGCAGTGTGGGGGTTATGCGGGTGGGTGGTGTTTCAGGGTTTAGGACAGTGCAGTGGTGTTTGGGCAGTGTAGGGGGTGATTCAGGGGGTGGTGCTTCAGGGTTTAGGACAGTGCAGTGGTGTTCGGGTATTGTAGGCGGTCGTGCTGTGGCTGATGTTTCAGGGATTAGGGCAGTGCAGTGGTGTTCGGGCAGTGTAGGGGGTCACGCTGAAGGTATTGTTTCAGGGTTTTGGGCAGTGCTGTGTTGTTCGGGCAGTGTAGGGGGACGTGCTGGGGGTAGTGTTTTAGGGTTTAGGGCAGAGTAGTGGTGTTTGGGTAGAGTAGGGGGTCATGCTGTCGGTGTTGTTTCAGGGTTTAGAGCAGTGCAGTGGTGTTCGGGTAGTGTAGGGGGTTGTGCGGGTGGTGGTGTTTCAGGGTTTCGGGCAGTGCAGTGGTGATCGGGCAGTGTGGGGGGTCGTGCGGGTGGGTGGTGTTTCAGGGTTTAGGGCAGTGCAGTGGTGTTCGGGCAGTGTAGGGGGCATGCAGGGGTGTTGCTTCACGGTTAAGGACAGTGCAGTGGTGTTCCGGCAGTGTGGGGGGTCTTGCTGGGGTTGTGTTTCAGGGTTTAGGGCAGTGGTGTTAGGGCAGTGTAGGGGGCCTTGCTGGGGATGGTGTTTCAGGGTTTAGGGCAGTGCAGTGGTGTTCGGGCAGTGTAGGGGGTCTTGCTGGGGGGTGTTTCAGGATTTATGGCAGTGCAGTGGTGTTCGGGTAGTGTATGTGGTCGTGCTGGGTGTGGTGTTTTAGGGTTTAGGGCAGTGCAGTGGTGTTGGGGTAGTATATGGGGTCGTGCTGGGGGTGGTGTTTTAGGGTTTATGGCAGTGCAGTGGTGTTCGGACACTGTAGGGGGTCGTGCTGGGGTGGTGTTTCAGGGTTTAGGGCAGTGAATGGTGTTCGGGCAGTGTAGGGGGTCATGCAGGGGGTGTTGTTTCAGGGTTTAGGGCAGTGCAGTGGGACTCGGGCAGTGTAGGGGGTCTTGCCTGGGGTCGTGTGTCAGGGTTTAGGGCAGTGGTGTTCGGGCAGGGTAGGGGGACATGCTGGGGGTGGTGTTTCAGGGTTTAGGGCAGTGGTGTTCGGGCAGTGTAGGGGGTCTTGCTGGGGGTGGTGTTTCAGGATTTAGGGCAGTGCAGTGCTTTTCGGGCAGTGTAGGGGGTCGTGCGGTGGTGGTGTTTCAGGGTTTAGGGCAGTGCAGTGGTGTTCGGGCAGTGTAGCGGGACATGGGGGGGTGTTGTTTCAGGGTTTAGGGCAGTGCAGTGGTGTTCGGGTAGTGTAGGGGGTCATGCAGGGGGTGGTGCTTCAGGGTTTAGGACAGTGCAGTGGTGTTCGGGTAGTGTAGGGGGTTGTGCGGGTGGTGGTGTTTCAGGGTTTAGGGCAGTGCAGTGGTGATCGGGCAGTGTGGGGGGTCGTGCGGGTGGGTGGTGTTTTAGGGTTTAGGGCAGAGTAGTGGTGTTTGGGTAGAGTAGGGGGTCATGCTGGGGGTGTTGTTTAAGGGTTTAGGGC